>NC_134540.1:59560979-59894459 GCF_050624435.1 Tenrec ecaudatus
AAGTAGCAGTCACAGATCAAAATAAGTTTTGAATTGGATATATCTGCTGTGCATGGCCTCTTTAGAGTATTGTAAAGGAAGCCGAATATTGGAAGGACTAAAGTGTGCCTAAACCAGGCTATGGCATTTTCAATTGCCTCATATGCATGTGAAAATAGAAGGACACTGACTAAAGAAGACCCAAGAGGAAGAGATGCATTTGAACTGTGGTTCTGGATAAGAATATGGAAAGTAGCATGGATTGTGAAAAGGACAGACATCTTTGGGAAGAAGTATGTACAGAACGCTCCTTTGAGACTAGGATAATAAGACTAGGTCTAATATACTTAGGACACTCATATTGTCAAAAGAGACTCGTCCCTGGAGAAGGACAGCCTGCTGGGTAACATAGAGGGACAGTGGAAAAAGAGGAAGGCCTCGATGAGATGGATTGACAGTGGCTTTAACAGTAGGCTGAAGCATAAGAACAATTGTGAGAACGGCGCAGGACAGGCCCTGTTTTGAATAGGGTTGCTATGGGTCAGAGCCAAATTAATAAGGGCAAAAGGCTTTTTGTTTTAGTTTCAGACAGAGTGGTCTCTTTTTTTATCAACTAAAAGTGACCTGCCTCATGGACACAAGCTGGTGGGTTTGAACTGTTGACCTTGCCACTTGTAGCTCCACCTATAACTTATTATGCTACTAGGACATTATGCTGTGGTTGTTCTTAAGGGCCCTTGAGTTGACTCCAATCCTTACTGAGCCTAAGCAAGACAGAATGAAACACAGCCCAGTTCTGCATCACCTTTATAATTGTTCCTGTGCTTGAGGCCATTGTTAGAGCAACTGTGTGAATTAATCTTGTTGAAGATCTTTCTCTTTTTGTAATGCCCCTCTATTTTTTCAGCCATGAAGTTCTTCTCCAAGGACTAGTCTCTTCTGATACCATGTCCTAAGTACATGAGACAAACTCTGATCATTCTTGACTCTAAGAAGCATTCTGGTTGTACTTTGTCCAAGACAGAGTTGTTTGATTTATGGCAGTGCGTGGTACTTTGAATATTCTCCTCAAGCACCATAATTCAAAGGAATCAGTTCTTTCTTCTGTCATATCCACATTTCACGTGCATATGAGGAAATGGGAGACATCATGGCTTGGCTCAGGAACACCTTAGATCTCAATGTAACACTCTTGCTTTTCATGACTCTAAACAAGCTCTTGCTTAGCACACTTGCTCATAGCCATACATACCTGCTGTTTGATCTCTTGACTGATCCCATGAGCACTGATAGTGGATCCAAGCAATATGAAACACCTGAAAAGTTTAATGTCACCTCCATTGACCATGGTGTCACCTGCTGATCCCATTGTGAGGATTCCAATCATCTTTACATTGAATTGTAATCCGTGCTAATAGCTGTCATCCTTAATCTTCATCAAGTGCTTGAAGTTCTCCTCATTTTAAGCTAGAAATATGTGACATCTGTATATTGTAAGTTGTTAGTAAGCCTTCCTCCAATCCTTATGCTTTATTCTTCTTCATATAATCCAGCTTCTCTAGGTATTTTCTAGTCATACAAATTGAAAAAGTATGGTAAAAATATACAACCCTTGTGCTCACCTTTCTTCATTTTAAATCATGCAGTGTTCCTTTGTTCTTTGTGCATAACTGTCTCTTGAATCACGTTCAAGTTCCACCTGAGCACAATTAAACCAAAAATTAAAATTAAAATGCCAAACTCATTGCCATTGAGTCACTCAGAGTCACCATATATGACAGGGTAGAACTGCCCATGTAAGTGTCTGAGACTGTAACTCTTGAAGGGAATACAGAAACCTGTCTTTTTCCTGTGGACAGGTTGGTAGTTTCAAACTGCTGACCTTGCAGTTAACAGCCAAAGCATAACCACGATGCCACCAGGGATCCCTTGGATTAACCTCACTTTTGTTGTCAAAATAACCTCCCTGATTTTCAACACCATAAAGAGTTCCTCCCCACTCTAAAGGAGCTCTGGCCTCTAGTGGTTATGCACTGGGCTGTTCACCAGCAGGTCGGCAGCGGCAAACTGCGAGCTCCTTCCTCCTAGGGAAAAAGATGAGGTTTACTACATCTCTAAAGAGTTAGAATCTGGTCTCCACCCTCTCTCCGTTTCTCTGCCACCCCGATTGCGGTGGTGCTCCGACTCCACCATGTCGTCTCATAAGACTTTCAGGATCAAGAGATTCCTGGCCAAGAAACAGAAGCAGAATCGGCCCATTCCCCAATGGATTCGAATGAAAACCGATAATAAAATCAGGTACAACTCCAAGAGAAGACAATGGAGAAGAACCAAGCTGGGGCTGTAAGGAGCCCCCTGAAGGGTGGCACGCATGGTCGCATTTTCATAGGCTCAAATTTTGTCCCCATCTGATGACTTGAACTTCTATTGGCAAATAATCTGGTTTATTCCTTGGTTTTTTGCTTCCTAATCAAGTTGAACAATAAATGATGTAAGGCTGTTGGTGTGAAAAAAAAAAAAAGTTAGAATCTGGTAAACCCGCAGGAGCATTTTCCCCTTCCCTTATCGGGTTGTTCTGAGTTGTCTAGGTGTCAGTGAGCACAGAAGGTATCTTGTATCAGGTCTTTTGTCATTCAAATTCTGAACATGTCATTCCCATTCTTCTCAAGGTTACCAATAGTTTGCTATAGTCAACTCAATGGAATGTCTTGGCATAATCAATAAAACACAAGCAAGCATCTTTCTTGTATTCTTTGAATTTCAGTCAAGATCCATCTGGCATCAGCAAAGACAATCCTTTTCCCAAGTCCTCGTCTGAGTCTTTCCTTCTCCTCTGGCATCTCCCTGCCAATATACGGCACTCTTTGTGGACTGATCTTCAGGAAAATGTTACTTTTATTTGAGGTGCATGATATTGTTGCATACTTTGGATTTTTGGGGACACCTTTACTTGGGAGAGGTGCACATATTGATCTCTTCCAGTCAGTTGGTCAAGTATCTTCTAAATTTCCTCATTAGATGAGTGAATCCTAATTTTTTATCAGTTTGTTGAAATCTTGCAAATGATTTTCATCAATTCATGAACTCGGATTTAGGCAACACTCTCAGTGCAGCTGGAACTCATTCCTTCGGCACCGTTGGCTCTTACTCAGGCGCGATCTCTTGAGGGAGTCGCGTGTGAGCTCGTTCGTTCTAATACAGTGGCTGTATCTTTCCACCTTTTGTCGCTTCCTCTTTAAGTCAATATTTTACACTGAGGCTCTTTCAACATTGTAAGTGGAGGCTTGAATTTCTTCTTGAGTTCTTTCAGTTTAAGATAATTTGAGCATTTTTCCATATTGGTTTTCTAACTCTAGGTCATCACATTTCAATTACTTATTTTTCCGATTTGTCTCAATTTGCCTTTTGAAATTTCCTGGTCAGCTCTTTGATTTCATCATTTCTTCCATTTGCCTTAGCTGCTCAATGTTTAAGAGCAAGTTTCAGAGTCTCTTCTGACATCCACTTTGGTCTTTCATGTATTTTATCTCTATCTATCTATCTATCTATCTATCTATCTATCTATCTATCTATCTATCTATCTAAAGTTTTCTTAGCATATAGTTCACATGACATACAATGGAACCGTTCACTCACATCAAGAAGAGTTGTGCAATCAGGATCATCGTAAGGCTTAGGATATTTTGTTCTTTTGACATTTTTCTTTCTTAATGAACGCTGTGCTCGGTGTCCTCCCACAGCTCATCGGGTCTTCTGGCATGACTGTTCGATGCAGTAAATCTGTTCTTGCAATAGTCTCCCAGTTCTAGTGGGATAGACTCGGTGTTGTATTTTGGTTTTATGAACTTGTTTACACTTTCTTCTCCTTCAACCTGAACTTACAAATGAGCAAGTATTGTTCTATTCCAAAGTTAACCTCTGGTCTACTTCTAACTGCTGATATTGAGCTTTTCCATCATCTCTTCCCACGTAGTCAATTTGACTTTTGTGTACTCCTTCTGGAGAAGTTCATGTGGATAGTTGCTATTAATGTTATTGAAAAAATTTATTTGTTCTGAAGAAGTGGTTGATCTTACAAAAATCTATTATTCAATGTTTAGCTTTGTTTCTATCACCAGGACTATATTTTTCAACTATTACTTCCTTTTTTGTTTACAACTTTTGTATTCCAGTGCCCCATAATTTTAAATGCAAACATGATTATATGTTTGATTAATTTCCAACTAAAGACATTGGTAGACTTCAATTTCTTCATCACTATCTTTCAATGTTGGTGCAAAACATTTGAATAATAACCCTATTTATACATACCATACAATTCAATTGTTCAATTGTATTAAGAAGAGTTGTATAGTCATCACTACAATTAGTTTAAAAAAATCTTCTTGTATTCATTGTTGTGAGTTCCGTATTCCCCAACCCCACTCCTAGCAAAGTTCTCTGAAATACCCATAAGAAACCATTAATTTAGTTTTTGTCTTTAAAGCTTTATTTATCATTATTTCATATGCAGGAAAAAAAACATTGTGTTGATGATTGTACAGCACTTCTTGATGTGATTAAACTATTAAAGTGTAGTATATATGAATTATATGGCAATAAAATTGGGAAAAAGAATTGATATCTATGAATTTTAGTATAAGGGAACAATGTTGACTACCCCATAGACTTTCAGAAGAATGAAAAAAAATCTGTCTAGTCAAAAGTACAGCCAGAATGCTCCTTAGAAGCAAGGACGATGAGAGTTTATCTCACATACTTTGAACATGTTGTCAGGAGAGACCAGTCCTCCTGGAGACATTATGCCAGTAAAGTAGAGGGACAAACAAAAAGAGGAAGACTCTCATTAGATGGATTAACAGTGGGTCTGCAGTAATGAACTTGAGCATAAAGACGTTTGTGAGAATCGCTGAAGATTGGGAAGTGTTTTTTCTGTTGGACTGCAAGCCATTGACTTGGAGCCCATTTGATGGCACCTTACAGCTTATTTCCTTTTAATGCAACTCAGTGGTTCTGAACATTTAATGTGAAAATAAAACAGTGTCATGCTTATGTATATAAAACAGTGTGATGAACATTAAAAAACAAAATTAACATTAATCTTTCTAAATAATAAAATATTCATAATTTTAATACAATAAATATTACAAACAATAGTGAAGTAAGTACTAAAGATACAAAATAATAAAACAACAAAGTAATAAAACTATAAAAAATAAAATAACAAAATGATACAAATTATAAAAGGATCCACGATGGTGTGGTGGCTATGTGTTGGGCTGTGATCCACATGGTCAGCAGTGTAATCCACTAGTATTTCCAAAGCAGAAAGACTGGGCTTTTGACATTAATAAGCAGTTATAGTCATGGAAACCCATAGGTGGTATCTATGCATCAGTATTGACTCTAATACAGTGAATATTGACTGGGGTTTTGGGGGGGGTCTTATTTTTGGAAATAGTTAAAAGTATAATAACTAATAGTAATGAGATAAAGCAGAGAAAAACATCACTTGATAAATTTAGAAAATATTAAAAACTGGAACAAATGTAAAAGAGGGCCAAAGTGATATCAAATGAAAAGATATTGCATTTTAACCAAAGTACATTGGTCATAATCGACTTCACTCTCTGCTTGAAAACAAGGTTATTCACATCCCTCAACTTTGCCCAAAAGCGATTCTCCAGTGGCTTAATCCACTTGTGGTCACCGAAAATGAATTTTGGGCTTCCACTGTCATCTACAACCTTCCGAAAACATTTTAAGCTCTGATGACATTCCTCTTGATTGTGTCAATCATGACATAGCAAACCATATGATTTTCTGATTCAAAATGGCCATTATCAGTCTATTTCTGCTCACTAACACATAGGTTATTTATCTTTATGTATTCCATTTCATTTTTGACGACTTCTGGTTTTCCTAGATTCTTAATTTTACACTTCAAGTTCTCATTGTTAATTAACATTTGTAGCTCTTCCTTCTCTTTTTGAGTTGTGCTCTAACAGCAAGTTAAGTTCCTGATGCCTTACTTCATTCACAATACCACTCTCAGC
Source organism: Tenrec ecaudatus (assembly GCF_050624435.1). Lineage (NCBI taxonomy): Eukaryota > Metazoa > Chordata > Mammalia > Afrosoricida > Tenrecidae > Tenrec > Tenrec ecaudatus. The sequence continues at coordinate 59,567,015 of NC_134540.1, forward strand.
TCAACTTTGAGAAGACAGCTCCTCCCCGGTCATATTTAGAGCACCTTCTTTCCCGGAAGGGTCTGACCTTGGGCACGATCACTAACAATGTTCTGTTTTCATTTACTAGGCCTATCATATATGACAATGTTTCTGTTCTGTACATAAAGGTTTCAGAGGGTAATTCCTCTAAAGTGGATGGGTGATTCCTTCTTTGGAGTCTGATATTAGTCTGGAAGTTCTGATGAAACCTGGTAATTATTTTGGGTGGCCCTGATGGCACTTGAAATACCAATGATGTCGCTTCCAGGATCACAGAAACAGGCTGTCAACCAAAGTATGAAAAAATGACCAGCAAGTGGTGGGATATTATGATGGACCTTACTTATGCCAGTCTTCAAGTGTTTAGCTGTTAATCCCTATAGTCAATTATCGGCACTGTAGTGGCATAGTGGATTACTCATTGGGCTTTGAGCCTTAAGGCCAGCAGTTGGAAACCACCAGCTGCTCAGGGGGAGGAAGAGGAGACTTTCCACTCCCTCAGTTTACCATCTTAGAAACCCACAGGGGCAGTTCTACCTGCCCTATAGGGATGCTATGGGTCAGAATCACCTCAATGGCAGTGAGTTATTAAAATACTAGATTGAGTATACAATAATGGGTTATTTGTGTCAAGATGAATGGTATGTGATAGAAGCAACTACTGTGAAAACACATACAGGGGCTCTATCTCACTAACAAGCCCATAAGAGTATGTGTAACACTGAACAAATTAATGTCACAGAGTTGATATCTTATTTTCTCAAATTATTGAGGATTCAAAATAATATGCAATTTATTATATTGCCTAAAGAATGAAAAATATGCATTTGAACATTTATTTCCTCAAACACATCACTATCCTCCCCCCCTTTATGTATATTTAACTAATAAAAATCTCTTAATGGATGAGCTAACACTTATAAACAAATTATTCCTCTGCATTTGCATACAATTAAACCTTTAGCATCCCTGGAATATTTTAGCATGTTTAGAGGGCAACTGTCATCGGCTAACAAAATAGACCAATTCTTTATCTTTTGTTTCATGTGATAAATAACTGTAGACATTTCAGAATTAAGATCCTCCCCCAATGTTCCCACCTTGGCTTAATGGTTAGTAGCTCAGTTGGTGTGTCCTTCTTTCTGTCATCTCCTTGGACTTGCTCTGAAATACTGAGCATGCCCAAAGGAGCTCTTTGATACTTTTTAGAAAATAGTATGTGTGTGTCAAAACAACAGTGGTTTAATCTTAAAGAGAATTTCATTCACTGTACTTTTTTCCCCTGTATTATGAGGAAATAAACCAGAGATAGTCTTCACAAATTACTGATTTACTATAGTATCATTCACTACAGAAAATAGTATTCAACATAAAATTCCCTAATCCATGTCTGCATGAATGCCTCAAACTCACATACTAATTTGGGGTAGGGGAGGAAAACACAGCATCTTCACTCCAAACTGGTTGCTCATGATGCACCTGTAGATATAGATTGGCACTGCTTCCAAGCCAGATTATTAGGCACCGTTACTTGAAGGACATCACTGTATTAGGGTTACCTGTCATGGAACTGTGAACCTATTTTTATACTTGGAAAACTTCAATATGATGAGCTTACATGGAATCCGAGCATATGCTGACTCTGTCACATACACTGGTCTACTGCCAGTCTTGTTGCTGAGTGTTCTTAGACTCCTAGGGACCCTGTGTGCAACTGGACCACGGTCTGCGAGGCCTGCGCTGCCTCACACGTGTTGTTATGTTTGAGAGCATTCCTGCAAATACGGTCTCAGTCCAACTCATTGAGGATCTTTCTCTCTTTCACGGATCCCTACTTTACCAAGGATGAAGTCTGTTTCCAGGAAGTGGTCTTTCCTGATAAAGTGTCCAAAGTCCATGAGATGATATCTCCCTGCTCTTGTTGAGAAAGAGTAGTATGATGTACTTTGTCGAAGGAAAATGGGTTTGTTCCTCTGGCATCCACACTCCTCTCGATACTACGTAGAAAACAAGACTGAAAATGTCAAGAGTTGCCTTCAAGTGGATCAACAAACATCATGGAAACAGTAAGAAATTAAGTAGCATATTCAATGGAGCAAATGTCCTGCAAAATACTTCCTTAACTTCTTAAAAAAAATCAAAGACGACATTTTGATGATTAAGTCTTGCCTAACCTTTTCCATGGTCTTTTCAATCACTTCACATGAATGTGGAATCTAGAAAGGAATAAAAAGTAACAAAGAATAGAAATATTGATAGATTTGAATTATTAACGATATTGAATACACCATGAATTTTCAGAAGTATGAATCACATCTACACTTAGTACAACCAGGATACTTCTTAAAAGCAAAGACAGCAAGACTTGTGTACTTTGGGATGCATTGGAAATGAGCCAATTGATAAAAAAGACATCATTATTAGTATTGTACAGAACCAACTAAAAAGAAGACATTGAAGGATATGGATGAGTTGAATGGGTGCAAAAATGATCTGGAACTTTTCTACATTGTGAAAATGCCAAAGGAAGTGCTAGTGTTAATTATCACATATACTCATGTATAAGCAGAGTTTTTCAACACATTATTTTATGCAGTTTTTGTGGTGAAACTAGGTGCATCAGCTGATATTTGGGTTGGCTTATGCTCAAGTAGATATGGTATGTTATACATGGTTTGACTGAATAATATCTAACACAATAGCAATAATAGCACCCTTGTGACCTATATGATTGTCACTTAGGTGAGATGTGAAAAATATAAAAACAAATGAAAACCAAACAGACATTAAAAACTACTAAATCAGTAATGTCAGTAATATGTAAAAAATTAATTATTTAAATCTGCTCTGTGCTTAAATAGATATGATTCAATTTCTTATTAATATTTTCCTCAATCACCATGGTTAATCGCACTTTATTTTTAGTATTATAGGTATTTATATAGGAACACTGAAATTATAGTGTCTTCAGTAACTATGTTGTTCATGAGCTGCCTTATAGCAAAATCTATCTTGTTCCTTGTAAAATTAAAACATGCTTGGATTCTGTTCTTCTTTATATGATGTTTTAAAAATGAATTTATCTAGTTGAAAACAATGGAATGTGTGTAATATTAGTAAATTATTCCCACCAAAGGAAAATAAGTACCCTTTTTTTGGCCATGAACTAAAGAATAGCCGTCAATGATTCCTACTCAAGACATTAGTCCCTCGGCCTCTGCAATTTACTTTGAAGTTAAAGAATAAACATAGTAACTTTTTACTGGGTGTGAATACATAGGACAAAGCTCCACTCCTTTATTGCCATGCATTCTAAACAGACTGTCCATAATGGGAGTCTTAGGGGCAATTCTGTCAACTACACTTTGGGGACAACAGTTTATGGATCTTTCTAAAATAAAAAATTGCTATTGAGATGAACACATCTCTTTACATTTTTGTCAGTAATGTCTGTTGGTCATGTGATTTCTTTCCCTTTAAAGTGGATTGATTTATTCCTGAGATGTGACTAACATCATGTATCTTTCCTCCTTTCAGATAACCCATTTTAGCTATAAAATAGCGTTGTCCTGTGAAAAGTCTTTGGTGAATATAAAACAGTCACTGTTTGTTGTCTACAAACCGTGTTTAATGCCAAGTGCCTAAAGAATTGAATGGCTATTTTCTTCAACTTTAAAAATAATATTTTATGAATTAGGAATTAATACATATATTTTGTCATTTCATTGTTCCATCACGTCAAACAGAATTGGGCAATTGCTACCACAATCAGTTTCCAATATTGTTTTTCTCCTTAGACATCTTGACATCATCTCCCTTTGACCAACCCCCACCACCACTGTACTCCTGGCCCCCTGAAACCCTGATTCTACTTTCTGTCCCTAAAGGTTCATCAATTCTGGTTTTCATATACCAAAACTCAGAAAACATATAACACAATTTCTAGGGTTCCGTCCAATAACATAATACCTCTGTGTTACACCCTACTATGAATGAACACAAACAAAGCAAAGTAAAAGTACAGAGACTTTGAAAACTAGATCAGGTCCTGCATGAATCAGAGTGGGGATCAACTGACAAAATTTTAACTGTTTAAGACAGATTGATGCCTTTGGTCTTCTATCCTCATTGCTCCAACACATTCTGTTTTCCTCCCATCCCGCATTTGTGGATAGAGGCAGTTCACCTGAGGTTTATTTCCTATGTAGTCCTCACAGATGAACCTTGGGCTCCTACTGCCATCAATAGCTGAAAGGCAGATTCTCACAATTTAGCCTCTGATACTAATCCCTCCTTAGATTTTGGATGGTGTGCCTCTTCCATGTGGACTTAGTTGATATCTCATTTAGATGGCTGCTTGTGTAAGACTCCAGATGTTATTTTATCTGATAGCCGTGAACCATCTCAATTCTTTGCCATATTTTGCTATGGCACCCGTATCTTCTGTGTTCCCTACCTGAGGGCAAGTACCCAGCAAGGTCATAATGTAAGAACTAACTGTTCTTAAGTTGGAGCTAGGAATTATTATTATCCCAAAACCCACTCCTGGATTTATGTACTTTTTCCTTTTAATTCATTATTACTTGGGAGTCAATACATATGTTAGATCATTCCATAGTTCCATCACATCAAGAAGAATTGTACAATTCCTTTAACTATCAGTTTCCAAGTACGTTAACATTTTCTTCCTGCACTCCTTAACATTGTTTCCCTTTTACATCTCCCCATTCTTGTCCACCCCACACACACCGAGATTTTTATTCTACTTCCTGTCCTGATAGGTTCATCAATTCTGGATTTTGTTTACCAAAAAAAACCCAGAAAAAAAACAATAACACAATTTTAAGAGGGTGACCACCAATAACATAACACCTCTGAAATGCACCCCAATAGAAACAAACAAAACAACCTAAAATAGAATACCCATGATAGATTTCCCAGAATAATACATGTCTTAATAAAGTATATTGGGCAGTTATGTAATAAGACTTGGTTGCTCTGCCTGCCAACAGTTCACCAGTCTTGGTACAGCTGTCCTCTGCTTCCTCAGACACCATGTATTTTCTGACTTAAGTTCTCAAATTACAAGTGTGTCTGAGGTAGAGTCCAGTTCCCCTAGTGGAGTTCCCACTTGGGATCTCAATGATGCAGCCTCTGGAGCATGCTGTACAAAGCATGCCCACCAAGCCTTGAGGATGATATTCTTGCTCAGAGCAGCCAATGCACAGAAAGGAACAAAGGACCGGCCCCACCATGAGACACAATATCCTTCACTGACCCATAGCCCTACAGGGGACAAACACGAGACTCAGTTTTGGGATTGGCCTGGTATTACCCCACCATACCTAGGCAAAACACTAAGGGTGCGGCAGAGCAGTGGGGGTTGGGGGAGTGGTGGAAAGCAGGGAGGTCCTGAGGGAGTGCAATGGTAGACTTAGAGGTAAAGCATGCCACCCGATCGGACTCAACATGAGGACACCCCTAGAACTCAACAAACACACCTTGAACTATTTAAAGGTTTTTCTTTCTTTTGTCATTGGTTTTTTGGTTGTTGTTGTTTTGTTTTTGTTGCTTTGTCTTGTATTTTTGTGCATATTATTATCTCTGCAGGGGTATCTAAATAAGATAGGCTGGATGAACATTCTGGAGGAGAAAACAGTGGGACTGATGGTTCTGGGGGGGACATGGGAGAGGATGAGGTGGGGGAAAGGAGGTGGTGTTGAACAACCCACAGAAAGGAAGCAACAAGTGATCCAAAACTAGTGGCAAGGAGGGTGTGCGAGGCCTGGTAGAGATTCAGCAAGGGAAATGTAACCAAGAGAAATTACTGAAACCCAAATGAAGGCTGAGCATGATAACGGGACAAGAGGAAGATAAAAGGAAATAGAGGGGAAAAAAATAGGTGGCAAAGGACATTTATAGAGGTCTAAATATAGGCATGTACATATATTTATATATGATAATGAAGAAATAGATCTATGTGCATATATTTATAGGTTTAGTATTAAGGCAGAAAATGGACATTTGGCCTCCACTCAAGTACTTCCTCAATGCAAGAACACTTTATTCTATTAAATTGGCATTCCATGATGCACACCTTCCTGACACAATCGCTGATGACAAATGTGTGCCAAAGCAAATGTGGTGAAGAAAGCTGATGGTGCCCGGCTATCAAAAGTTATAGCATTTTGGGTCTTAAAAGGATTGAAAATAAACAAGTGGCCATCTAACTCAGAAGCAACAAATACATGGAAGAAGCACACCAGCCTGTGTGACCACGAGGTGCCAAGGGATCAGGCATCAGACATCAAAGAGCAAAATATTATATCATTGCAAATGAGGGGGAGTGCAGCCTGGGGACTCAAAGCCCATCTATCAGTAACAGTACCTCCCCTAACAGAAGAGTCAGGGAGGAGACAGTTCAGTCAGGGTCCTGTGTGGCAACGATGAAACATACAACTATCCTCTAGTTCTTAAATGCTTCCCGCCCCCCGCCCACCACTATCATGATCCCAATTCTACCTTACAAATCCAGCTAGACCAGAGGATGTAAAGTGGTACAGATAGGAACAAGAAACAGGGAACCCAGGACAGATGATCCCTTCAGGACCAGTGGTAAGAGTGGTGATAACCAAAGTGTGGAGGTAAGGTGGAGTTGGAAAGGGCAACTGATTATAAGAATCTACATATAACCTCCTCCCTGGGTAGGGACAACAGGGAACTGGCTGAAGGGAGACATCAGACAGTGTAAGATATGACAAAATAATAATAATTTATAATTTATCAAGGGTTCATGAGGGGGGGAGTGAGCATGGAGGGAGGGAATAAATGAGTTGGTACCAAGGGCTTAAGTAGAAAGGAAATGTTTTGAGAATGATGTGGGCAACAAATGTACAAATGGGCTTGACATAACAATGGATGTATGTATGGATTGTGATAAGAGTTGTATGAGTCCCCAATAAAATGATTAAAAAATAACATAATTGAGAAAACCATGAGTTAGGTTACACACATCATAGTCTACAGAATGACATCTTTGCTTTGTAACATTTTCAAGAGGTTTTTAGGAAGGAATTGGTCCCATGTAATACATCTTTTAATTTCTCAACTGTTGCTTCCATGACCATTAATCAATTAGGGTCTAAGTAATAAATCATTCACAAGCTTAATATTTTTCAATTATCATGGTCTTGTTCTTTGGTCCATTTGTGAATCGTTTTTATTGTGAATTAGATAAGGGTTTATGGTTCATCATAATAATATATTAAAAAACTTAAATATCTTATTAAACTTTCAAACACCTTGTCATTCCCCCTTTTTTCTTTTCTCTCTCTCATGTAATACCAAGTTAACACCTCTCTACTTTTTAGCCTAATGTTTTACTCTTCCCATACACTCCCAGAATGATCAGTTTGTTCCAATTGGTATGAAAACTCTTGTCTTAGCTTTTGATTTAAACATCTCTCATGAAATATTTGTACTTTTGTGATTACTTTTATTCAGCATAATCTTCTCCAAGTTCACTCATGCATGTACTGCTTCATCGTTGTTCTTCAGGGATTCTCAGTATTTCATGTGTATGTACCAAATTTTATTTATTTTTCTATTCTTCCAGTAGTAGGCACAATTTTAAAGAATTTCATTACAATTATGTGAAAGTGTAATCCATACTAGAGTTGTATTCTTTGATCTTCATCAGTATTTCAAGCTTTCTTAGTCTTCAGCAAGCAATGCTGTTTCATCTACATATGATAGATTGTTTATGGAACTTAATGCTTCATCCTTCTTCCAAAGTTCTCAGGTTATTTGCTCACCATGAAAAATTGAAAAAGTATGGTGAAACTTTACAACTCTTAAGCACACCTTATTGATTTTTAAGGTATGCAGTTTCTCCTTCCTCTGTTGGAATCACTACCTCTTGATCTATGCATAGTTTTGGGAACAATTAAGTGTTCTGTTATACATTTTCTCAATGTATAGTTTGGCTTGGTAATAGACTGTGGAAGTAGATATTTGGTCGGTGAAAATGGAACTCATTTTTGTACATTCTATAAATAATATTTATATTGTCCCAATTCAGCATTTTGATGAAAAAAAAACCAATTGTGGTCATATTATGAAGCAATGTGTGAACATTTCTTTGAGATTTTATATATTTTGTTCATTATAGGCATTTATGTTTGCTGGCATATTGTCAGACAGAAATCTCTAAGGTGCTTTATTTTTCAGATGAGTTGTGAAAAAATATGTCTTTGTTCTTTTGCTGCAGAATTTTTTCACTGAACTCATGACAAAGGTGAATAATATTTTGTTAAGAAACTTATTATGGTTTTACATTTTCAGCATTCAGCAGCTGTAGAACTATGGGGTTCACTTCTCTTTAATGCTGAATTTTTATTTATGTCTAAGGTCACAAGTAAGCCATGCAAAGACTCTCCTATCACTTTAGGAATTACGCAGTTTCTAAATCCAATGCATCATTCATAAATATCTGTTGCATCAGGCTCTTACTCTTCATTCCACTCATCCCAAATCCAGATTTTACCTCTTATTTTAATACAAATTTTCAATATTTTGTCTTAAAAATTATAAGTAGACTTTTGTTTTTTATTAAACACATTTTTATTTTTTAAATGATAGTCCCCCCCACACACCCAGGATTTGTCACATTAGCGTGATCAGAACTAAAAGTGGGAGATCTTATTTTTCCATAAACTTAAAACTATTTCTACTGTGTAGACCATAACCAACATTGGAGCCCCTTCAAAAAAAATAGGGATTCCAGAACACTTCATTGGGCTCATGCTGAAACTTTAATTTTGCCAGGAGATAGTTGTGCGAGCAGTTAAAGGGAACACTGCATGGTTTAAAATCTTTAAGTAGGTTTGCATCAGGGGTCTATTCGGTCACTATCCAATATGTATGCCAGGCAAATAATTTAAGATGCTGTACTATATGAAAAAAAATTATTAACAGCACAGTATATGCAGGTGCCCCAATCTTATTTGCCAAAACTAAGGAGGACTTGAAGGACTTGTTGATGAAGATCAAGAAGTATAGCCTTCAGCATATATTACAATTCAATGTGAAGAAAGCAAAAATCTTCACAACTGGACCAATAGTTGATATCATGATTAATGGAGAAAACATAAGTTTTCACAGATTTCGTATTGCTTGGGTACACAATCAATGCTCACGGAAGCAGCAGTCAGGAGATCAAATGAATCATTACTATGGGCAAATCTGCTCTTGTAGACCCCTTTAAAATGTTCACAATCATGGATGCTTTTTTGAGAACTCAGGTGTACCTGACCTAAGCCATGGTATTTTCAATGCCTCATATACTGATGAAAGAACCTTCTTGCCTTCGGTACTCTAAAGAGATCTTGTGCAGTAGATTTACTTAATGCAATGCAGAATATTATTTGTTGACTGCTGCTTCTATGAGCATTAATTGTGGATCCAAGCAAGACAAAATCCTACTCAACTTCATTCTTTTCTCCATTTATCATGATTGGTTCAGAGGAATTGGGTCTTCCTTACATTGAGTTGTAATCCCTACTGAAGGTTACAATCTTTGTTCTTCATCAGTAAGTGCTTCAATTCCTCCTCTCAGCAAGATTATGTAGTTTGCAGACTGTAGGTTGTTAATAATACTCATTCCCATCTTATACTGCACTCTATTCAGATAATTCACCTCCTCTGATGATTTTCTCAGCATACAGATTGAACAAGTATGGTGAGATGATACAACCTCGAGAACACATCTTTCTTGATTTTAAAGCATGCAAAATCCCTTGTTGTGTTCACATAACTGCCTCTTCATCTAGGTACAAGTTCCTCTTGAGCACAATGAAGTGTTCTAGAACTCAAATTCTTCTTGAAGTTATCAATGGTTTATTAATGGTCCACAAGTCAAATGTCTTTGGCTAGTCAATGAAATATAAGTAAACATCTTACAGTCAAGTAAGAAGTAAACAGTTACAGTCTCAGAAATGCAAAAGGGGGTTGCCATGAGTCAGCATTTACTCAATGGTAGTGTTTGATTTGGTTTTTATTCATAATCTTATAAATTTGAATAAAACATGTATCATTATAGAAGCTTTTTATCTGCTTTCTCAGAGTTTTAACATAAACCTACAATGAACTTTATCAACCAAAAAGATTTTGTACATATTGCCATGATCATGTAATTTTTCCGTATTCATAATTAATTCAAATTTGTATTATATTTACAGATTAATGGATATATTTAATGAATGATGAATACAAAATTTTCATTGTTGATGGGAAAAAGGTAAGTAAAATAACTCATTTTCCTGTAAGTCTTCTTTAGATTCATAATGAAACAAGGCAACTTAGTCTTAGTTTTTTCACTGTGTCTGTTATTGATTTGTTTTTATGATGACTTATGTGGCAATTTATTTTCAGATCATCCACATTGTGGTTCACACCCTAAACTACTCATCAAATCCCTCAACATCTTACACCTTCCCCAGCCCCTTTATTTACCAACTCCCTCCTGTGACTCACCATTCTCCACTAGGCCCACCTCACTCCACCTTCCCCTCACAGCCCACTGCTTCAGCCACCATTTCTGGCTCTCTCCCCTTTGGCAAACTCAAACCTTTAGTATGAAAATCTTTATCATTGTTTTTGCATTTCTTTTCTATTTATTTTTCCTTAAAGCAGTGGCCTTATATACTATTGGTCCTTTTGTGATTACCTAACTTCACTCAGCATAATGTTCCCTGGGTTCTTTCTTGTCAAGATGTTTTTTGTTAGTTTTTTTAAAAAGACATACATTAGTCCATTATGTATATGCACCAAACTTTCTTTTTTTTTTTATATTTATATATATATAATTTTATTGAGAGCTCTTACAATGCTTATTGCAATCCATACATCAATTGTATCAGGTATATTTGTACATATGTTGCTACCATTCTTTTCTAGGCAGTTACTTTCTTTTTTTTTTTTTTTTTCTTCTTTTACATTTTATTAGGGACCCCAACAACTCTTACCACAATCCATACATATACATACATCAATTGTATAAAGCACACCCATACATTCCCTGTCCCAATCATTCTCAAGGCATTTGCTCTTCACTTAAGCCCCTTGCATCAGGTCCTCTTTCCCCCCCCCTCCCTCCCTTTTCCCCCCTCCCTCATATGCCCTTGGTAATTTATACCTCGTTATTTTGTCATATCTTGCCCTATTCGGGGTCTCCCTTCCCCCCTTCTCTGCTGTCCCTCTCCCAGGGAAGAGGTCACATGTGGCTCCTTGTAATCAGTTCCCCCTTTCCAACCCACTCACCCTCCACTCTCCCAGCATCGTCCCTCACGCCCTTGGTCCTGGAGGTATCATCCACCCTGGATTCCCTGTATCTCCAACCCTCATATGTACCAGTGTACAGCCTCTGTCCTATCCAGCCCTGCAAGGTAGAATTCGGATCATGGCAGTTGGGGGGAGGAAGCATCCAGGATCTGGGGGAAAGCTGTGTTAAACATGTAAAATGATGTTGAAAACTGAAGTAGTTCTACCTCAAAAAACAGAGGATAGAAATTCCATATGATCTAGCAGTTCCTCTTCTGGGGTTTATGTCTTAAAGAAATAAAAATTATAACATATATGCATACCTACGGTAATCACAGGATTATTCATAATAGCAAGATGATAGGAAAAAAAATCTAAATTCCAATCAATAGAATAATATGAATAAAGAAAGTTTGGACTTTGGACAACACTCGTGACACAGTGCGGGAACTATGTACCATCTGATCCCAACAGAGCAGCAAGGGAAGCAAAGCAATAAACTAACTCCCTGTAGAATACCAAAAATAGACTTTGGGGCCAGGGCATACTACTCCCTCAGACTCAGCTGGAAAATACTCCTACGGGTCAACAAACAGACCTCGAATTCTTTTCAAGCTTTTCTTTTTCAAGCATTTTTTGTTGTTACTGTTTAGTGTTTTTTGTTTTATTTGGTTGTTTTGTTTTGCTTTGTCTTATTTCTGTGCTTATTATTGTCTCTGCATATCTATCTAGATAAGATAGGCAAGGTAAACAATCTGGAGGAGAAAACAATGGGATGACAGTTGGGGGGTTGGGATATAGGGGAGATGGGGAGGCAGGGGAAAGGAAGTGGATGTTAACAAACCCAGGGACAAGAGAACAACAAGTGATCTAAAATCAATGGTGAGGGGGGAACCTGGGGGACTTAATCAAGGGCAATGTAGCAGAGAGGAATTACTGTAACCTAAATGAAGGCTGAATATGATAGTGGGAGAAGAGGACAGTAAAAGGAAATAGAAGAAAGAACTAGGAGGCAAAGAGCATTTATATAGGTCTAATTATAGGCATGTACATATGTAAATATATATAACGATAGAGAAATAGATCTAGGTACATATATTTATATGTTGAGCATTAAGATAGCAGATGGACATTGGGCCTTTACTCACGTACTCCCTCAACATAAGAACACTTTGTTCTAATAACCTGGCATTCTGTGATGCTCACCCTCCTGACACAATCGCTGAAGACAAAATGAGTGCCTAAGCAAATGTGGTGAAGAAAGCTAATGGTGCCCGGCTATCAAAAGATATAGCATCTGGGGTCAAAAAGGCTTGAAGGTAAACAAGCGACCATCTAGGTGAGAAGTAAAAAAAGTCCACATGCAAGAAGCACACCAGCCTCTGTGATCATGAGGTATCTATGGAATCATGTATAAGGCATCAAAGACTCAGAACAAAATATCATACCAATGTGATTGATGGGGAGTACAGAGTGGAGACTCAAAACCCAGTTTTTGACAATCAGACATCCTCTTACAGAAGGGTCACAAAGAAGAGATGAGTCAGTCAGTTTACAATAAAGCACTGATGAAACATACAACTTTCCTCTAGTTCTTTAATGCTTCCTCCCCACCACTATCATGACCCCAATTTTATATCACAAATCTGGCTAGGCCAGAGCAGGTACACTAGTACAGGTAATAGATTGAAACACAGTGAATCAAGGACAGATATACCCCTCAGGACCAATAATGAGAGTAGTGATACCGGAAAGGTAAGAAGAAGGTGCGGGGTGGGGGGAGAAAAGGGGAACCAATCACAATGATCTACAGATGACCCCCTATCAGGGGGCCAGACAAGAGAAAAATCGGTGAAGGGAGATGGTGGTTGGTGCAAGACATGAAAAAATATATATAAATTATCAAGGGTTCATGAGGGAGGGAGGGAAGAAGGAAGGGTGTGGTAGTTACATAATCTATTGTTTGTTTGAGACCTAGAGTGAAGGGGTGGAGTTTAGCTTGTCAATCAGAATCTAGTGATGGCTTGATGAGGTGCTAAGGAGATAAATATGTCACTGGAGGCAAGACACATGCTCACTCCCTGTGGGATATTATTAACAATATGCCTGATGGAGCTAAGCTGATACTGCCAGAGCCCTTGGAGCTGAAGGAGCCAACATTAGTTAGATAACTTCTCAAATCCACCAAAGTGGTATTTTGTTATCCTAATTTATTTTTAAAGCACTGATATGCTTCTACCACCACTGTATCTCCACTACTTTCTACCCACTGGCCTGTGATCTTCCTGCATTTGGCATTATTGCATGGCTCTGTGAGTCTAAAGAGGAATTTATGGATTACTATTGGACATACTGGCTAATATTGGATTTATGGACTTGATCTGGACTGGGCTGGGATGTTTCCTCAATAGTCAATTCTTTTATATATAAAAGCTTTATATAAAGCTTTTTCTTATACACATATGAGTCTCCCTGGATTTGTTTCTCTAGTCAACTCAGACTAACACAGTAGTGAATGGGGAAAATTAGCTGATATTGCAATTGTTTCAGTCTTTCATAAACTAGTATGACATGAACCTGAAGGTTATATAGAAGTTAACTTTTGAAATTTGAATATGTCTGATATTTCTTTACAGTTGGATTGATATTATGGATTATTGACCAAATACAACAATAAAAATATGGTACATTTCCCCTGGCAGCCTAAAATATAACTAGAATTATTATTTTCCCTATTTGGGGGAAAATGTTCACCTTGACCATTTAATTAACGTGAAGTCTTTTAGGCTAGTGTATTACTAGTTACTTTGTTCTAGTTTTATAATAATGAGTATTTTGTGAAGAGGTATTTGTAAAGTATAGAAATACATTATTTTTCACTAGACTTTCAATATATCTACATATTTTCATATATTGATGAATATATTTCATTTTAGTACATACATTATAATCTTAAAATGTTATTAATTTTGATGTCCAAGTCATTCAAGGTTTAACTAATGATAACTCCTTCAAGTTGGTTGCTGAGTTGGCCTTCTATTAACATGAACCCCTCATATCTCTTTGGATCCAACATCTTGTGCTGGAACCCCCTGCCTTGGTTCCTGAGAAAATGGTGTAAAGGTCATATCTGATCTGTTCTTTCTTCCCTATTACCATGAGGCAGAGGTTAGATATGCCTCCACCGTTCATCCTTTCTTAACTAATCTGACACCAACCATTCCTCACCTGGCCCTCTACTTCTATACTGGGTTTGATCATTTATTGCAGAACTCATAGAAAAAACTCAGTATTATGAAGGTTTATTAGAGAAGTTAACAAGTTATCAAAAGTCAAGTTCATTAAATGGTAGGAATATAGATGTCGGTCCACGGCAATGTTTAACCTTGCCAATAGTCAAGTTTCTTTCTGGTCTTTAATTTCTCAGTCATGCTTCAAAAATTACTCATCTTTATAGAGGGAGTGTGGTAACTAAAATTGAATAATCCCTTCTGTTAGTGTCACACATGCCTGATTTTCGTCATCCTGCCCAATGACTTTTCAGGAGTTACAGACCTCGACAGAAGAGCCATATAAAGAATGTTCACTCCATCACCACAACTCCTAACAGTGATCAGTCTCTTCCATGCAAAGCTGAAGCTTCAGTCATCTGCCATCCTTAAAATAAGTAACTAGCATCTTCTAAGACAGTTAACTTGTGACTTTTATGTTTGACAACTGGTCCCTCTGCCACCCCCACATGGTAATTTGGCATGTGTCATTATGCCATATTTTTTAATACATTACTGTAAAAATAAATTAGGATAACACAATTTCAAAAATACCTCTCTGGTGGATTTGAGAAGTTATCTAACTAATGTAGAAGGCACTTATTACTTTAGTAAAAATAAGGTGTCTGACTTGCATTTGCATAATTGATTAAATATTTAATTGTTCATGAATGAAGAAAATATAAATAAACTCGTATCTAAGAACGCTTGCATTTTAAAATAATTTTAATTTATAAAAAAAATTTAGGTAATATAGATAGTGTGTATACTTCTTTTAAATATCCTATCATATTAAACTTACATTATCCTGGATAATGTATTAAAAATATGGAAACAAAATACTGCATTACTTGTATGTGTGTTTGAGTTTATATTTAGACCACACTAGATTTTTCAATAATTATCTTCTTGTTTTCCATGCTACTGGTAAGTCAGGTACTATGCTTAACACCAATATAAGGAGTTAGTGTCCACCTACAGAATTGGAAAAATGAGTCCAGGAAAGATGACCTATATTCTGAGAACAATTACAAGTTTGAGGCTTTGCCTGAACCACCCTGTGTTTGAAAATGTTGCGGCACACACTCACAGAGCTGACTGAAGTGTATTATACTGTGGTTACATTTCCTCACATGAGTTTCGACCATGGCCGATGCACCATGGAGCAGGAACATGTAGCAGGAAGCAGAAAAGCAAACCAGGAAGCAAGGAGATCCAGGCTGATGGGTGCAGAAGCACGTGCATCCAAGAACAACAGGTCAGAGAGCAGGCTTCAGGGGTTCCTAGGGTTGGTGGGCCATATGGTGGATCACTGGCTGAACCCCAAAGAACTGAACAATAATGAGCCTGATATAAATCCACACCAGCAAGAAGCAAAGAAGTTCTCTATAGCAAGGCAGCTTGTTGTTTTCTCCAAAGAAACACCATTGGGGCTGCAATCTAAGTAATGGGTTGCTCTTCACTCTAATCTCTACTCAACTGCTTTGTTGCTCACAGCAGAACTCACATGGGGTGAATGCATTGTGTTAGAGCACAGCATGGGTGCTGCCTGGACTATGATACTACTGAGAATCCTGGATCAGTAAAATTGACACAAAGCCTATGTTAATTCCTTATTTGTCGATGGGGCATCTGTAAACATCACCTTAAAACACACAGAAACTCCAAACAAATATAATGTAAAGTGATGCTTGCACTTAATATATTATGCTACAAACATGTATAGAATTTAAGATGCACGAACTTCATTTGTATCTCATTTTATAAGTGAAAAAACCCCAAAATATTTGATTCATACCTAAAAAAAATACTCCTAACAATTGCTGTCTCCATTTCTGCAACAGATGATGTAACCATAGCTGGCATTTAGAACTTCCTTCTTCTACCACCCACTTCATATGCCCTTTGCCCGTGGGAAGTGCATTAGCTGGTCATGATTCTCTATGTGGCAGAGTGCCTCAATTTATCTAAGCATTTAGGTATCTTTTTCTATAGTACCAAGAATGGTCTGTTATTCAGTTTCACTTATCATAGGCAATAACACAATTCACCCAACAATTAAACAAATCAACCAAATAAACTATTAGACCTTGCCCTAATTTCTTGATGTGAAATATTGGATGAAACATCTGCACTCAGGGGAGGGTGAAAGGGACAGTGATTTAACTGATAGTGGGTTAATAATCTCTTCTTTAGAAAGAGTAGTGCTGTTGGCTAATGTAGTTCAATCGAGTTTAGAGTTTAATGTCCCCATATGTTCCCATCACAAACCTCAAAGTCTCCTTTCTTACAAACCAATGCCCTCACTTTACTATCAGAAACCATTTTAAGTAGTGGATTCATTTGGTATTGTAATTCAGCTACTAGTATGGCAAGACTCTGGACTTGCTTTTCAGCAATATAAGATTGCTTACTGCAGAAACCAAGGTTTTGTTTCTTGGTACTTGTTATTTTTCACCGGTGCTATACTTCCAACATCTTGACCTCATTTTTTTTTCTAAGTAGTGCAACATCCAGGTATCCCACAGTTGCCATCCTGACAAAACTGTAGGAAAATATCAAATCCACTCATTCAGTGCCTCACTTATTACCAACACTTCATCTTCCGGTGGTGACATTTTTAGTATTAGGATTACCACCTCATGCTGTGGATTAACAGCAACTGGTTTGCTAATAACGTCAGATTTAGCTGTTCTGACGGAGGCAAAGTTAATGGAGGGAGTTTTATCTGTAAAGACGGAGCAGTTGAGAACCAATTTAGAAAACTCTTCCTTATAATATTTATTTCTCTAGAACTATTTTAAATATCAAATAAACTGCACTGGATTATTTAGAGAAGCAAAACGAGTAATACTTATTCATATATAGATAAATAAATGCAGGTCAAGAAAGAGGTTTCCACGGTTGTAGAAGTAGGTGAGCCAAGTCTGGTTCATGTACATGGGTCAGATGTTAGGCTGGAGGCTTTCCCTGATTGGTGTAGCTACCTGTACCCATGAAAATGCAACAGGAAAGGAAGCAGGGATATCAAAGAAGGTGGATTTACAGGTGGATGAATTCAAGGTCAGCAGGTTGAAGGGGGGGCTGCGATGATTCCTAGTGTTGGCAGGTAATATTCCAGGCCATTAACTCAGGTCCGAAGAACCAGATGTTGATAAGCCAGATGCAGTATCCCCATAAGCAAGAAGCACTTTCCAGCTATTTCCATATCAAGTAAATCACACTCCCAAGGAAACATTGTCAAGGTTGTGACCTCTGTTGATCTCTACCCTAATCTCCCACCTGCTTAGTTGCTCACAACAGATTCCATCATGGAATTGATTACATTGTGTTAGATCATATCATAAGGGAGGTGTCAACAGGAAAACTACTGAAAATCCGAGACCAGCCAAGTCGTCATTAACCTATCACATAGTCTCCAGCATGGATACTCTTAAAAATACCTTATGCTCTCATGTTTGTATTTTATAACAATGAAAACTAAGTTAGAAAGTGGTTATTATTTATCCAAAGATATGATTCACTAAATAGATATTGTTAGGTGCCATTGAGTTGGTTCCGACCTATATTGGCCTCATGTACAACAGAAGGAAACCATACTCGGTCAAGGGCCATCCTCACAATTGTTTCTAGACCAGAAGTCATTGTGGTAGCTGCAGTGTAAGCCTGTCTCCTTGAGGCCCTTCCTCTCCTTTGATGTTGCCCCTCTACTTTCTTGAACATGATGTCCATCTCTAGGGACAACTTCCTCCTGACAACATTCCCAATGTATGTAAGAAGTCTTAGCCATCCTTGCCTCTAAGATAATATTTAAAAATGTAAACTTCTGAGTCGAGACTAGGACTTTTGTTTACTTATTTATTTGGTGAATCTCCCCCACCCCTGCCATTATTTCCCTTCTTCCATTCCCCCCACCCCCACCCAAAACCGTAATGATATTAGCGCAATTATGATACACAGTTGGGAGAATAATTGATGGTCAAAATAAGAAAAGGCTTTATTACACTTAAAATACTCAAGTAAAGTTGAACAAAAGAATACTTTTTCCCTAACTTGACTGAGATACATACATAACAGGAGATTCAAATGATGAAAGATATTAATAAAAAGAAGGTATTGATAAATTTTCTCTGTTACTCCCACTATTTGTAGAGTTTAATTCACATCTATTTGACTGTAAGTTGGACTTAGTAACTTGATTCCAAATAAAAGAATATAAAAAGATAAACATACTGATTTTGTAGGAGATAAATCTGATAAACATTACTCAGTAACTTCATGGGGATAAACTATAATCATATAATGTGTTCCCTGACACGAGCTTATAAAGAGAGGATACCTCTGTGATATCGTCTATAAAATCCATAACCTCAATTTAATCATGAGAAAACATCAGACAGAATCCAAATTGAAAGATAGCTTATAAAATCTCAGCAGTAGTTTTCAAACATGACAAGTTTATTAAAAAACAAAGATTGAAATAATAGCTCTAATTAGAGACAAAAATCATATAAACTGAATATAATATTTTATCCTGGAGTAGCTTCTGAACTTTAAAATAAATAGTTAGTGGACATACAAGTGATTGGTGAAATCCAAATGAAGTCCGTAGCTTAGTTAAGAGTTTTGTGCCAATAGAAATTTGTAAATTTTCATGTATGTACCTTGGTTACACAAAATGTTAAAGCAAGGGCAAAGTATATGAAGGCCATCTTTATAACTCCTCTTTAAATTAAAAACTGTATCAAGATTATATGTTTAAAAATTAGAATGTTACTATTTGAAGAAAAATAGGTGCTGCAGAGAACAAATGTGAAGGATTGTCTAGAACAGTGGTCTGCAAACTAATGACCGCCATCTAAATTCCATCTTGGCCTTGATTTGGCTGGCCTGAAAGTGATGAATGACTTTCACATTTTTAAATGTTGTAAATAATCTCCATACCAGGGTTTCATGGGATACTGGTGCAGATTTGAGATGGGATGTGTAACTAGATTGAATATGGCTTATTTGTACATATTAGGTTGCACAAACAAAAAGGAAATATATATATATAACAAAACGTTTAAATGAATAAGATATATGTTTAAACAAAGTGTTACAGCCCTATAAAACCCTCCAGATTCCCTCCTCATCAGATTAAACATTGATTTGATGGCTACACAGGAGAAAAAGTAAAAGTTAAATGGCCTTAGCTTCTTTTGTGACATATAATTTTCATTCAAACAAAAAAATAATGTTCATCTTCCAAACTGAATGACCGCAAGTAAATTCTCACTCACAGTGACCTTATAGGACAGAATCTAGCTATTACGCTGAGATTAAATATTTATTGGAATAGAAAGACTCATATTTCTCCCTCCCTTCAGTGGATTAGCTGCTGATTCTAAATTTAATCCTGGAAGTGATTATACTGTGCCAGCCATCATCTTGAGGGAGGACTTGGCCTTACCTGCCAAATCACTGAGAGTTCCAGCCATGCGAAATTGACACAGCCTTCATCATCACGCTCTCCTGTCACTCCAACCACATGAGAAGATTCTTGAGAATATTTACTTTAAAATGTTCTTTTCTTTTACAATTCTTTCCCAAATGGTCGGTTAAAAAGGTCTTATTTGTCTAACCAAGCTAATAAATTGTGGAGAAGCTCATTCTTTTGTTTTGTTTTCAATCATTTTATTGGGGGCTCCTACAACTCTAATCACATTCCATCCATTTTGTCAAGCACTTTTGTACATTTGTTTCCCTCATCATTCTCAAACACTTGCTTTCTACTAATCCTTGGTATCAGCTCTTCATTTTCCCCCTCTTTCCTTACTCCCCCTCCCTCATGAACCCTTGATAATTTATAAATTATTATTATTTTTTCATATCTTATATGGTCTGATGTCTCCCTTCACCCACTTCTCCGCTGTCCGTCCCCCAGGGAGAAAGTTATATGTAGATCCTTATAACCTGTTCCCCCTTTCTCCCTCAACTTTCCTCCACCCTCCCAGTATCACTACTCTCACCACTGGATCTGAGGGGTTCATCTGTCCTGGATTCTCTGTGATTTTGGTTCCTATCTGTACCAGTGTACATCCTCCGGTCAAGCCGGATTTGTAAGGTAGAATTGGAAACATGATAGTGGGTGGGTGGAGGGTTTTATAGGGCTGTAACACCTTGTTTATACATATCTTATTTATTTAAATGTTTTGTTATATATATATTTCCTTTTTGTTTGTGCAACCTAATATGTACAAATAAGCCATATTCAAGAACTCGAGGAAAGTTTTATGTTTCATCATCGCTACACTGCACCCTGACTGACCTCGTCTCCTCCCCGTGGTTCTTCTGCAAGGGGATGTCCAATTTGGCCCTGGGTCCACACTCCATACTCCCCTTCATTCACGATGCTGTGATTATTTTTTGGTCTTTGATGCCTGATACCTGATCCCTTCGACGCCTGTGATCTCACAGGCTGGTGTGCTTCCTCCAACATTAAGTGACATAGACAAATTGCTATTACACAACTGAAGGTGTTTTTCTTTCTGAGACTCACTCTAATGCCATGAAAACTCAATAGATATGTAGAAAATAATAATATGAGCTAAAAGGGCCCCTAGTCATGTAATGGTTACACATTGGGCTTGTGATCCACAAAGTTATCGGTTCAAAACCACAAACAGCTCTTCAGAAGAAAGATTAGGCTGTCTGCTACCTTAAGCAGTTGCGGTCTTGCCAACATGCAGGGTCACTATGAGGGAACATTGACTTGATGGTAGGAGTGAGTGAGGATACGATCTACACTCAAATTTTAAAAGAAAGTTCAATACTGTCTTGTACATAAGAACAAGTTTTAAAGTACCTTTTACTAATAGCTAGCAAATGCGTGAAATTAAAGACAATCTATGCAATGTCCTCTCCTGTGTAAATAAAAACATGCTGCTTTAAAATCATAGAAATACGTACTACACAAAAAGATGCGATTGACAAGTAATTGATTCCCAATAAATCTTCCATTTAGGTCTATACATTTCAGAAGATGGCAATTCCACCTCTTTAATCATTCCCTGAAGAATTTTGTACTTTTAAAATTTCCACCATATCAACATTGCAAACTGCGCATCTTCAAAGGATTTAACTAATGCTCCCTTTAAATGTTCTTTGATTCTGAGCATAAAAAAAGAGTCTAGAGGGGCAAGATCAAGGGTGTAGAGTGGATACAATTCCCCAGTGACATTTTCACAGAACACCACTTGCTACTTTCAAAGACAGCAGGCGCAGGTGCATTGTTGTGATGGAAAGCACTTTACCAACACAAAGCTCCTGGCTTTTTTTTTTTAATTCTCTCACTAGTGTTTATTTCCATTATCTTAAAACTCCTTCCTAATATTCCCCCATGATTATCTTAGGTCCTTTAAGAAAATACATCAAAATGACACTTTTGGAATTAAAAATATGTGGTCACAAACTTCTGAGATGACCACTCTGTCCTGAGCTGACCTAGCCAGTGGACCCCATTGGAAACAGCTATGTAACTGGACCTTCTTATAAGGCACTGTCATGGGACGAAGACAAGGGTCTGACCGAAGAACCTGTGTGCAGTCATCCACTGATTTCAGACGTGTCCAAACACATTTACTTCTGAATAAGCCCAAGCATGTGTGAACTTGGCCCCTAGCAGTAATAGTTTCTGATTTATTCTTATAGAAAGATAGACCTATATTCAATTAATAGTCCTTTCTTGCCTCAAAGTCATAATTGTGTGTGCATAATGAGTGTGTTGATGGAGCCTTGGTGGCACAATGAGTAAAGCCCTGGTGCTACTATAGACGGCAGCCCACTTTATATGCATGTATATGTGTATACGTGTATATGTACTGGTGAACTTATACATGTGTATTTCATATGCATAAATCCAAGCAAATTACTATTTATCTCACAATTGGAATAACTTTTGCTAAAGGAGTTGTAAAATAATTTAATAAGTCACAAATATCTCAGGATCAAACCCTTAATTTTAGCTAGTTTTTAATGTAATATTAATAGATATTTACTCAACACTTCATACTTATTAAAACTTTATTGTCACAGAGAGAATATAAGGTAGTTTAAGAATTTTTATCAATGTTTTTATTAGCACTTGAAACTGTAAGGGATTTGGGTGGGACACCAATACGATGTATATTAAGTAAACATGGCTAAATAGTTTGACAACTCTGAAATAAAAGGTCTTCTAAGCATGGTTCAATAATTTTCATAAATATTGGGGAGCACAGTTTTACATATACATATAGCCATAACCCAATCATCCAAAAATATGCAATAATATTACTTAAAAAATAAAATATCAAAAATGAAATCCTGGTCACATACACTGGACTAATCTAAAGGAATACACATGATAGGAACCAGCTAGAATGCTTTTCAGAATTTTGAGTTATTCTTTCTTTTGTAGATATAAGGCTTAAAAGAAACACAGCAAAGGAAATGTAGATGAAAATGACAAAAATATAGGAAATTGGATGATCTAGACTGAGCAGTGGTTTGTGAGAATGATAATGACAATAAAAGAAACTCTTCTGGAAATGTTTGTAGTGAGAGGGTTAACAGGAAAGGGAGGTCACCTGCCTGAGACAGGTGATACTATTGTAATAGGCACCAAAGAGAAAGGACACTAGAATAGGCATTGCTTTATTCCTTTAATGTCACCACATAGTATGTTCTTGAAACCCAGACGAGTGAAGTAAATGTATTAAAGAATTAAATGCTTACATCTGATATTGAAAAGTTGAAATCCTTTAGGCATTCAAAGATAAGATAAATTAGAGAAGCGTATCTGTCAGATTTGGAAAGAGTAGAAGACCGAAGAGGACCTACTTATCATTTTACAGATAAAATAGCAATATATTTTGGGAGAAAATACTGCCAACTACTGCCTTCTATTCTGATACCATTTACATAAAAATTGTTAGGAATATTAGCCTAGATTTTTCAAATCCAACATTAAAGGATACAAGATACCCCCACAAACACAACCTTCGAATACATAACCCTCATAATCCCCAGATACAATGTAGCAAACAACTGGTTGGTCTTTGCATGTTCTTTTGTTTGGTATTGTCTTTGTTCATTTGCTTTGATTTTGGATTCAGATTTTTGTTTTAAGACCACCATTACTGCTCACAAAAATAAAAATAATTATAATGCTTTTAGATGAAAAGGGAAGCTAAACTGAGAGCAGTAAGCAACTGTAGAGTTGAAGCTACTCAGGTCTTTGGCCCTACTTGGCTCTAGTCAGATGTCAGCTCACACAGAATTGAAAGGTGACCCTGGTAGGTAGCCCGTGTGCGTGTGTGTGCGTGTGTGTGTGAAAGGACTTACAGTGGAACCATGAGCTCCCACCACCATTTGTGCCCTGCACTGCCCCAGTTGGCACAAGTAGGTACTGACATGGTATTTGGGGAAGACCCAAGATATTATATGGGTCGTATCCTATCAATACCAATAGATAGCATCAATGATAAGTAGAGAATCAATTGAAGTTGTCAAGGATTTTGTCTTGCTTGGATCCATAGGCAACACTCGTGGAAATCAAGAGACCTGTATGAGTATTGAAAAGAAAGGATGTTACTTTGAGCACTAAGGTGCACTTGATCCAAACCATGTATGTTAGTCCAGGTTGACTGGCGAAACAAATCCAGAGGTACTCATATGTGTATAAGAAAGAGTTTGATATAAAAGAGCAATTGTATATTGAGAAAACATCCCAGCCCAGATCATTCTATAAGTCCAATATTAGCCCAAATGTCCTATACTAGAACATAAATTCCTCTGTAGACTCATGCAGCACATGCAATGATGCTGAATGCAGGAACATCACAGGACGGTGGATGGAAAGTCTTTTGGAAGCATCTCTGTGCTGGTATGGCTCTCCATGTGGCTCCCCAGCTCTAGGACTCTGACTGCAATCAACATAGCTCCATGTGGCTTATCAAAGGATATGGAGCAGAGGAGAGTATGTGTCCCAGCTCCAGGGAGTAAAACAGGAGTTCCCAGAATCCACAGGAGAAGGCCATGCCTACAAAGAGGCATCAGTGTCTCTGACCTGATTGGCAGGCTAGACTCCACACATTTGATCAAATTGACAGGAGATAATGTAATTGGCGTACCTTGGCATTTTAAATCACCCATATGCATGTGAGATTTGCATATTGAACAAATGTGACCTAAGAAAAGTAGGTGCCTTTCAGTAACAGTGTGGAGAAGAATATTGAAAGCGCCACAAACTGCTAAAAGGACAGACAAGTCTGTCTGGGAAGAAGGAAAGCCAGATTGCTCCTCCGAGGCCAGGATGGTGAGACTTCATCTTATATGCTGTGGACATGTCACAGAGACCTGTCCTGGAAAGGTAGTGGGTCAGTGAAGGCGAGGAAGTCCAGAGAGGAGGTAGATTGACACAAGACTGCCGCCATGGCTTGAGCCCAGGAACATAGTGAGGATGGCCCGGACTGTCAACTGCTTTGTTCTGTTGTAAATAGGGTCGCTATGCATTGGAATGGACTGGGTGGCAGGTAGCAACAACTCCCATCATGTCAGGACCACTAGGCTTTTCTACAGGGTTGTGGACACAGATTTCATAAAGGCTTCAACATAATGCTTGTCATCCTATTTTCCAGTTCAGGAACAAAAGAGCTAATTGTAAGATCTTAAAGATCCATTTTGAGCAGCAGTTCTCAACTGTTGGTTGCGACCCCTTTGGGGGTCAAACAATCCTTTCACAGTCGGCGCCCGATTCATAACAGTAGCAAAATTAAAGTTATGAAGTAGCAATGAAAATAATTTATTGGCTGGGGGTCAACATGAGGAACTGTATTAATGGGTCGCAGCATGAGGAAGATTGAGAAGCACTGATTTTGAGGATACCAAATCCTTGGGTTACAACCAGAATTATCACCGATTCAAAACAGAATAGGCTTTCCTGAAAACCCTCCTATTTCTGTTTCTAATGCCCTGAGTGGTTCTGGGGCCCACGTTAAGTGAGCTCTTAATCCTCCAGGACATTTCACTTTCTAGCTCGGACTGTTCTGGAGGCACCACGGAGCCAACCCTTGCTGTTTCATCACTGCAAAGGTTCCATGCTTTGCAGCTAAAAAACAAAGAGACTGTATGAAACTGAAGGGGGAAACCTTTACAACCTTTACTTCAGTTGAAAAAGCAAAGAACAAGGCAGGACTAAACTGCTAAGACAGCCTCACAAAAGGTCAGTTGCAGTTTTAGACGTATATGCCAGATATTAAAGAGAAGGCACTATGAACATGTAACAGATTTCCAAGCACTGGTCATGAATATGCATCGGGCCAGGGTTACAATTCTTGGCAAGAAAGAATTTTGTCAGATTCCCCTCTTCTAAATGTTAGACAAAGGGATCTGGTGGTGACTTTCCAGGGTCTTTCCAGGACTTTCATTTATTCTGCTTTCACCAAAACTCTTTGCTCTCTGGGTCAACTTTGGGCTGTGACGCAAAGGTCTCATTTCAAAGACCTACTTGGTATAATTGGTTTCTTACAATGGAAGAAATAGTTCTAAATAAATGTAATATCAGGAAGGAAACAGCAAGACAGTAGGTTACGGACCATATATAAAGTGTATGTTCACCATTGACTATAATTCACAAAACTTACAGCATGGGCTAAGCAGGTGGGAGGTCATATCACATTTGTTTTAAATGTGCAGCAATTCACTGATATACTAAAGGGAAGGTAAATTTTGATTATCTGAGATTTGATCAGCTTAAAGTTGTTCTTTCCCCAGTAGTTGGCATTTGCTTGCCTCGGAGCTGTCCACCTTAAGTCCACATTCAACCAAAGACAACAAGGTACCACTAAACATATTTTTGAAACTCTGATCATTTGGCTTCCAAAATCCACTCTCCTCAACTCCAATATTTGTCTCCTCAATTTAGCAATACATTTGTTTTTGCTACTCCATGTTCTTCAAAGTAACGACAGGTCAGAATCATTGTGATTATTTATTGCTTTCAGTTGCTGTCAAGTCAACTATGACTCATGGCTGTTTTATGTTTAATAGAACAGAATATTACTTAAAAGTTTGCCAAATGTATTATTTTGGTACATTTGTACCATTTATGTGCTCCTATATCATTACAGGGCTCTTCCCCTCTGTATCGGTTCTCTCAGGAAACATAATCTTCTCTGCATGTTGTGTATTGCCTGAAAACTATTGTTTCATATATTATTGTCCAGTTTTTCATTCTTTAGAGTGGCGAGGAGAGTAACTACTATTTACTCCAGTAGCCCTCATAATTGACCATTATATTAAAATAAATAGCCTAACATCATTTAGATACCATTTAGTATAATTCAAACAAATTTTCAAATCAACTGAATAATAAAAGCTATAAAATTATTTCATCAGAGTAATATTTGAAAGTTTTAGATAATAAAAAAATCTGTTAGCTATAATATGTAATTTCCAAATGTAATTTCCAAATACATATCTGTTAAATCATATATGCAAATATGCTTACAGGTCTACATTTCCCTAAGTTAAAAAATATTGCAAAGTTAACTGAATATGAATCAATCTAATAAACTTGAAAACCTCTTGAGCAAGTGCCTCATTTGATTTTTACCTAAGTTTAATGAGTATTTACTGAAATTATAACAAATTTTAACCTTGTTGGATTCAGTCAAATTATCAGTGATACCTCTGAGGGATGTCATATAATTTTAGTAATGAGGACATTAGATTAAACATATTCCTGAACTTTTTACCAAAGTTTCAAGAATATTTTTAATGATCATTTCCAAAATTCTCTTAGGAATGCTGGCTTTTCTTCTTAATTTTCTAAGTTAACACTGTACTTATGTAATGTAATGGAATCAAGAGAGTGATGATCATCAAAACAGAAATAGATTCTCCTTGGCATGATTGAATGATTGAACTGTTCTATTGTATTATATGTGAATTACGTGCCATAAAAACCTGTTGACAAAATGAAGTAAAAATTTAAAAAATAACTGATTACAAGGAACCACATGTGACCTCCTCCCTGGGAGATGGACAGCAGAGTAGGGGGAGAAGGGAGACTCCGGATAGGGCAAGATATGACAAAATAATAATGTATAAATTACCAAGGGCACATGAGGGAGGGGGAGCGGGGAGGGAGGGAAAAAAAAAAGAGGACCTGATGCAAAGGCCTTAAGTGGAGAGCAAATGCCTTGAGAATGATTGGGGCAGGGAATGTATGGATGTGCTTTATACAATTGATGTATGTATATGTATGGATTGTGATAAGAGTTGTATGGGTCCCTAATAAAATTTTAAAAATATATAGATTCAATGCTTGAATCATGATAAATGGAAATTCAAAACCAAAACTAATATTTATTTATTTATTTTGACATTCCAAAGACATTTTCACAAACCACCTTTGATTCAACACCTATGAGGAACTACCCAAACAAAACCTAATTTTTTTCCAAATCTATGTATTTAATTTAAACAAACAAAAAAAAAACCCTTATCACCCTCAAAGTACTCTCCATTGCACCCAACAGTTTGTCAACTCTTCTATTCCATTGTTGGTCCATTCTTGGAGACATTTTTCAAATCCCGATGTTTGGTTCGTTGATATTACCTTCCTTGTTTTTTCTTCGCCTCTTCAACATCATCAAATTATTGTTCTCCAGGGAAATGAAAAGCTGTCACATGGAGCAAGGTCAGGTGTGTGTTTAAGAGAGGGATGCTGTTTGGGAACCAAAACTGGTGCACTGAGATGCTTGCGTGAGCAGGTGCGTTGTCATGGTGGTGAAACAAGTCTCTTTTGTAGCACCCTGCTATTCTATCTTCCAAACCTCTCAAGAGTGAGCTGGAATAACAGGCTGGCCAGAAGGAAAGAACTCTAAATTCACTATCCCCCTAAGATCACAAAAACAGATGAGCATCATCTTCATCTATGATTTTACTTGGCGAGCTTTTGGGGGTGAGGTGATGCTGACATCTTCCACTGACATGATTGATGTTGGCTTTCAATGTCGAAGAATAGCACTATGCCTCATCGCCTTTAATGACGGTGGGGAGAAAAGTCTGGGTCTTTCAACGCACTGCATGTTTCCACTCAGTGCTTTTTTTCCCTCATCGGTCAGAATCTGAGGTAGAAATTTCACAGCGATCATTCTCATTTCCAAATCTTTCATTAACATTCGGTGAACCGAGCTGCAAGATAGACTTGCTGGTCTTCAAACACAAGTGCATGAATTTTGACAACATTTTCACCTGTTTGGGAAGTTGGCTGACATCCAAAATGAGGTTTGTCATCCATTGACATTTCACCTTTTCTAAAATTAGAAAATGACCCATACATTTGAGTTTTTCACAGAGCACTGTTCTTGTAAGCTGTGTTCAATATCACAACAGTTCTGTAGCATTTTACCTGAGCAGGAAAGCAAATTTTGCAGTTTCATGCTGTTCTCTTAAATCAGCCATGACAAAAAACAAGGTTCAAGAGAAACTGCTTTCACAAATACCTCACTGAAACCAGAGAGGACCTTCCCAGGCAATGCCACTGAGTGCACTAACTCAGAGTAAGTTTCTTGATGCTCATCTAGCAGAAAAATTGTGTACTATAAAATCTCTGCCCATTTGGACCTTTTTTTCCCCTGTTTGGGGTGGGGGGGCGCCTCCTCATATAACACTAATGTGAATAGTGAGTTTAAATTTCAGTATTTGATATATAGGAAAACTATATTTTTATATTGACTTTGTTTACTCATTCATTCCAGAAGACTAAGGAAATGGAGTTGGGGGCAGGTGGGGACATGCATACCTGACCTTTGGCTTCCCTATTGGCAGGAGTCATGGGTCTGACAAGCCTCCACCTTCCTTTCTTATTCACCAAATCCTGACAATAACTCTTCCACTCATGGCCACTCTACTTCTATCATGGGCTCCATTATTTGTTTCAATTGCCATGCAGAATTCACAGACAGTATTCATGATTAAGGGAGCTTATGAGAGAAATTAACAGGATATCACAAGCCAGGAGTAATAAAGAGTAAGGACACAGTTCTCAGCAACACCTCTACTTTGTCAGCAGCAATGTCTCTCTGCTGTCCTTAGTCTCTCAGCGTCAGGCCTGCAAGCGCCAGGAAGCCAGACTGCTGCTCAGTTTATAATCTTAGAGTCCTGGTACTACCTCTTTGTCTATCTAGTGATTTCCTTGCCTTCGTTTCTGGCATCTCTGGTTTTAGCTTCCACCATTTTAGGCAGAAATATAATTGGAGAATAATCAGATAAACTCAATTATATGAAAAAGTATGTAGCATCAGGATTGGAGGAAGACTAATTAGCAACTTATGCAAATAACATAAACTTGCTTGATGGAATTGAGGAGGACTTTAGGCACTTGCTGATGGATCAAGGATTGCGGCCAATAGTATGGATTACAACTCAATGTAAAGAAAACCTTTTTTTTTTTTTTAACAAATGGACCAATAGGGAACAAACTTCAAAAAAAGATTGACGTCAAAGATTTCATCTTGTTTGGATCTACAATCAATACTCTTGGAATCTGCAGTCAAAAGATCAAACAATACCTTCCATTAGATAAATATACTGCTCAAGAACTCTTTAAAGAATTGAAAATGATAAAGATAAGACACTAAGAACTAAGTGCACCTGACTCAAGCCACCTCATATGCATGTGAAAGTTGGACAGCAAATATAATCAAAGAATAAAATTATGTGTTTGACAAATTATACCAATGAAAAGGAATATTGAAAGTACCATGGACTGCTACAAGAAAAAACAACAAATCTCTTGGAAGAAGTACAACCAGATTGTTCCTTAGAGGCTAGGATGGTGAGATATATATTGGGCATGTTGCCAGGAGAGATCGCTTCCTGAGGAAGCAAAATACAGGAAGACAGTCAACCAAGTGTGTTGACACATGCCTACAACAATGGAATAAAACATAAAAACATTTATGGGGAGGACGGAGGAATGTTTGATTCTGTTGCATTCAAGGTTACCATGAGTTGGAACCAACTCACTGGGACCTCATAAGAACAATCAGCAGTTTGTAAACAGTTATATATATACACATACACATTTATCCACATATATAGTGTATATGTGCTTAGCATAATAGATTTATATATATTAAAACTCTCAAATTACAATAAATTACCACATAAATTGCATTAAAAATAACTAACGTCACTCCACCACACCTCCTCATGGCGCTCAGCTCTACTAGCCAAACCTGAAGCATCAGCAGTGTGTTATCGTCAGCCCAAGGAACTAGTATAGTCTAACACAGTTAACATGTGGTTTCCTTTCTTTTTTTGGTCAAATAACCACCCCATCCACAAGCACCCTCATGTGGTATTTTTACAAGTGACACTAAGCCAATTTCCATTAAGCATATTGTGACTCATACTGTGATCCCCCAGGACAGGACAGATCTGCTGCCATAGAATTTCCAAGGCCGCCTGTCTTTACACGAGTAGACCACCACATACTTCTCCCAATGAATGACTAGTGGGTTGGAACGATGTATCTTTCAGAAGAGTTTTAAGGTTCCTACTTTTGTCATATTTTCATTTAAAGCTGTAAAAATTTCTCTATTACTATTGTCACTTTGTTGCATAGATCTTTTTCTCTTTCATGGTCACTTAGTTCATGCTATATTTTAATTTTCTTTGCATGTCTTCTTTGATGCATTGGACTCTGGCTGAAAGGTTAGCAGTTTGAAACCACCAGTCATCCCACTGGAGAAAGACGACTCCCACCAAGAGCCGCAGACTTGGAGACCCACTTGGACACACAGCTGTCCTGTCTGATAAGTTCGCTGGGAGTAAGAACTGAGTCCTTGGAAATGAGTTAAGGTTTAATTTGGTGGATAAGAGGAGCCCTACTTATGAATAGTGGTTAAGAATTGTGCTGAAATCTGTAAATTCAGCAGTCTGAAACCTCCTGCTGTTCTGTGGGAGAAAAATGATGCTTTTACTCCCATAAAGTTAGAATCTTGGCAACACAGAGTGGCATTTCTATCCTTTTTGATAGGGTGGTTATGAGTCAGCACCGACTCAACAGCAGAGAGTTTAATAGTTTAATACAGTACATTAAAAAAATCCATTATTGAGTTACAGTTTAATTTCTCTTTTTTGTTTTTCAAACAATTTTATTGGCACTCCATCCACATGTCATACAATTCAATATTTTCATCATATCAAGAAGACTTGTACAATCATTACCATGATCAAGTCTAGAAAATTTTCCACTCCCTTGGACTGATTGTTATTCATGTAATTGCTTTTTAAAACTTTGGCAGAAAGACACACAACAAAACATTCTCCAATTTGACAACTTCTGCACGTATGATTCAGTGCCATTGATTATTCTTTGTCTTATACAACCATATTATTGATATCCTTTTCCAAATTACTTCACCACCATTAACATAAACTCAATGTCCCCTAAGCAAAAGCTCTTCCTCCTTCACCCATGGTAACCATTGCTCAAGTTTTGTTTCTTTCTTTCTATTTTTTAGTAGTTTTCTTGATACCATCGTCACATATCATACACTTCCATAGTTAAATCAAGTTACAGTTTAATTTAATTTCAGTTATTTATTATAAAATAATTTTATTGGGACTCTAACAGCTCTTATAACAATCCATATATCACTTTTATTAAGCATATTTGTACATATGTTGCCATCATTATTTTCTAAACATTTATATTCTATTTTACCCCTTGGTATCAGCTTCTCTTTTTACCCCTCCTTACCCCCTCCCACCCTTATGATGCCTTGACAAATTATAAATTATTATTAATTTCATCTTACACCAACCACTGTCTCCCCTTTCCCACGGTTGCTCTCCCCTTACTTCCCCCACCCCCGCCTCTCCTCACCTTTCCCCTACCCTCCTGGTATCGATACTCCCATTTCTGTCTCTGAGAGCTTTTCTGACCTGGATTCCATGTGTCCTGAGCTCTTACCTGTACCTGTGCACATGCTCCAATCTATTCTTTGTATTTACCTGCCTTTCAGTGCAAGGTGTCAAGCCATTTTATTTTGCACATCTTTCTCATCATCTGGTAAACTTGGTCATTCTGGCTTTCTATTTTTGACACTAAGAATTTTTAGATTTTCTATTTGTAAATATTGTAGTTTTTCTCTCTTTATTGTAAGTTTGAAAGCTAGATCTATTTTTGACGTCCTAAATTTCCCCTTTGTTTCTTTTTAAAATCATTTTATTATGGGCTCATACAACTTTGATCACAATTCATATATACATAAATTGTGTAAAGCACATTTGTACATTCATTGCCCTCATCATTCTCAAAACATTTGCTCTCCACTTAAGCCCCTGCCATCAGGTCCTCATTTTCCCCCTCCCCTCTTTGCTCCCCCCTCCCTTGTGAACAGTTGATAATTTATAAATTATTCTTTTGTCATATTTTGCATTGTCTAACGTCTCCCTTCAGGTGACCATATTTCCTACTTTTGGGGGGACGGTTCTGATTTTTAACAATTTTTCCTGCATCCCGTGTAGTTTTTAAAAAGTCCTAATTTTTTGAAAGAATGCACCACAAGCTAGGGTATACGGTTTTCAGCTGCCATGTAGCTATTTTGCCAGGATATGTGTTTTATCAATGGTGCCCTGCTTTACCAATGTTAAAATCTGGCCCACTCATTTTTCTGTTGTCAGTTACCCAGGGAGGTGGTTATATGTAGATTCTTGTAATTGGTTCCCCCTTTCAACCCCTACCCTCTCTCCCCTCTCTCAGTATTGCCAGTCTCAACACTGGTCCTGAAAGGATCATCTGCCCTGGATTCCCTGTGTTTCCAATTCCTATCTGTATCAGTGTACATCTGTTGGTCTTGGCAGATTTGTAAGGTAGAATTGGGATCATGATAGTGGGTGGGGAGGAAGCATTTAGGTACTAGAGGAAAGTCATATGTTTCATCACTGGTACACTGCACCCTGACTGGCTCATCTTCCCACGACCCTTCTGTAAGGGAATGTACAGTTGTCTACAGATGGGCTTTGGGTCTTCACCCCATACTCCCCCTCATTCACAATGATATGATTTTTTTGTTCTGATTATGCCTGATACTTCATCCCTTCCATATCTCAAGATCACACAGGCTGGTGTGTTTCTTCCAAGTGGGCTTTGTTGCTTCTGAGTTAGATGGCTACTTGTTTATGTTCAAGCCTTTAAGACCCCAGATGCTATATCTTTTGATAGCCAAGCACCATCAGCTTTCTTCACCACATTTCTTTATGCACCCGCTTTGTCTTCAGTGATTGTGTCGGGAAGGTGAGCATAACGGAACACAAATTTAATAGAACCAAATATTCTTGCATAGTCATGGGATTTTTTTCTAGGAGGTGGTGGGTGGTGGCGGGAGGGGTTTCATGGCCTGTGGAGTGGCATCTCTGTTAATCCCAAACACACTGATGTAGAGTCAGTTCTGACTCAGAGCGACCTTATAAGACAGAGCAGCTATGCCCTTCAAGGCGTTCTATGGAAGCAGACGGCTACATCTTTCTCGGGGTTCGGCTGGTGGGTTGGAAACACTCTGTCCTTTTGTTTAGCAGCAAAGTGCTTAACACCTGTGCCTCCAGGCTCTCGGCATCGCTGAGTCCATCTGCTACCTCACTCCTAAACCTATATATATCTATAGACCTATTTCCACATCCTCATATATAAATGTATTTACATTTGTACATGCCTGTATTTAGACCTTTATAAATGCCCTTTGCCTCCTAGCTCTTTCCTCTATTTCCTTTACTTTCCTCTTGTCCCACTGTCATGTTCAGCCTTCATTTGGCTTTCAGTAATTCTTCTCTGTTACATTGCCCTTGGTCACGCCCTACTAGGCCTCCTACACCCTCCTCACCACAGATTTGGATCACTTGCTGTTCCCTTGTCCCTGGGTTTGTTAACACCACTACCTTTCCCTCCACCTGCCCCTCTCCCATGTCTCCCTGGAACTGTCGGTCCTGTTGTTCTCTCCTCCAGATTATTTTCTCTTTATTCTCATGGTGATTTTTATTTATTAATTTCTTCAGAGATATATTTCAGTGTATCCATTAATTCTTTGACTCCCTCAATAATAAAATAATAAGAAATTGCCAGTTCATCTCCCAGATGTATTACCATTTTATATTACAATATTCATAATGTGAAAACATATTTTAATTTCTCTAAATTTCTAGCACTATATTTGCACTCTCTCCTGTTTATCTAACTACTCACTCCCCTCAGTCTTTTCTTCTTTGGCTTTCCTTTCTCTCCACCTGTGCACATAATTATATTAATTAGATAGTTGTCTTCTGATTATTTATTTTTATCCAGTCACATATTAACTTTTTATATTATTTTATATTCTGATGCTTGTTTTAGATCATATTTTCATGTGATTTGTGCATTTTATTAACATGTAGTGTTTTTGTTTTATTTTACTTCCCTGCTTCACCAAAGGAGTCTACTGGGTTCTGATTCATTGAACTAGCATTAGGTACAAATCTGCTATTGGTTTCCCAAAGTGCTGACGTGGTCTTACATAACTAAGTCTACTACTTGCCATAGTTTAATAGATTTAGACTTTTGTACCACTCAAATACTGATTTGTATTCCCATATGCATACACAGAATGCAATACTGTCTTTCTCTTCTTGTATTTTGTGTTTATGGGTGTATAATTAACAAATAATTAAATATTCATAAGTTCTTATGACACATAATTTTATATGCTTATTTATTTAAAAATCTCATAGCTTTTTAAAGTTTGAATATGAATATGATTATGAATAAATCTACTTTAAATCATTCAGTACAATTAATTATGTGAATATAATGTTTTTTGATTCTTGGATTAATATAATGAATAGTATTTGTTCAGTGTATTTTAAGTCTATGTTTAGCATAATAAGTTGTCAATTCATTTTCTAAGTGAGTTTATTACAATAGAACCCCAGACATCAACTAATCTGTTCTAGAAGGAGCATCGAATTCCAAATCGATTTTTCCCATAAGAAATAACTGACAAAAAAAAAAAAAAGAAATAACTGACAATGTATTGATCCGTTTCAAACACCAAGTTTTTAACCTAAATTTGCCTTTTTATAGAAAACATTACACAGACATTTCAAAGTAAATAAGTTCAGAGTTAAATAATATAGCATAAATATGAAACACAACATTAAAAAAACTTTTTAATAACTACACTATGGTCCATAACTTGAGATTAATAAGGACCTGGATCTGTGGACATGGATGTGGAGAAGAGGGATGGAAAGAATGCCATAGTTTGGAAGGGGAATCCCCTTCCATAAAACTAACTGGTTGCTTCTTTTCAAGTGTTTTTTTTTTTCCCCTTTGTTACTTTTTTCACTAGGAACTGGTAGGCTTCCTCTAAAAATAAATAAATAGATAGATAGATAGACAGACAGATATATAGATAGAAAATCTGTCTGATGTGGTCTGCTGTTGGCATTTCCTTAACTGTTTTCTAAAAGGGTTAACTAAATTATCATCAACAATATTGATAACACATTTTCCCAGTTCCCTATCATGATGATTCTTTTAAAACAAACTCTTTCTTAGGATGCATTATTTTTTTTACCTAAAAACAGTAAAAAAAAGCCACAAAACTAAGAAAATTATAGCAAAACACTTGGAACACAGCAGGAAAAGTTTTAAACAACACATTCTAACAACGCCAATTATTATCACATGCAATGGGTCAATTCTCATATTTTGTTCAAGCTCTGATACAAAATTTTCTCAACATTTCGTGTCGAAATCCAATTATGTTGAGTACTGATGTGGTTGAGTACCAGGGTTCTACTGTATTTTATATTTCCACCAATAATGTTGGATTATTTTATTTTTTCTACATATTTATCAAGAGTTGGTATTAACACTCTTGGTATGCATTAATCATTAGATATGTGGTGATATACCAATGTTTATATACTTTACATTTCATTAGTATTATAAGTCATCATACCATCACTATATCTAGTTTGGGGAACTCTATGTTCAAATACATAATGCATTTAATTTTTTT
Organism: Tenrec ecaudatus; assembly: GCF_050624435.1. Taxonomy (NCBI): domain Eukaryota; kingdom Metazoa; phylum Chordata; class Mammalia; order Afrosoricida; family Tenrecidae; genus Tenrec; species Tenrec ecaudatus. Next base: position 59,603,721 of record NC_134540.1, read on the forward strand.
ACTTCTTAGTTTGCTTTGCTTTTATTTGCTTTTATTTTACTCTTCTTTATCAAATTTCTAAAAGTGAAATTCTAATTTACTAACTGAATAGATTGTAACACAAAAACTTAAGACTGTAATTGTCAAAAATGCTTTACTTGCTCCCACTCATTTTAATGTTTTGATTTCTTTTTCTTTTAATAATAAATGATTTTTAATTTATTGTTCATTTATAAATGTTATATAGAAGTATGTAGTTAGTGAGATTTAACAAATATCCATATCTGTCTACAATTAATTTTGAATTAATTTTGAATTTAATTGCATGGTTATTAGGTTATATTCTTTTTATGGTTTGCTATGTTTCAATTTGAATAACAATGCTGTATGTTTAAGAATATATTTAACATCTATACTTTACAAATTATTGACAATGTGATATAAAATATCTGGATATAGGAATAAAGTACTTAATTTATACTTTTAATTTTCAAATACTGTTTTATAACTATACATTTATACTTACATTTTATGACATCTTTATGAATAATCACTAAATATAACAAATCTATTTTCTCATCTCAGGTAATGATCTTAGCCATTAAACCACAGCTATATGATTTTTTACATAGGTATGTGATCTATCTTTATATGTACTATCATGATTTATATCTTCCTATCCTCTCATTTTAATTTAATTATGTCTTTATAATTGAAGTGCAGATTTTGACAGGAGCAAATTTGGGAGTTTTATTTTTTTATTCTAAAAAATAAAATTATTCTAAAATTTTTTTATTCTCTAAAAATCAGAATGTGTGAACCATTTTTATAACTATGGTTATTGATATAGTTAGGTATATTTTATTCATTTTTCTTATTAATTTAAGGTATTCACTTAGTTCATATTTTCCTTCCTTTATTTGCATACACCATGGGAATGTTCTACTAATTTTATTTTAACTCAGTTGTTGATTTATTGGATTTAGCAGTTCAGTTTTTCTTACTGGTTACCTTTGCTTTTATGCTATACTCAAAATATTATAGTCAATCTACATGTAATGATATATTATTTTGGACAGAATAATCATTTCATATGATTGAAATTCCACTGTTTTCTCTAATATTTGTTTATTATTGCCATATTGTTGCACTTCTTGTATATGACCTAGCTGATTATGTACAATCTTCACAATTGTTCAGTTTGAGCCCATTGATGCAACCAAAATGTCTATCGGTCTCATAGGAAGTCTTCCTCTAGTTCCTTGACCTTCTGCTTTAACAATCATGCTCTCCTTGTCAAGGAGTTTGTTTTTATGGATGACCTACACCAAGTATGTGAGAAGATGACTGAGAGTAAAGACCAGTGAGAGAGAGTGCTGCTAGCTGACAAGAGGCCATGCTGTGGACCTTAATGTTGTAGTAGTTGCATAATCACATGTGAATTTGAGGCTATTAAGAGTGAAGGAGTGGAGTCTAGTCTGTCAATCAGGTCACAGCCTGAAGATGCCTCCTTGGGACGTGGCCTTCTCATGAGGGTTCTGGAACTTCCTCTCTTTCTCCCAGGAGGTGGACCACACTCTCTTGCTGCTGAGACACTTGGAGAGGTGGAGGCGCAACTTGGAGACCTGCACCAATGCTGAGATGCGTGGGCCACCACAGGATCCACAAGGCTTTGCACCAACTGGCCCGTGGTCTTCCTGCATTCAGCATCATTGCGTGTGCTATGTGAGTCTGAAAAGGGTATTATATACTAGTATCGGACATATAGACAAATATTGTACTTAAGGACTTGATCTCAATATACAATTGCTCTTTGATATAAAGCTCTCTTTCACACATATTTGAATGTCCCTGGATTTGTTTCTTTAGTTACCCAGCCTAACAAAATGCAGTAGCCTTAATGTTTTCTCACCATACTGAACCAAAGGAATTCCGATGTGTTCCATGACATTTTCTCAGTTGTTCGTGGGTCTTATTGTATGCATTTTCTCAATATGGATCATACTTCACTCTTTCTTCTCACAATTGCTCACTTGCATTAGGTAACAAATAATGTGAAATTTGTGGTACAGATATTTCTACTGGCCTACAGTTAATTTCCTTGGAAACAACTTACTTTTTTGAAGATTCACTTTTTAAGCTTGATTGAACTGGAGAAGAGTCTATATTCTAGGGCTAGCAGTGTCCTCAGACCTTGTAATTATTACTCAGGCCAGCTTTCCATGACAAGGCCTTCTCCTTTGGCTGGTAGGAACATGAAATAATCATTCGCACATGTGACTCCTTGAAATTGTTCTATCTACTATTTTTAGATAGTTTTTTTCCAGTCTTAGCATCGATATTTTTCTTTTCTTTGAAGCACAGGCATGTTGATTCATGTTCAGTTTCAACAGTAACAAGGGCCTTCTGTTGATTTCCAGACTCCAGCGTTCTCGCAGCTGAACTGGCTCTCTCTTCTTCATTGCCTTCCCTATGAATTCGAATCCTGTTGCTCTTTAAAGTTCCCAGATATGCCTCCCCAATTTAAGGGAATTTCCAGGTTCCCACTCTTTTGTTTTCTTTTTTTTTCGTTTCTTTTCTATAGGCACTAAACTGGAGAAAGCAGATGGCTCAACTTAACTTGTTTCCTTCCTCTCTCTCAAAGTTCAGTATCCTTTGTGGCCTACTGTTCAATATCTTAAATATGTTTCCTTTATTTTACCTAATTTTAACTGTTTTGGACAGGAGGTAAAATACAGTCATTCAGTTATCCATCACAAGCTATAGTTTGTAATGGTGGCTTAGAATTCTCAAAGAAAAGACTTTTTTAATGTGTCCTTGAGTATAATAATTTCATTTATTGTACTTCTTTGGCCAGAGAGGAGAGATTTTCCTACATTGTCTTGTTTGTTATTATCTCTTTGTTAGGTAGGGAGAGTGATTTTATAACGTGATCATATTAAAAACCATCTCATTTCCACTTTTCTTTTTAGCATGGAGATATTATTATATTATTTATGGAACAAAATCACCCCTAGTCCCTAATATCCAGGCTCAGATAAGATTCTATTGGCCCTGTAGGTTGGCACATCAGTCAGTGTACTTGCATCTCTGTATTTGATGGCCCTCTTTAACACATAGAAATATCTCTTTCTTTGTTTTAAGTTAATTTATATATAACAAATATCTGATTTTATACAATATTCCATGAGTTTGAACTATCAAACATAATCTAAATAAACTCTGACTACAATATTTACAAATTTTATAATCCTGCTCTAATTTTCATATATATTGATTTTTTTATCTATGTGGGGTTTTCTATACATAAGGGTTTATTTTATGCAGGTAGCTTGGAGAAAATTTGGGGGCCCTTGAACTACACTTTTAAAAATCTGACTGCTACAAAATGGTCAGCATGTCTGAGAATTGTTAAATGCAGATCAAAGGAGCGCACAGAAAGAGCCGAGAATAGTCTTTACATTTTATTTTTGGGGACACAACTTTGTTGAAGAACATGAAGTAGAAGAGAGAAAATAAAGACTATTCTGTCACTGGGAAAACAGTGTGGAAGAAAAATGGGAACAGAAAGTTTGATATAGGTGTGACTATAATGACTAAAGTTAATGGTTATTTTAGATAAAAGCAGAATATGCGCCTTGATGTGTTCTGTTAGAGATTATGCATATGTGAGCTAAAAGGCAGATAACCAAGACAGTGAAATCAAATTATTCAGAACTCAACTTCTTAAGGTTCTGAAACTAGCTTAATTAGTACATTTAAAGCAATAATAATGCCTTTTTATTCCAAAAGGGAAACAAAACATAATGATGTTATTATATGTCATTTTATAGCAAGTTGAGTTTCAAGTACTTCAAAATGTCTGTGGAGCTAGAATTATTTTGAAGTCAGCATAATTATAAAATAATTGGGCAAAGATAAATCTCATAGAAAACAAATAATCTGATGGAAAAGTTTGTTCAAGAACAGAGCAAAATATGAACAAAATTAATTGGGGCTTAAAAAATTGAAAATAGTATGACAAATTCCACACCTAAGTTGACAGTGGTTGGAAGTTTGGATTACAGTACAATAATATTCAACATGATTACAGGAATTCCTTCATAAATGTACTTTGAACATTTACGTAGTTGATATTTTCTGTACACAAATATACATTCATTCATATACAAATATGCCTTAAAATTGTTAAATGTGCATATTTGTGATAATAAAAATTACATTCTTTACTTATGTTTTTCTCAGTCTAATAATTTTAATATTTATTTGTACCTAATGATACTCTGTGTACTATAAAGTTAGGCTTTTCTAATTCAAAAGGAAACATAAGTTTAATTATTTCAATCCTACAAAAAATTGATCCTGTCAATGATTTAATAATATTTCTCAAGTAAAAGAAGACTACTCAAACTTTACCTACAAGAGTCTATATACTCTGAATCTACTTTTCCTATCTGACATAATTTCCCTCAATCTTCAAACAAAATCTTTTCTTGAATTTAAGCTAGGTTATGCCAATTGCTCAAGATGTGTTTCATCCTCAGTTCTTTTGCTCCATTTTTGTCAACATGAATATAACATCTATCATGAGAAAGTTTAACCTAAACCTCATTTGCCTGTTGGAAAACTCTTACCCTCTTATATCCCTGTGTTCCCACAACACCCACTGTAGCATTAGAACATTTAGGGTATTGTTAGCTAACTATTTGTTGCATTCTGTACTTTATATGTTAAGCTTTTTTATTAAGATCCCAAGTAATATGTGACTTCCTTTTTTGGTTTTATTTTATTTTAAAAATAATTTTATTGCGGGCTCGTACAACTCTTTTCACAATCCATACCTACATACACCCATTGTATCAAGCACATTTTTACATTTGTTGTCATCATCATTTTCAAAACATTTTCTTTCTACTTGAGACCTTGGTATCAGCTATTCATTTTTCATCTTCTTCCCCTATCTTCCCTCCCTCATGAACCCTTGATAATTTATAAATTTTTTTTTTCATGTTTTACACTGAAAGATGTCTCCTTTCACCCCCTTTTTTGTTGGATATCCCCCTGGGAGGGGGTTTTAGGGAGATCATTGTGATCAATTTTCCCTTTCTCCCCCATCTTCGCCTTACCCCCCTGATATGGCTACTCTCAAAGTGGCCATGAGGTATTTATCTGTCCTTGATTCCCTCTGATTCCAGTTCTTATCTGTACCCGTGTACATGCTCTGGTCTAGACAGATTTATAAGGTAGAATTGGGGTCATGATAGTGGGTGAGGGGAGCATTAAAGAACTAAAGGAAAGTTGTATGTTTCATCAGTGCTATACTGCACCCTGATTGGCTCATCTCTTTCCCTGACTTTTTTGTAAGGGATGTCTAATTGCCCACAGATGGGCTTTGGGTCTCTACTCTTAAATCTCCCTCATTCATAATGATGTGAATTTCAAGTCACTAAGACCCCAGATGCTTTATCTTTTGATAGCCAAACACCATCAGCTTTCTTCACCACATTTGCTTATATAGCCACTTTGTCTTCAGTGATCCTGTTGGGAAAGTGAGCATCATGGAATGCAAGGTTAATGGAACAAAGTGTCCTTGCACTGAGGGAGTCCTTGAGTAGAGGCAATTATCAAATATATCTTCATTCCTAGTTTTTCAAAGGACATAACACAGAAAGAAAAAAAAGTAAGTATCCACAACATATTTATAGTTTTACTTTGTTATTTTTTGTTGATGCTTTATTGATCCAGAACCATTCTCAAAATAGTTTCTCAGAATTATGTTAAGGCAAATTAAATACATACACATACACAGAGAGAGAGAGAGAAAGGGCAGAGAATAGCCTTTAAATCCATTACCATGGAGTTAATACCTACTCATAGTGGCCCTGTAGGACAGAGTAGATCTGTCTTGTGGATTTTTCAGGCTATAATCTTTACTGAAGCAGAAACTCTCATCTTTCTCCCTGGGAAAATTATGCTGAGTTCAAATAACTAATTCTGCACCTAAAAGCGTAACTCATAATCCACGATTACACCAGGGATACATCAGCAGTTGCTGCTAGGTACCATCAAGTCAGTTTGAAAATACAGCAACCTTATGTCTGCACAATGGGTTCTATACCATCCTCACAGCTGCTTCTATGCTTGCACCCACTGAGGGAGCCACTGTGTCGATCCATCTCACTGAGGGCCTTCCTCTCTTTCACTGCCCCTCCACTTTACCAAGCTTGATGTCGTTCTCCAGGGTCTGTTTCCTCCTGGCAACATGTCCAAAGTATGTAAGGTAAAGTCTCACCATTTTGTATCTAAAGAGTCCTTTTGCCACTCATTTGTTCAAGACCAATGAGTTTGTTCCTTTAGTAGTCCATGATATTTTCAATATTCTTCTTCAGAATCACAATTCAAATGCATTAATTCATCTTCAGTCTTCTATATTCAATGTCCAAATTGCACATATTTATGAGGCAATGGAAAATAGCATGTCTTGTATCAGGTACACCCTAGTCCTCAAAGTAGCCTTATTGCTTTCAATAATTTAATGTGGTCTTGTGCAGCAGATTACCCAATGCAACACATCTTTTGATCTCTTGACTGCTGCTTCCATGAGCATCAACTTGTATCCAAGGAAGACAAAATCCTTGACAACTTCAACCTTTTCTCCATTAGCCATGTTGATACATATTGTTGCAGTTGTGAGGATTTGGGCCTTCTTTATATTGAATTGAAATCTGAAGGCTGTCATCCTTGATCTTCATCAAGTGCTTCAACTCATCCTCGCTTTCAACAAGCAAAGTTGTGTTATCGTCATATTTCAGTTTGCTACTAAAAAATGGACTACATGAAGAAAAATGTGCTCTTCAGAGGATGTGCACTGGTACACATAGGAATTGGAAACACAGGGAATCCAGGACGTATGATCCTTTCAGGACAAGTGGTGAGAATGGCGATACTGGGAGGGTGCCCGGAAGGTGGGGTAGAAAGGGGGAACCGATTACAGGGATCTACATATAACCTCCTCCCTGGGGGAAGAAAACAGAAAAGTTGGTGAAGGGAGATATTGGACAGTGTAAGATATGATAAAATAATTTATTAATTATCAAGGGTTAATGAGCTAGGGGGAAGCGGGGAAGGAGGGGGGAAATGAGTTGCTGATGCCAGGGGCTTAGATGGAGAGCAAATGTTTTGAGAATGATGAGGGTGATGAATCTAAAAATGTGCTTTATGCAATAAATATGTATGGATTGTGATAAGAGTTGTATGAGTCCCAAATAAAATGATTTTAAAAATAAGAAAAAATAAGTTAAAAAATGTGATCTCAGGAATGGGGGGAAGGTTATTAGTAATATATAATATGCAGCTCACTGAAACTTGTTTGTTGAAAGTGAAGAGGATTTGAAGCACTTCCTCATAAAAATCAAGATGACATACTCATATGGGTTGCAATGCATTGTAAAGAAAACCAAAATGTTTCCAGCAGACAACATCACGATAAACAGAGCAAAGACTGATATTTTCAAGGATTTCATTTTACTTGGATCCAAATTCAATACCCATGGAAGCAGTGGTCCAGAAACCAATTGACATATTACACTGGGAAAATCTATTTCACAAGAACTCTTTATAGTACTGAAGAGCAAGGATGTCACTTTGAAAGCTCAAGTGTGCTTGACTCATGACACAGTATTTTCAATCACTTCATATGAACATGAAAGTTGAACAAGAAATATGGAAGACCACAGAAAAATCAATAAATTTTGCATGATGGTACTGAATTCCAGTACCATAATTTGAATTACAATACCATGCACAGTCAGAGAATGAATACATTTGTCTTGGAAGAAGTACATCATCATGCTCCTTAGAAACAAGGGTAGTGTGACTTTATCTCATGTACTTTAGACATGTTCTCAGGAGAGAGGCGGTCCTGGAGAAGAACAGCATGCTTGGCAAAGTAGAGGGTCAGTAAAAAAGAAAACCCTCAATGAGATGGATTGATAAATTAACTGTTAAAATGGGGTTAAGTATGACAACCATGAGAAGTTGGACTCCACTGCATGGCTAAGAGTATGTACTTAATTAAAAAGAAGCCCTTAGTGCTATTCAATATCCACTGTGTATTTATAGTTTAAAATCAGCAGAGCAGTAAATAAAATACACACAATTATCCTAGATTTGTGGAATAACATGTTTTCTTTATTTAAAGAAATTCCTAGGATGCTTATGTCATGCCTGTGTAATGAAAATTATTCATCAATACTTATGAACCATTTAGAAAACCTTATTTTTGTCAAATAAATTAAAAGCAAGAATGAACATGCATTGATAATAAATTCTCAGAGTGACAGGACATTAATGGGATGCATTGTAATAATTAAGAGTATGGATTTAAGAGTCTAGACAGAGTGGTCTCAGGTTTTACATTGAGTAGATTTGGGTGAATCTCTTAATATAATTTTCCTAATATTCAAAATCAATAGAATGACACTAAGTAACTCATATATCTGTGAATACTATATAAAATTTAAGGGTAAGTCCAAAAATACTGCTTTATGTTTCCAGCTCATATATCCAAATATTTATTCCAAATAAAATATAAAACCATGTTTATTCAATTAGTAGATGACTAGAGAGAAGTTCTCTTAGTTAATCACCTACATTAATCTGATTAAGGTACCATAAATTAAGAAAATCAAAAAGTCTTATCAAAGCAATGGTTTTCCAGGAGTTCTGCTGAACTAGTTGAATTCAAGGCAGAGTGTCAGGTAAGCATATGGGAAATATTTTTTCTTGGATTTCAAAGGGTAATAATAATACATTTATAATGGATATATGATGATAATGGGAATTTCTAGTGAAAAAACTTAAAATTGAAAACTATCTTGGTGAGACAAGTCTAGACCTAGCGTATAGAGCATCTTTTCTCCCCGATGAGGAAATGCATGGTCACTTTTTGAAGACAGCAAGTACCGTCACATGGGATTTGTTGAGGACCCACCTCTGTTCACCGCACAGCCCTGCTCTTACTGCTTGAGGGTTGCTTTGCTTCCCTACACGCAAGAATCATTACAGGAAGCACAATTTGTGTCCATTAGAAATGACAAAACTGGTTCTTGTTTGTTTTCAGATGGTGCATATGTGAGAGCGTAGAATTTTTCTGGGAAGGGTTAGAGCAATGGAAACAATAACTTAAGGTATATAAACTTAGGTGAAAGGTAGACATACCGAGAAACTACTGTTTTGTGTTTTAATGTTTTTTTCATTAAGGACTTCTATGACTTTACAATGATATTTTATTTAAACTCATACTTCATACTCTTCACACTTTAGTTCATACTCTAGTGCACTGTTTTGATAATAAGCATTGAAGATGATTTATCTATCAATAGCCTCATCCTCAAAGGCATGGAAGGAATACACTGGGTCAAGAAAATTGTCAAGAATCCACCATTTCAAGAGGTAGCTTATAATCAAGGATCAATGGCAAGGAAGCAAGAAGTTTAAGATGTCTTAAGGACAATGGCCAAATCTAGGACACCAGGAATTAAGTGCATACTGAATGATATGTGTCAACAGACTAATATAGCACTGGAAGTACTTACGTGTCTATGCAAAAGAATTTTGAAGATAGCAACCTGACATGCCAACAATTAAAAGTGACCTATATTTGTGCCATTACAAAGAGCATGACGCATTGACATGCTGACATTATATGATAATAACATTAACAAATGATAATAACACATCCAGGTAATAGTTTGCTGATAATAATTCAAAAATGGTTGCAGCAGTGTATTAACCAGGCGCTTTCAGAGACTCAAGCTGGATTCAAGACAGGATGTGAAATGCAGGATATCGATGCTGATACCAGATGATTCTAGGTTGAAAACAGAAAATACCACAAAGGAAGTTACTTGAGCTTTATTACGATAGAAAGGCTTATCACTTTGTAGCCTATACGTACTCATATTATTGAGAAGAATGAGGATTCTACCACACTTACAGTGTCAATGTGGAGCCTGAACATATCAAGATGCATTCATTCAAACAGAATCAGGCGATACTGCACCTGACTTAAGACATGGTATGTTCAATCATCTCCTATGCATGTGCAAGGCGAACCGTGAATAAGGAGGACTAGCAAAGAACTGGTGTCTTTCAATTATGGTGTTGGCAAAGAATATTGAAAATATCTTAACCTGCCCAAAGATCAAAGTATGATTGACCTGTAAGTCTCTGAATTCTGAAGAAAGGAATTGGAGGACATAATTAGAGAAAATACAGCCAGAATACACCTTAGAAGTCACAATAGAAAGACTTCATCTCAAGTACTTTGGCTATGTTGTCAGGAGAGACTAGTCCCTTGAAAAGGACACCAGGCCTGGTAAACTGGTGGTCATTGAAAAAGAGGAAAACCTTCCATGTGCTTGATTAACAGAGTAGCTGCAACAATTCACTCGAGTAGAACACTCTTGGGTTGGGGGGGGCGGGTTTCCAGAGAGCCGTTCACTTTCTGTCCTAAAAAGGGCCAATCTCTTCAGAATTAATTGGAAAGCAACTAGTAGCAATGACATCAACATCATACTCAAACAATGAAATGTGTATTTTTCTAGTCCTGATTTCAATAAATACAAATAATTGCTAATCCATAGTTATTTACCCAAAGAAGATATGTATATTGAGCATAAGTAAGTGGGCCTAGTTTGTTTCCTGTTTCCTCTCATTCCATACTAGACTTTTCATTTCTTCAGACTCTCCCTTTCAGATTCCCATTTTGCAATTTAATTTTGTACTTTTTTCTTTGCCTATTGCCCACATTGTCTTCTAATGCATTAGATCATTTAGTTATCATATGCATTAAATGTGCATCAACTATCTTAAGATGCACAATATCAGACCCTTGAGTCAGCTTTGTTGACTTCAGTAGCTTCTGGGGCAGTCCCTGGCACATAGTAGGCACTCCACATTTCCTGAATCAATTTGCAAACCGTATGGGTTAGTGTAGTTTATCCATCTTTCTTTCTGTCTTTTCCAGAGGTGACCCTGTGAACTGAGACCTTACCAGGACTTAACTCAGTAACAGGGCATGCGCAGTACAAGCATCGCGGACTTTTTGGTCTCCTCTCATATCTCTCTGTTTCTTTCTTGTTTCCCCCAGGACTTCAGTATTGGCAGATATTCCAGACTCCTTAAGAATAGGTTAAAACCATGGGGGAAATAATCAATCATGGTTAACTTGCCCTTATTGAGGAATGAGACTGAGAGTAATGCAAACAAAGCTCTTCTTGCTGCCTTCACGGGCCCAGTGAAGCACGGAGTCTGCGTGCTTGTGGGAGCTCACACTTCTGTTTTTGAGGTAAACTCTGTGTGTTTAATCCAGGAAATATGGGGATTATACTATGCTTTTAAATATTGAAGTAAGTGTGCTCGATAAGTTCTTATATTTTCTTTTTCACTTTTTTTATAAATCATTTCATTGGGGTTCATACAACTCTTATCACAATCCATACATATATCAATTGAGTAAAGCACACTTATACATCTGTTGCCCTCATCATTCTCAAAAATCACCTTCCTTCCACTTGGGTTCCTGGAATCAGCTCATTTTCCATTTTTTCTTCCCCCTTCCTCCCCGCTTCCCCTTCCCTCATGAACCCTTAATAATTTATAAATTATTTTTTTATCCTATCTTATATTGCCCGCCGTCTCCCAAAACCCACTTTCCTGTTGCCCATCCCCCAGAGAGGAGGTTATATGTAGATCCCCGAGATCGGTTCCCCCTTTTTACAACCCCTTCCCTCCTGGTATCACCACTCTCACTGTTGGTCATGAGGAGTTCATCTGTCATAGATTCCTTGTGTTTCCAGATCCCAACTGAACCGCTGTGCATCCTCTGGTCTAGCCAGTTTGCAAAGTAGAATTGGGATTATACTAATTGGGGGGAGGAAGTGTTTAGAAGTAGAGGAAGGTTTTGAGTTTCATAATTGCTATACTGAACCCTGAGTGACTTATCTCCTCTTTGCTACCCCTCTTCAAGGCATGTCCAGTTGTCTACAGATAGGTGAAGGATCTTAGCACAAGTAACTCCATTTTGATTTTGGAACTATGTTAAGTTCTTGAAACTTACCCTGTACCTACCCCCCCTCCCTTGTGTAAAACCAGCATATTTTTACTAACAGGACGATTGCTCAGTCAGCTTGCCCAACTTCTAGACGCTTGCTCAGCTAGTTTGCCCAACGCCCACCCAACTCCCAGAAAATTTTAACAATTACTTCCTTTTCTTACAATCCCTTGTGTAAGCATAGTTATCCCCTTTTTCCCCCCTGTGCCTATCAGAAAGGGGTATAAAAACACCACTCAAACTTCCCTCTGCGCGGCTTCAATAACTCAATGCCCTGAGTTGCTGATCCCGCCCGCAAGTTTCTCAATAAAGCCTGCTTCTAAATCTTTCTTAATCTGATCTCTGGTTCTGTTTCACGCCCAAATAAACCTTACATTATGGTGCTGAGAACCCGGGATAGGTGTGTGGCTCCCCCCTCCTTTGGGGGTCCCCTGAGAGCCCCCCCTATCTCCCCCAAATCTCCAGGACCTTCAGCGCTTGGACGCGCTCAACACCAACCTGCAGCTGCCCTGGTGAGTTCCCTTTTTTCTTTCCACTTCTCTCGATTTATCCAAGTTTGGTTTCGGTTTTTGAGCTCCACAGAGTCTTCCAGTCCGAGATGCGGCTGCGCTGGGAATTCTCCTTCTGTTAGCCCCAGGGGCCTTGGGGAGTGATTGTTCTTGAGACGTCTTGGCAATCCCTTCCCCACGTCTTTCACTGCTGTCCCAGCCAGGACTCACTTAGGGACGCCTGAGTGACTCCTGCCTGGTCCTGCTCACCAGGAAAACCGAAACCTTGTTTCTGCTCACTCCCTCTCCCTCTTTCCGTGTAGCCTTTTACCTAATGCGCTGGCATTCACTTTCTGATGGTCCCACCACTAACAGGACTGTTGGAAATAGGCCTCGTGGCAGCTGCCCCCTCCAGACTGGACTAACTCTCAGAGGGTTAACCTAGAGCTGTTTAACCTGGCTGTGTACTTCCTATTCACACCTCTTCAGTGTCTGTAAGCTGCATCTCTATGTATTCTCCTACCTCTTATTCTCACCATGGGCGCCGGGCGCCTTCCCCTCAGACTGAACTAACTCTCATAGAGTTAGCCTAGAACTGTTTTACCTGGCTGTGTGTTTCCTATTCACACCTCTGCAGTGTCTGTAAGCTGAATCTCTTTATCTTACTCTCACCATAGGCACCGGGCAGTCCAAAATTGACCCATTGACTCCACTGGGATGTCTCTTAAAAAACTTCTCCAGCCTGGTGTACACCCAGACCTTGTGAAAGAAAAAAACTTGTTTTTCTTTCTCAAGTTGCCTGGCCCAAGTATCAGCTCAATAACCAGTTGCGTTGGCCTCCGACTGGCACTTTCAATTTCAACGTTTTACAGGACCTGGACAATTTCTGCAGGAGGACTGGTAAGGATTCTGAAGTCCCCTATGTACAGGCTTTTTGAAGCTTGCATTCCCTGCTCCCACCCCGAGCTCTGTAGCCACTGTTCCACCCACCAAATACTTTTAGCGCAATCCCCTCAGCAGAAGGAACTTGACATTCAAACCCCTGAAGAGCCAGCCAAGCTCCTCAGCACGCCGCTCTTGCCACCCTATCAGTCTCCCCTGCCCACTGTGCCTTCCTGTCATCCGTCCAATAGTTCTCCCCTGTCCTCACTGGTCACCTCTCCGTCCAATAGTTCTCCCCCTGTCCTCACTGGTCGCCTCTCTGTCCGATAGTTCTCCCCTGTCCTCACTGGTTGCCTCTCTGTCTGATAGTTCTCCCCTGTCCTCACTGGTCGCCTCTCATACCAGTTCTCAAAACCCTCCCGCTGCCCTTTGCCCACTAAGAGAGATTGCGGGAACAGAGGGACTCTTCTGAGTCCATGTCCCTTTTTCCTTACAGGACCTGTCACAGATAAAGACCCACCTGGGCTCTTTCTCAGCAGACCTCTCTCAATTTATTAAAAAATTTACTTACCTTACCCAAACGTATAATTTTACCTGGCATAACATCCAAGTAATCCTTGCTTCTACCCATACCACTGAAAAGAGCGTGAGCAAGTCTCTGATGCAGGTCGCCAGCTAGCAAACAGAGACCACACTATCAACCCAAATGTCCCCTTGAAGGCACATGCCATCCCACTAAAAAACCCTGTTTAGAATTACCAGCCTGGCCAGGGGTCCGACCTTACACACACACACACACACACACACACACACACACACACACACACACACAAAACAGCCTAATGCTCTGATACCTCATTAAAAGCTTAGAAACTGTTTCCTGCAAGGTTGTCAACTATGACAAACTAAGGAGAGTCACCCAAAAGGAAGATAAGAACCCTGCTCTCTTTCTTAACCGCCTCCAGGAGGCACTCACAAAATATACTCATCTAGACCCAGAGTCTAGAAGCGGGGCTTCTATTTAGCCTCTCACTTCATCTCTCAGTCAGCCCCTGACATTAGAAAAAAGCTAAAAAGGGCTGAGGAGGTCCCTGAAACCCCTATACAGGATCTGGTAAAAATGGCATTTAAAGTTTTCAACGCCTGAAAGGAGACAGCTGAGGCCACTCGCCAGGCAAGGGTCCAACAGACGGTTAGCCTCCATTCCCAAACCCTGGTAGCAGCCCTAAGGCCGGCAGGCAATCCTGTCCATCGCCATGCTCCCTAGGGGAGCCAGCGGCTACTGCCAGGAGCCTGCTTCAAGTGTGGCTGTGACGGCCACTGGGCACAAGCTTACCCCAAACCCAAGCCTCCTACCAAACCTTGCCCACTGTGCAAACGGTCAGGCCACTGGAAGTCGGACTGCCCGACCCTGGCTCTGCCCCTGGCCCCGCAAAGCCGAGGCGCCGAGATGCAGGAAGTTCCAGACATAGAGCTACAAGGTATGGAGTTGCTGGGATTCATGGACTGAAGAGGTCCTAGCTCCTTGACTCCGGTAACCCTCACCGAGCCCAGGGTCACGCTCCAGGTAGCGGGTGAGTCCATCTCTTTTGGTGGTTACGGGGGCTCCCTATTCTGTGATCCCCTCTCACTCGGGCCCTACTTTTCCTTCCCAGATTTCTGTAGTGGGAGTTAATAAGTCCCCCTCAACCTTTAGGCAAACCCAATCGCTGTTTTGCGTGTTTGATAAAACTCCATTTTCGCACTCCTTCTTGGTTAACACCCTCTTAAGTCAGGCCACCTCCACAACCTCATCCCTGTCCCCAGTTTCCTATTTCAAAAACCCACCGACTAAGCCTAAGGTTACTTTTATTAAAAACAAAACTGGAATTGTTAAGCAGACCCAAGCAGAAGTAAAGAAGGAGTTAAACCAAATGCTCTGCTTCAGAGACCACAGCTTCAACAGATAGCTTCCTTTTAACTCTTCAGTGTTAGTTAAAAAAAGGGAAATTTAAAAAAATCACTGAGTTTTCATTGAAATGTATTAGTAACTCTCTTAAAACAATGTCTTTATGTTTTCCCAAGTTCCGAGCTGCAATGAGTAAACTGAAAACACAGTTGCCCTTGTTAAATAAGATTAGTCCCAAGAAATTGTCGATTTTATTATGATGTTATTATTACACTATGCAAGCTATTATCTTTTGCTCTTACCCGTTTGCACACGCCCTACCCCTTCCCCCTGGAGCTGTCCAGCCTCAGTCCATTTGAAAAACTTTATAGGCGACCCTTCCTTTTCTCCCCTTTCCCTCCCAGTGACAGCCCTCCATTAGCCTCATATTTACCATATTTTTCTTTACTCCGCAACCTCCTTAGATAACACGTTAACTCCGTTATCCCTGAACCTTCTCCAGCCTCTCCCAACCTCCCAAAGTCAAGTACACCTCGGACACAACGTATTAAATCTTTAACACCCAAACCTTTGCCACCCCAGTGGGAAGGTCTGCACACTGTCATTCTCACCACTCCCTCGGCTGTCAAAGTAGTTGGTCTACACTCTTGGATATACCTCTCCAGAGTCAAACCGGTAACCAAAGTTAATCGTGATCCCCAGTGGTCTGTTCACTCTACTGGTCTTATGTCTCTCTGCCTCACTCGCCTCACCAAACCAGCCAGCTAAGCCTAGCATTAACTTCCCCTTTCGCCTGGAGGTTTTTTTCTCACTGAAAATGTAACTAACCCCCAATATCGCCAGCATCACCTACTCACAGGAAAAAGTTATCTCCTAGCCACAGCTGATTGCCTGGTCACTAGTTATTCTGGTCCAGTCTACCTTAATTTCACCTTGTTCAAACACAGTTCCAACTCCCCGAATGCACACGTTCTCCCAGAACCAACTTCCCCCATTTTTGTTTTCTATATGACCAAACCTCTAACCCCGCTTGTGCACAAAAATGGGTAAAACAAAACACAGGGTGCCCCTGAAGGTCCTGCAATATTCACCATGCTCACCCCTACCCTATAACCAAATCCCACCTGTTCTTTTGGTCAGGAACACAATTCCCCTTAACCATCCCTGACCCGTACAACAACAAGTAGACCAAACCAGTCAAGGGAGGCTGGTATTTTAACTCCCACAGCACATATCCTAATGCTAAACTGTTCATATAAAGGTTGCTAGCCCAGGTCCAATCCACCATCCACCATAATATTCAGATCCAAAAACATCAACTCATTAACCAAATTTCTATACCTTCTAATTCTCCCTTCTTCTGGCTAACCCTGTTGCAACAGGGACTGGCCATCGCCAACCTTGCTAAATTAGGCAACCTTTCCACCTGCCTCATGTGTGCAGCCCTGGAATGCGCTCCTGTAGCAGCAGTCCCAGTTCCCAGCTGGTCATCTGCCCTTAAGGTCTCCACCATGCAACCCATAATTATCCCCAATGTCCCTCTGTACTTCACACCAGGGTATGCACAGGTGCCGTTTTGCTACTCCAATGTATCCATTCAACTGTGCAACACCACAATGCCACCCTCCCAGCCAATAACAGCACCAGCAGGATTTTTCTTGTGCATTTATACACTAACCAAACATCTTAACATCAGTAGCAGGTCTGCCTTCTTATGCCTACCTGTCACTCTAGTTCCTCAGCTCACTGTCTACACCCCAGCTAAATTCCAGACCACATACACCCAGATACATAGTCACCGCAGTAAAAGAGCAGTTTTTCTCCTGGTTGTTGTAGGCCTTTCCCTAAGCTTCATCAGCAGTCGCGGTGGGACTGAGTGGTGGCGCCCTGGGACACTCCATCACCACAACCAATCAGTTAGCTGAACGCTTCCAATCGACACTCGATATCTCCGCAAAATCCTTAGCCTCCTTACAAAGACAAATAACTTCTGTTTCTCAAGTTACCTTACAGAACCGCCGTGCTCTGAACCTCCTCACGGCAAAAAAGGGAGGAACCTGCCTCTTCCTCCAGGAGGAATGCTGTTATTACATCAATGAGTCGGGAATTGTGGAAACCAATATCCAGACCCTTAACAAACTAAGCCGTGAGTTACAGAGCACCAGGCCAACAACAGATGGAACTTCTCCCTGGTGGAACACTTCTCTGTACTCCTTTTTAGCAGTCCCCTTAATAGGACCCATAATTTTAATTACACTTTTACTTTTAATTGCTCATCGTTTTATCCAGTTTTTCCAAAACAGGCTCCGCAACATCACCCAAGCTGCAGTTCACCAAATGATGTTGCAGCCGCATGAACCCCAATATGAAACTCTCTGGGAGCCTCGATATGAATTCCCGCATCTTGCGTCGACCCTAGAATCCCAGTACTCCGCCTTACAAAGCCCCCCTCCCCCTTAAATCATCGTCCATGGTCAGCATGAAGCAGTTACGGAAAGACAACATCGTCCATTTTCCCTATAGGGTGGAGTCTGGGATGAAGGATCTTAGCACAAGTAACTCCATTTTGATTTTGGAACTATGTTAAGTTCTTGAAACTTACCCTGTACCTACCCTCCCTCCCTTGTATAAAACCAGCATATTTTTACTAACAGGACGCTTGCTCAGTCAGCTTGCCCAACTTCTTGACGCTTGCTCAGCTAGTTTGCCCAACGCCCACCCAACTCCCAGAAAATTTTAACAATTACTTCCTTTTCTTACAATCCCTTGTGTAAGCATAGTTATCCCCTTTTTTCCCCCTGTGCCTGTCAGAAAGGGGTATAAAAACACCACTCAAACTTCCCTTTGCGCGGCTAAAATAACTCAATGCCCTGAGTTGCTGATCCCGCCCGCAAGCTTCTCAATAAAGCCTGCTTCTAAAACTTTCTTAATCTGATCTCTGGTTCTGTTTCGCGCCCAAATAAACCTTACAATGGGCATTGAGTGCCCATCATGCACTCCCCTCATTCATAATGATAGGATCCCCCCCCCCCCCGCCTTTGTTGCTTGAAACCTGATCCCCTCGGCCCTTCATGATCACACATGTTAGTGTGCTGCTTCCATGTGGACTTTGTTGCTTCTGGGCTAGATGGCCACTTGTTTACTTTCAAGTCTTTAAGTCCCCAGGTGCTCTATCTCTCAATAGCTAGGCACCATCAGCCTTCTTTACCACACTTACTTATGCACACATTCGTATTCACTGTTTTGTGGGGAAGGTGATCACACAATGATGTTTTTTGTTCTTTGGTGTCTGCTACCTGATCCCTTCAACACCTAGTGCTCACTTAAGCTGTGTGCTTCTTCTCTGTAGGTTTTGTTGCTTCCGAGCTAGATGGCTGCTTGTTTGCCAGATGCTATATCTTTTTGATAGCTGGGCACCATCAGGTTTCTTCACCAAGTTTGCTTATCTGCATTTTATGCACATATTACTATATCTGCAGGTCCACCTAGATAAGATAGGCTGGAAAAACAATGGGAGAAGAAAATAATGGGACCAATGGTCCCAGAGGGACATGAGAGTGTGAGTGGTAGGGGAAGGGAGAGGTGTTGGCCAACCCAGGAACGAGGGAACAATGAGTGGTTCAAAACCACTTTTTTCTTTAAAAAAATAACTTAATTGGGGATTCATACAACTCTTATCACAATCAATCCATCCATCCATTGTGTCAAGCACATTTGTACATTTGCTGCCCTCATCATTCTCAAAACAGTTGCTTTCCATTTGAGCCCTTGATACTAGGTCTTCATTTTTTCCCCTCCCTCCCCATTCCCTCATCTCTTATGAATCCTTGATAATTTAAAAATCATTATTATTTTATCATATCATACACTGCCCGACATCTCTCTTCACCCACTTTTCTGTTGTCCATCCCCAAGGGAGGAGGTTACATGTAGATCCTTGTTATCTGTTCCTCCATTCTACCCCACCTTCCCTCCACCCTCCAGGTATCACCACTCTCACCACTGGTCCTGAAGGGATCATCCACCCTGGATTCCCTGTATTACCAGTTCCTAGCTTCACCAGTGTACATAAGCTGGTCTAGCCAGGTTTGTAAGGTAGAATTGGGATCATGATAGTGGGGGGATGGGGAGAAGAGGCAAGGAAGCATTAAAGTACTAGAGGAAAGTTGTGTGTTTCATTGGTGCTACACTGTACCCTGACTGACTATGTCCACCCTGCAACTCCTCTGCAAAGACTTGTCCAGTTCATACAGATGGACCTTAGGTCCCCACCCCTCACTCAGCCTCATTCACAATTTTTTGTTCTTTAGTGCTTGATACCTGATCCCTTCCATACCCAGATGGAATCGGAAACAAATGAAGGGGGAGGAAGGGAGTGGTGCATACCCTGACCCACCAAGCCCTGAGGACAATAACCCTGCTCAGAGTAGCCAATGCATAGAGAGGACCACATGGCCAGTCACTCTATGAGATGTGACATCCTGCACTGACCAATAGCACTACATGGGACAACACTGGAGACACAGTGTGGGATTTGTGCCTGAGCTAACTACCACACCAAGGCAAAACACAAAGGGCATGCAACAGGACAGCAAGGAAGTCTGGAGGGAATAGGGGCCAGGATGTGGCAGCCCATCAGACCCGACCAGAAAACACTCCTAAAGGTAATCAAATAGACCTTGAACTATTTACAAGATTTTCTCTCTCTCTTTTTTATTTTGTGTGTCATTGGATTTTGTTGTTGTTGCTATACTTGTTTTGTTTTTCTGTGTTGCTTTGTTTGAGGCTGTCTTGTTTTTATGTACATATTATTATCTCTGTAGTTCTATCTAGATAAGATAGACTGGGTAAAGAACATAGAGAAGAAATCAACAGGACTGATGGTTCCTGGGAACATGGGAGAGGGGGTAGTGGGGGAAAGAAATGCTAATCAACCCAGGGACAATGGAACAATGAGTGATTTAAAACCAGTGACAGGGAGGGTGTGGGAGGTCTGGTAGGGAGTGATCAAGGGGAATGTAACTAAGAGGAATTACTGAAACCCAAATGAAGGCTGAACATGATAGTGGGACAAGAGGGAAGTAAAAGGAAATTGAGGAAATAACAAGAAGGCAAAGGGAATATATAGAGGCCTAAATATAGGCATGTCCATATAAGATATATTTATATTTGATGTTGGGGAAACAGATCTATGTGCATGTATTTATAGGTTTAGTAGTAAGGTAGCAGATGAACATTGTGCCTCCACTCAAGTACTTCCTCAATACAGAACACTTTGTTCTATTAAACTGACATTCCATGATACACACCTTCCCAACACGATTGTGGAAAACAAATGGGCGCATAAGCAAATGTGGTGAATGCTGATGGTGCCCGCCTATCAAAAGATATAGCACCTGGGGTCTTAAAGGCTTGAAGGTAAACAAGTGGCCACCTAGCTCAGAAGCAACAAGTCCACATGGAAGAAGCACACCAGCCTGTGTGATCATGAGGTCATGAAGGGATCAGGAAGCAGATATCAAAGAACAAAAAATCATCATTGTGTGCTCACTTTCCCCATAGAAACGCTGAAAAGCAATGTGTGTATAAGCAAGTGTGGTGAAGAAAGCTGATTGTTAAGCCTTAATAGAATGAAATAATTTGTCTTAAGTTATTCCATTTTAAAAAGCTTAAGTGCCATCCCCCATTCTAAGAGAGGTATGTTATTTTAGAAAAGCATGTCACTGTGACCTTACAAATATCTACTGGTAAATGTGAGCAAGAAGTTTTGCAAGATCATCTGGTCCAAGATAAGCTGAGCAGGATATGCTGAACTACCCGCATCCCTGTTATCTTGTGTAAACACCCTTTCCCATTCCTTGCTCTACCCCCTCGCCTTGCTGGTTTTAAGGGTATAAAAGGGAAAGAAAAATTTGGCCGGACACTGCAGTGTTGGACCCTGCGTGGCCATGCTGTAGCTCAAACCCGGGTTTGCTTTTTGTCTTTCTGTAATAAAGTTTTGCTTTGTTACTTTACAACTGCTTGTGGGTCAGTGGTCTATTTTGGGCGCAACTCCGTAACACTAATGGTGCCCAGTTATCAAGATACATAGTGTCTGGGGTCTTAAAGGCTTGTAGGTAAACAAGCAGCCATCTAGCTTAGAAGCATCAAAGCCCACATGGAAGAAGCACACCTGCCTGTGTGATCCTGAGGTGTCAAAGGGATCAGATGTCGCTTTTTTCATATACTTAGCATTCTCAATTTCTAATCTCATTTTTTTTCTGTCAAGAAAACATCATTTTTGAATATATTGAAATTACAGCTCCAGTGGAAAACAATTCTCTTTTGGTTATTAAAAGTATTTTTAATATTTTCAGTATCCTCACTACCATATTTTTTTTCATTTGTAAATTATTTTGTGCTGTTGGAAGCATATTTCAAGTGTAAAGAGCAGTGAGCAGAGTGAAGAGCCATCCAAGCAACTGGTGTTTTCTGTTGAAAGCATTTCTCTGAACACCTGTGCACTGCTGAATGCAATTGACACACAGCTGGAACAGGCTGTGAAAAAAAGGGGAAGCTAATCTTTCTAAGCATGGGTGCAATAAGAGAATCCTAGTTTCAGCTGATAGACTGGAGGCCAGTATGAGCATAGTGACTTAGACTCCATTCAACAGGACACTTGCATATCTACTTTTTAAAACTCTAGACCCATTTTCAAAATGGAATAAATAACTGAGAATATTTAGTAAGATAACCTAAGTTGTGAACTAATGTGAAAAATATATTTTTGATTCCAGGCAGAAACAAACAAGCAGGGTAGACTAGTCTAGGTTGAATAGGTCATACTAACATACTTAGTACATACTAAGCAGGGTAGACTAGTCTAGGCTGAATAGGTTATAATAACATACTTAGTACAGTGTATGACAGGTCTTATGTTGTTTTAGTATTTTCAGGTTATGGAAGCTCTTTGGGTTGTCTAAAACATCATATAAAATGAATAATGCAAAACGGAGACTTTGGATTATTTTTCCCCTCTTAACAAAATACTTTTCAGCCAATAATTCCAACTTTGGGATTGATAATCTCCAAACGAGTTTTGGATATCTCATATAATTTTTAAAATGGGGTTAAAAAACCCTAAATGCCTAATAGCACTAAATAAATGTATGCCAAAAGGTCTCCCTGAAATACTTGTCAAATTGGGAGAATTTGAATACTAAATAAAACAAATAATATTGATTAAAATGTTATTATAAAAATATTTATCATGATTATCCCTCCAAAGTGTTCAAAATGGTAAGAGAAAAGAAATACAAACTAGAAAAACAGCATGCTGATCCAGGAAAGCCAAGTTCTTCAAGCTTATTCCTCATTAAAAAAAACCTAGAGGAGAAAACAATGGGACCAATGGTTCTGGGGGGACACGGGAGAGGGGGAGAAGAGGGCAAGGAGGTGGTGCTGACCAACCCAGGGACAGGGGAGCAATAAGTGATCCAAACTCAGTAGCAAGGAGGGTGTGAGTGGCCTGGTAGGGATTCAGCAAGGGCAAGGTAATCGAGAGAAATTACTGAAACCCTATTGGAGGCTGAGCATGATCGTGGGATAAGAGGAAAGTAAAAGGAAATAGAGGAAAGAACTAGGTGACTAAGGGTATTTATAGACGTCCAAAGACTGGAATGTATATATGTAAATATATTTATTTGAGTGTGGGGAAACAGATCTATGTGCATATATTTAGAGGTTTAGTATTAAGGCAGCAGATGGACATTGGGCCTCCACTCAAGCATTTAATCAATGCAAGAACACTTTGTGCTAATAAATTGGCATTCCAAGATAAACATATTCCCAGCACGATTGCTGAAGACAAACGTGTGCATAAGCAAATGTGGTGAAGAAAGCTAATGGTGCCCGGCTATCAAAAGATATAGCATCTGGGGTCTTAAAGGCTTGAAAATAAACAAGTGGCCATCTAGCTGAGAAGCATCAAAGCCCACATGGAAGAAGCAAACCAGCCTGTCTGACCACAAGGTGCAGAAGGGACCATTTATCAGACATCAAAGAGCTGAAAACCATATCAGTGAGTGCCCACCTCCCTGATACGATCAATGAAGACAAATGTGTGCATAAGCAAATGTGGTGAAGAAAGCTGATGGTGCCCAGCTATCAAAAGATATAGCGTCTGGGGTTCGAAGATAAACAAGTGGCCATCTAGTTCAGAAGCAACAAAGTCCATATGGAAGAAAGACACCAGCCTGTGTGACCATGAGCTGTCAAAGGGATCAGGTATCAAGCCTCAAGGAACAAAAAAATCATATCATTGAAAAGGTGGGTGAGTGAAGAGTGTAGTCTCAAAGCCCATTGGTAGCCAACCGGACACCCCTTACTGAAGGGTTGTGGGGAGGAGATGAACCAGGCAGGGTGCAGGGGAGCAACGATGAAACATATAACTTTCCTCTAGTTCTTACATACTCTCCCCCTGCCCCCACTATCATGATCCTAATTCCACCTTACAAGTCTGGCTAGACCAGAGGATGTACATTGGTACAGATAGCAACTGGAAACACAGGGCATCCAGGACAGATGACTTCTCCAGGACTAGTGGTGAGAGTGGGGATGCTTGCAGGGTGGAGAGAATGTGGAGTAGAAAGGGGAACTGATTACAAGAATCTACGTATAGCCTCCTCCCTGGGGGAGGGACAACAGAGAAGAAGATGGGAGGAGACGTCGGACAGTGTAATATATGACAAAATAAAAATAATTCATGAATGATGAAGGGTTCATGAGGAAGGGGGGAGTGGGCTGGGAGGGGGAAAATGAGCAGGAGATATTTAGGGCTCAAGTAGAAGGCAAATGTTTTGAGAATGATGATGGCAACTAATGTACATATGTTCTTGACACAATGGATGTATGTATGGATTGTAATAAGAATTGCATGAGCCTCAAATAAAATGATTTTTTTAAAAGAAAGAATATCATATTAAATGAAATGTTTTGCTTTGTTTCAATTATATACTTAATAGTTCCAACAAATTATTAAAATGCTTGATGTAGTAATAAAGCCCTGTTTTTGTTATTTTGACTGAGATAGGTAGATATGCTAAATTGATTTTCCAATTATAATTAATCTCAGCTAGAGAACGTAACCATTTCGTGTCTCATGGAAATTGCTAAAGTATTTGACTTGACTTGGCTTAAAAGACATACTGAGGATATTTGACAGAATTATTGAGCAGAGTGAACTTGTAGTCGAGCTGCTATTGTATTCCAGAATTATTTTAGAAAAAAGTTGAGAATAGGATGCAACAGAAAAAATAGAATGAAACAAAAATCCATGTAATAAATTGTTAGTTTCAGACCCTGCAAGTCTCTGGAATGAGGTTTCAAGTGCCTTTGTACACATGTATCACTATCTAGTATTATGCTATGAAGTTTTCTTTTGGGAAATAAACTCCATTAATTTCCACACTGACAGTACATCACTTTGTTTTTCATTTTGTTTCTTTGGAATCTTTGCATCAATTGTACCAGAATTCAATCTGAATAACCACTGAAGCATTACAGTCAAAAAGAGAAAAGAAATTAAAATATAGATTAAACAAAACAAAATAAAAAACATAAGACAAAGTCCTAAAGATATATCAAATATTTGGGATAAAGAACAATAGGTAATTTGACAAACTCTTTCGATAAATGCTTTTTTAAAATACGTAAATTTGATCAGCAAATAGATTACATAATAAATCATGAATAGCTTTGGCTTTATGATTAAATTAATAAAATATACTTGAATAGTTTCTCTTGTTGATTACATTTTGTTTATTGTTGTTGTTGTTAGGTGGCATCAAGTCTGTTCCAGTACAGAGCTACCCTTTGCCTAACTGCATGGAAGACCTCCCTGGCCCACACCATCCTGACAATTGTTCTGATTGAGCCCATATTTGCAGCTACCGTGCATCTCCTGCGCGTCGTCCTCGGCTGTGCCACCACTCCATTTGACCAAGCATGATGTTCCTTCTACAGGAACTGCTCTCTCAATAGGAATTACAACTCAATGGAAAGAAAGCCAAACCTTCACAACTGGACCACCTTCTGGATATTGTGAGCAATGTTTCAATAAACATTGTTAACAAGTAGTTGTTGAATTCCTTGTTCTTTGTTTGTTTGTTAGATGCATATAAGTAGGATTTCTCTATCGCACGATAATTCTATAGCAATTCATTTTAGAATATGCAACATTTTTTCCACTAACAGTACATAATTTTATAATTCTGCTGAAAATGAATGGGGATTCTAATATCTCTACATTCATATTGTTTAACATTTTTCTGATCAGAACTATATAGATGAGGTTAGTGGTATCTCATTAGGTTTTGATATGTATTTCTCTAATAACTTCTAGAGTTTCATTTCTTCATATTATTTCTACATTTCTTTCCCCTTTGAAGAAATGTTTTACTTGATGTGGTAGTTACATAGTCTATTGTCAATTTGAGACTTAAGAGTAAAGAGGTGGAGTCTAGCCTGACAATCAGGTTGCAGTTTGATGACCTCATTTGGAGGTGCTAAGGAGTTAAACAGTTCACTGGAGGCAGGACACACACACACTCCCTGTGAGACATTTATGTTGAGAAGGCAGGTGAAGGAGCCACCGTGGAGATCCTTGCTAGCACTGAGATGCTGCTACTGGCATTGGATCCTTAAGACATTCCACCCACTGACCTGTGATCTTTCTCCGTTTGACATCATTGCATGCATTGTGTGAGTCTGCAGAGGAATTTACAGGTCGGTATCAGACATATGACCTAATATCAGACTTTAAGGACTTGATCAGGACTGGGCTGGGATCTTTTCTCAATATTCAATTGCTCTTGTATATAAAGCTTTTTCTTATACACATATGAGTGTCTATGATTTTGTTTCTCTAGTCTACTTGGACTAACACACTTGAATAAGTAATTGTTAAGGCTTTGAAGAGTTTATAAGGAACTTTTTTGTTTTTATTGTATTGTATTTTCTTCTGGATTTCTTTTTGGAGTTGATGGATTATTTTTATTTATTTTTTGTTTATTTTGTCATATTGTTCTTATAGGGCTTTCCTGACTTTGTCTCTCTATTTTTCCCCTTAGTTTGGCCCAATTTTTCCTCCATTCATTAAAAGCTGCAGATCATTCTTCTGAAGTCCCTCACTTTACTCATTCTGTTTCTGTATGTATGTCAGTCATTCATTCCATCATTTCTTATTTTATCATGGGCACTGAAATTTCCTGTTTTTTCAAGACATGATATTACTTTTATGTTTGAATCTTTGTTGTTCAGGTGGCAATGGAATAAATAGTATTTTCTGTGCACTTCCTGTAGTCTTTGAATATTCAAAAGTTTGTCTTGCGATAGCCAATTGTGAGCAAGGATTGATGACAGGGGAGAAAGGTAGAATACTATTTCCCAGTAATGTCCCAGTCTCAAGGTCAATGGGCTCCTGTGGTTTTCAGGAGGTATAGGCTAATGACCAAAACAGCTGTCTTGAAGCGATGAAGATGATACCCTGCCCTCTGTACCAACAGGCAGGAACCCTCTTTGCTGAGTCTGCATTCCAGGACTCGGCATATCTGAGCAGGGCTCTGAGTGAGCTTAAATGATCTGTCTTTACCAGGAGCAGACAAGTGGCACGCATGTTCTTAAGCCGCAGGACTAACTGTATATGGTCAACAAATTTTAGGCTCTCACACTAGTTTAATTATGTTAACCAATCCTCACTGTAGGTTCACAAAAGCTTGCCTTTCCCTTGGCTTCCCCAGTCCCTGTGCGCTGGAGAGAGGATGTCAGTATCTTTTGTGGTGTTAGATTAAGTCTCTGAGCCCTGGCTGATGTGGTAAGAAAGTTGTCCACTCACCTTTTCCCTCTAAGATGCCTTCCTTGGACCAAACATTGGGAGAGGACGCCCCCTGGTGGTGCACATTTGGGGCAGTCAATAGCTGCTGTCATTTCAGAGCTTCTTGCTTAGGCTTCCTTCCTCTGAGTTGCTAAACTGTGTCTGGTTCAGATTTCTGTTCTACTGGGACAGTTCAGAACTCATGCTTGCATGTTTTCCACTTAGGAAAAGAAAAGACTTGCTCAGGTCTCAGGAAGGGTGACTACAGAGGTCTTAGACAGCTATACTTATGTTCCTTGTTTATGAATGTATGTCTAATTACAAATTTTAAGGATGCGCCACACCATTTCCCACAGTGGTTGTATTATTTTTGCTGTCCTATGAATTGTGTATAATCTCTCCACATCCTCAAAGTCCTTGTTGTTTCTTTGTGTGTGTGTGTGTGTGTGTGTTTCTTTAAAACTTTGCTGTTATTGCTGGTGTCACCTAGCTCAGTGATGTTTGAGATAACTAATTTTTATTTTAATTTGTGTCTCACTAATGGTTAGTAGTCATGAACGTTTCCTGGTATGTTTCTTGGTGATATGCCCATTCCTGTCTTCTGTTTATTTTCAAATGGAATTAAATGCCTTCTATTGAAGTTTGAAGTTTCCTTTGTATTTTAGAGTTCAAGCCCTTGTCAGATGCGTCCTTGCCTACTTTTGCATCTCAATCTGTAGAGCCTCTTACTTACACTATTGTTGGGGTCACATGCATATTAAGATATGTTTGATAGACTATTTATTCCTTAAAGTAAGATCCTAAGTTGTCCTTATTTTTTAAATAATGTTTAGAGTTTGGAATTTTATATTCAGATCTTTGATTTATATTGAAGTGGTTTGTGGTATGCTGTAGAGGTAGGAATTTGCTTCATTTCAAATGAATGGACCTCTAAGTTTGCCATCACCAGATTTTAAAGAGTTCGTACCTTACCCTTTTCATTTATTTCAGCCTTTTGTCAGCGATCAGATGTCATTAGGTGTGTGGGTTTACTTCTGGATCATCGGTTATGTTGCATTTTTCACTTTTTCTGTGATTGCACCATAATTAGACTGTTTTGACTGCCATGTCTGTAAGTCGGTTTCAGGCTTTGCTGACCATCTTCAGTAGTGCTTTGCTTATTCAGGGTCTGCTGCGTTCTGATATAAAGGTGGTAAATATTTTTTAAAGAATATTAGTGATATCTGTATGATTAAAATTGCATTTTATCTATAGACACCTTTGGATAGTATTAATGATATCTAGCTCACCTGCAAAATTCAGCCTCTCTAGGAAAGCATCATGGTAGTATCTGAGAAAGAATGGATAATAAATGGTTGTCATAGAAGTCCCAGGATGACCAAATTGAAAGTTCAACTACCAACAGTAATGTGGGTGTATTGAACCCACACAGATGTAAATATAATAGTAGGTTGGCTTACTAATCCACTTCATAAAGGTCCTGTGAAGTAATTCTACTCTCTCTATAAGTGGAAGCCATGAAGCTATGAATCAAAAGCAACTGGAAGGTATTAAAACAATAATAAGAAGGCTGACTTGCAAAGTTCACCCAGAAAAGATCACAAGATTGTCCCTTTATCAACAATTACCCTGCATAAGTTGACTGTGGAATAAAGTCCCAAGTTTTCAAAATATTTCATTTATATTGCCCTTTCACATGCAATTGTGTTTGGGTATAAGGATAAACTTCTAAAATTTCCTACTCTATCATTTATGGTAAATGTATAGTTATTTTGAAAGCACTAAATTTGGCAAAAAGCTCTCACACTAACTTTGCTTCTTCTACCTTTATAAACCCAAACCCCCTGACTATAAGTGGATTCTAGTGTACTGCAGCCCCATAAGAGAGAGTAGCAGCACACTTGTATCAGGTTTCAGAGCAACTGATGAGTTTGAACCATTTTTTTAAAGTGGATATTACAACAGAGTTTGTTGTCTTTGATCATCATTGTTTATCCAGTTCTCTTCCCTTTCAGTAAACAAGATTATGTAATCTGCATATCCCAGATTCATAATGAGCTGTTTTCCATCCCTGATGCCTCCTTCTTCTTCACATATTCCAGCTTCATGGATTGTTCATTCAGCATAAAGATGAAGTAAGCATGGTGAATAGACACGACTCTGATATACACCTGTCCTGATTTTAAACAATGCAGTGATTCTTGTTTGACGCATAAGGATATTGGTCTAGCCATGTCTCTGTAACTTTCTAACTTCCACCTTTTTTCTGATTTTGGTAAAAGAAGTTGTGGGAAGATATTAACATTATTCAGTTGTAGAGATTGTTATCAGGGTTAATTGTGATTTCCCTCCTGCTATGTATAAAATTAACCCTCACATAAACTGAGATTACTCCCAGCAAGAGAGAAGACCTGGTATTGGGTGTGAATTTCAGACTCTGAGATTTCTTCACGTTGGATGTCCGCCACCACGTTGGATGCCTATCTTTCAAATCTCTTGGCGTGCACAAGCGCACACCACCAGCATTTCATCACTTCCTTGAAATATCTTAATTTGTGGTCCTTTGATTCTTGAACCCCTTCATTTTGCTAATGAATAGATTGGACTCATTTCTTTAATGCCATTGGTTCTTAATCATATGCTATCTACTAGAATGACTAAATGTTGGTCAGTTATTTTTTCACAGTAATGATGACTGTTCACTTCATGTTCTTTTGATGATCTGGGCACGTCATGCCATCTTCGTCCATATAAAACTTCAGATTGCAACTCAAGGCTTTACATTTTCTTCAGTTTTTTCAGCTTGAAACTGCCGAGCATGTCCTCTCCCTTTCACATTCGAACCCCAGGTCTGCACACTTCATTCTTGTGTCTCAGGACGTTGGTATTGTGAGCCACTATATGAAACCTTCTGTTCAACTCTTTTGCATCATCCTTTTTCCCGTGCGTACTTCCTCTATATGCTAGAGCAAGTTTCTGCTTCTCTTTTGACCTTGACAGTCATTTTATTCTGAGTTGGTCTGTGTGTAATTTCAAGCTAATGCTGAAGAAAATGAAAAGTAGCTCATAAGAACAAAAGTATACTGAGAAATTTGTCATTTTTCCGTGTGATAATATTGAATCTGTATTTCTCTACCCACAGGTGTAGTTAATTTAATTCCTATACATTCCATATGACAAGATCAGCATGTATATACATTATTCTTCATGATTTGGCTCCAACCTAATATTGCCTATTTGAATCTTACTGGTTTAGTCAAGTGATATAGGTTTTTAAATTGGGATCAATTTCTTCAGTATATATGATGCTATATTGACTCCTATAAGAAGTCCTGGTAATATCATGTATTGCACTAAGTAATATGAGGCTTACAACCTCAACATCAGCAGTTCAAACCTAACAGCTGCTCTGCGGAGAAAGGTGAAGCTTTCTGCTCCAGTAAAGATATAGTCTTGGAAGCCCACAGGGGTGGCTCTATTCTGTCGAATCAAAACAAAAACAAAACTCCCAAACTCACTGCCATCGCAGAACTGATGCTGTGGGCTTCAGAGACTGTAACTCTTTACCTGTCTAGAAAGCCTCATCTTTCTCCCTGGGGGTAACTGACGGTTTTGAACGGCTGATCTTGTGTTTAGCAGCTCAATGTGTAACCTACTACAACACCATGAATCAAGTCCTTTGCACTGTAGGGTCACTAAAAGACAGAATCAACTCAATGGAAGTGAGTTTGATTGTTTGTTTTGTTACATAAGAAATGTTTTTTTATTTAATCATTCACGAATTTGCACAACTTCTCCATCTAAATTTGGTTTCTACTTGGGATTTATAGTCATGCTTTCAAATCATCATTACATATCACTCCCAGTGTCAAGGTATCACTTCAAGAAATTTAACAGACTTTGACCCTTGCAATAAAAATATATATTTCTCCTCATATAAGTGTTATTTAATTTTTTATATAAAATTGTATTCAGGGAAGTACAAGACATTATGCATGGAAATTCATAAAAACTAAATGCATATATTAGTGAATTTGAATTATGAGCAGTAACAATGGTTCCATTGCACATTCATGTTTTATAATACTTTCAACCACGCTAGCTGAGGTAGTATGTGAAAAACAATTGTTAGGAAATGTGCACTGGATGAAAGGGAATGAGCGTGAAGTTAGGGAGCTGTGTTGATTTGTATGTGAGTACAGAAGGGGTAAGAGCTCTGGCGATGTAGTGAGTACACGCTTTGCTGCAACCTGAATCACTGGCAGTTTGGAACCACCAGCAGCAATTCAGGAGACTGGGCTTTCTAGTCCCTTTGAACAGTTCCAGTCTTGTAACCCACCAAGGTGTTCACTGTGTGGCAGCCTTGACTCAATGGCAGGGATTCTCAGAAGGGAATTATGAAAGCAAGAGAGAAAATCAAAGATAAGACAGTTGGTTATAAAGATGGCACAGCTGTTTGAATGGACTATTCCAGAGAAAATGGTAATGAGGCTCTAAAGTTTGAGAAAATAAGAAGGTGGAAATTTTCAAAACTAGGTCATGGAGGTTTGATGAGATGCTATTGAGAACTGGAATGGTGATAATTAACAAGAGCCTCCTCATTCCTTTTCT
Organism: Tenrec ecaudatus; assembly: GCF_050624435.1. Classification (NCBI taxonomy): domain Eukaryota; kingdom Metazoa; phylum Chordata; class Mammalia; order Afrosoricida; family Tenrecidae; genus Tenrec; species Tenrec ecaudatus. The sequence continues at coordinate 59,635,535 of NC_134540.1, forward strand.
GAAAAACACGAGTTTAGGGTTTCAACCTGCTCAAAAGTAGTCCAATATACAAAAATGTCTACCAGTTCACTATGTACTACAAACATATTTTTAAAGTACTTTTCTGTGTGCTGTTTGAAATTTTAATGAATTGAGTTGTTCCAAACTGCTATTATTCCTTTTAATCCTCACATTATGCCTTTTAATCATCACATATATGCTATATATTTTCTTGCAGCTATATATGAACATAGCAATGCAAGCATTGTTTTATTAGCATTGCATATCAAGGTCTAAAATCTGATTGATAACAGAGAAAAAAGACAACATACTTTATCATTATGTACATTTCACACATTTTGATATTATTTGCTCATTTTGTTTTCTTTCTGAAGGCTTCTTGTTAATTCTGCATGGTTTGGCTATGACATAAAACATTTACTAATTACAGAAGGAAAAACTGAGACTTGGAGTAGACAGCTGAAGCACTGCAGAGGTGAGGTGGCACTGCTGACTCAGGCAGAACTGCAGGGGTCCCTTTGAATGCTTACTGACAGCTTCTCTTTCCTGTGGGCTGGGAACAAACAATGCTGAGGAGGCTGCCAGTGGAAGGCTGAATCCAGTCTCCTTATCCATTTGGTTTTTGAGCATCTTTCTTTCCTCCTTCTGACCAAAGCTGGTACAGCCAATGAACCCAGTACAACCCAAACCAAAGGACACCTGAGCCAATAGAGCCAATTTCAACTCATGGCAGCCCAAAGGTCACCGAAATGCAGTGCACTTCAGAAGTGTTCTTGCTGGTGATCTTTATGGAAACAAGTCACCAGGACTTTCTTTCTTTCTTTCTTTCTTTCTTTCTTTCTTTCTTTCTTTCTTTCTTTCTTTCTTTCTTTCCTTTTATGTTTCTTTCTTCCTTTCTTGCCGTGGGTGTGTTCAAACTACAAACCATACAGTTAATAATCAAGAGCGAGCAGTGTGTGCCACCCAGGAAATCTACTTTCCAGCAGTTGAAGGTTATCTCTTCAGTTACCCCTTGTGTTCCTAGTCTCAGAGACAAATGCATGAACAATTTGGCACTAACTGGATTTAATATAATCTCAGTGAAAAGCCAAGGGAAAGGATAAGTTGATAATTTGTTGTTGTTGTTGTTGTTAGCTACCATGCAGTCTGCCTCATGGTGACATCATGTATGTGGGGTGGGACACTGAATTGACGATCAGGTGTAGTTCAGATCATTGAGATCCGTATTTAATCTTATTGACTTATGAAAGTAAACTTCTAGGTTTTTCTCCTTCCTTCATCTTTGTCTGGAAGCATCGCTTAAAACTCTTCCATGTCACAGCAACATACGAGTCTCCACGGACAGAAAGGTGGCTGTGTAGGAGACACATTTATTGGCAAGCAGTTGAGTTTCTTGCATGTTGGGGGAGCAGGCTACCAATGAGGAACTGATGCATCTTAAACAAAACATGAATCCCACTTAACAATAATTATACATGTTTTGTTGTCAATAATTTACATATTCGGGTTATATACACCACTGTGACACTGTGAGTCAGGTTTTGCTTTGTCAAATAGGTTCACCAAAAGACAGAGATAGCCATGATAGTGGTGGGTTTGGGTCTAATTTCAAAGCTCCAACTCTTAACTTCTACAGCAAAGTGCACAAATTATTAACCATTTTAAAATGTATGTGTTTTAATTTCCTTTGAGATGCTAACAATAAACCCTGTGTCTTGCCATCTCTTTGATTATATTCTTTATTTATAGCAACAAAACACCAAGATGGAAGTGAGGTAGAGAAACAGATTTACCTCAGAGCAGGAAGATTTAGGACTCTGAAAATGTTTTACGTCTCTAATATTTATATTATCAACATTAACTTGCCCTCACTTCTTTTAAAGAATGGAGGTGCTTTTATCCCTAACCACTACACAATCATTGGTCAGTAAACAGAAAAAAAATGACATTTTATATTGACAAGTGTTTTCATTCACCAAATAATACATAATTGATATTAACACTTTCTTTTTGACAAGCACATAGAATTTTTCCAAGTGTATTAGATACTAAGATATCTCAACCAAAGAAAAATTGGCTGTAAATATTTCTTTGTTCTAAATATTGCGGAGATCTTCTTAGAAGAATCCTACATTAGCCCTTGTCCAGAGGCCTTTCTAACTATTAGAGAAAGATTCATAAGGATTTATGAGGTAGGAAAACTGCATGGTGCACTTGATAGGCGCCCTTGTGGTGTAGTGGGCTCCACCTTAGGCTGCTAACCACAAGGTCAGTAGTTTGAAACCACTAGACCTTTCAAGGGTGATAAATGATGTTTTCTATTCCCATAATTATTGACAGCCTTAACCACTAACAGGAGCATCGTATTTATATCATATGCACGTGATGTATTGCTCTTTGAGGACCTTTTGGAGACTTACAGTCTTCACTTTCTCCGTCTCTCTTGATGTCTTTGCACTCTGCTGTTCCATTTCCTCCACTCTGTGAGTCTGCCCAATCTGGGGGAGGAGAGGCATTATTACACTGTGGCCTTAATTCAAGTGAGTTAGTACATAAAACCTTAGGAATCACCATGATTGGTTTTTACTTTTAATGAAAAACCACCTGTTGTTGCTTGATATTTCTTATTTTGAAGTTTTATTTAATAGATTTTCCATTTAAGTACTTTGTACAGGAGGTCTCTCTTATTCCAACTTTACTGAAAATCTTTCTTATGTTTTAAAGATGAATACAATTTTCACCACTTTTCAAATGTGACATTACTCCCTGATACACTATTTGGCTGGTGGTAGAGAAAGAGAATTGCTTGACCTTCTACAATTGCTCTTACCTGGCCAAGCAACCAATTTTTGAGTTTTGATAGCCCTTAAACATATCATTTTAAATATACTGTTTGGTACGGGGGAAATAATCATTGCATGGGTCTGGCATAAAAAAAGAACTTCACTATTTCCTTGCTTCCACATATCCACCTTAACAAAGCAATTAGAATGACCCTTTGAAACCATAGATACAATAGCAACTGGTTTTCTGGGTCAAGCATTCCTCATAATAACAGTGTATTCCTGTCTACAGTGTGGAACACCTAAATAAAATGCCATGTGCCTTCTTTGGTGAAAAACAGAATAATCATTATATATATATATATATATATATATATATATATATATATATATATATATATATATATATTCTGTAGCATTTTCATGGTACACTATGTGTTTTCTTGAAACCATCATGCTCTGAACATATAAATCTGTTCCAATTCAGAAAATTCAGAAAATAGTCAAGAAGTTGTGATTTGTTTGTAAGTGTGTGTTCTCAAACACTGGTGAACCATCCTTTATTTTTATTGTTTTTTATTCTACAACAGGTTTTATCACCCTTATGACTATGAACACTGAGTTCTGGGAAATACATTGTTGATGTTATAAGGAGGCTGTTTTATGCTTGTAGGATGTTTAGCAAAATCTTTATTTACCAAATCAATGTCAAAGACATTATTCTCCTAGTTGTATATCAAAATGTGTTCTGGCATGAAGTACCACTTCCCTCGGGATATAAAGTATTTTCAAGCATCTTGATATGTTTCCAAAATAGCTATGAGATAATATCAATTATTTTCTAGATACTTTTGTATAATTCAATTCATTATGATATCTGTGGTTCTGATACACCATTGTGTTAGTCTGGATACTTTAGAGAAACAAGTCCACAGAAACTCATGTAAAAGAGAAAGTTTTATATAAAGCTTAAGTGTGCATCAAGAAAACATCCAAACCCACCCAGAAGAGGCAAGAAACAAACCTAGAACAGACATCTGTGCTCCCATGTTCATTGCAGCACAATTCACAATTGCAAGGAGTTGGAAGCAACCCAAATTTCCATCAACTGACGATTGGATTAAAAAACTGTGGTATATGCATACAATGGAGTACTACACATCACTAAAAAGCAGTGATGAATGTATGAGGAACATAGGGCATGGGAAGAACTGGAAGTAATCATGCTAAGCGAAGTAAGTCAGGCACAAAAGGCCAAGTACAACGTGAGCCCGCTGAGGTAAGTGTTAAAAAATTTTTTTCTTAATGCAAAAGTGGCATAGGGGAAAAAGCTACTGTATACAAACATTTTTGGGGTGAAGACTGTGTAGTATGGCAGAGACCAGACCCAAACCAGGGATGCACATGGTAGACAACAGTGGAGGAGGTGGGGAAAGGAAAACAAAAGGATGAATATAAGGAAGAAAAGGGAAGTGGGGGCATAGGGCACTAATCCACCCAAGGGGAGGGTATTGTTTATATCTCCACAGGGAAAGTGGGACTAGACTTCAACCCAGTGCAGCAAGGTGTGAATGCAATATCCCGGCATGGAGTAGGGAACCAGTGGAGAGGTCTGCGAGGCTGGCCCCAGCACTAAAAATTAAGTGGATTCCTGCCCCTCCCCCGAAAAGAATTTGTTTCAAAGGATGACATTGATTCTGAACACACCAGCCTGTGTGATCGAGTTGTTCCGAAGGGATCAGTTATCAGGCATCAAAGAACAAAAAATCATATCATTGGCTGCACACCTCCATGATAGGATCACTGAAGACAAATGGGTGCATAAGCAAATGTGGCGAAGAAAGCTGATGTTGCCTGGCTGTCAAAAGAGATAGTGTCTGGGGTCTTAAAGGCTTGAAGGTAAACAAGTGGCCATCTACCTCAGAAGCAACAAAGCCCACATGGAAGAAGCACACCAGGCAGTGCGATCACGAGGTGCCAAAGGGACCAGGTATAAGGCATCATGCAAAAAAAAGGATATATATATATGTATAAGTATATATATGTGTGTGTATATATATATATATATATATATATATATATATTTATATATATATATATACCATATTGAATGAAGGGGGAAGAGCAGAGTGGAGACCCAAGGCTCAAGTGTCGGCCACTGTAGATCCCCTCATAGAGGGGTTTAGGAGGGGAGATGGGTCAGTCAGGGTGCGAGGTAGTATCGATGAAGAACACAGCTTTCCCCCAGATCCTTGATGCTTCCTCCCCCCAACTACCATGATCCAAATTCTACCTTGCAGGACTGGATAGGGCAGAGGTTGTACACTGGTGCATATGGGGGCTGGAGGCACAGGGAATCCAGGGTGGATGATACCTTCAGGACCAAGGGTGTGAGGGGCAATGCTGGGAGAGTGGAGGGTGAGTGGGTTGGAAATGGGGAACTTATTACAAGGATCCACATGTGACCTCCTCCCTGGGAGATGGACGGCAGAGAAGGGGGGAAGTGAGACTCCGGATAGGGCAAGATATGACAAAATAACAATGTATAAATTACCAAGGGCACATTAGGGAGGGGGGAGCAGGGAGGGAGGGGAAAAAAAGAGGACCTGATGCAAAGGGCTTAAGTGGAGAGCAAATGCTTTGAGAATGATTGGGGCAGGGAATGTGCGGATGTGCTTTATACAATTGATGTATGTATATGTATGGATTGTGATAAGAGTTGTATGTGCCCCTAATAAAATATAAAAAAAGAAAATGAAAAAAAAAAGAAAAAATGATTAGGGCAAAGAATGTACAGATGTGCTTTATGCAACTGATGTATGTATATGTATGGATTGTGATAAGAGTTGTATGAGCCCCTAATAAAATGTTAAAAAAAATTTAAAAAACACATCCAAACCCAGTGAGTGCTGCCTGAGCCCACAAGTCCAACATTAACCCATATGTCCAACACCAACCCACAAACTCCTCCTCCAACTCACAAAACACACGCAATGATGCCGACTGCAGGAGGAAAGTCGAATCAGTGAGCGTGTAAGCATCTCAACACTGGTATTTGTCTCCACATGGCTGCTCCAGCACCCATAGCTGCATTAGGGTGGGTCCATGTGGTTTCTCCTCAGGGATGCCTTGCAGGAAGTGAGCCTTACTAGCTGAAGCAGGGAACTGGCTAAGGTAGCTGCACCCTGGTCTGACCATCACAAAGCAAGAGACCCGAGAGGTGAGGTTCACCGAGCCCTTTATCTCTCTGCCCTTCAATTAACGCCACGTGTGTTTATCGGCCAGGTTGGCACAATAAACGGACTACCTCAACCACCTTTTCTTTCCTTTAAAAAGAGTTTTTGTCTCAGCCTATTGTCCTGTGACCATCTCTATTTCCCAATTCTGTGGTAACATTTCTTAGCAGCAGCTGCAGTCCTTAGAAGACAACCACTGAGCTGCTCAAACTGTTCTTGTCTGTCTTACCAGTGCATCTCACAACGTTCTGAACTGGACTATCCTCAAGCCTTGCTGTGGAACCCGGTCAGCAGATGAGTTTTGTATCTTTAGCTTTATGAATGCCATCATTCTCATTGCCATTATTGGTAAATGGGAATTGTCTGTCAGTGTGTTGCTGTGATGATGGAAACAATGACACTGGCATTTCAAATACCAGCAGAGAAACCAAGTGAATAGATTTCAGCAAAGCTTCCAGATTAAGAGCAAATTATGGAAAAGGAGCAGGCTTTCAACTTCTGATTTGTGAAAGCATATGGCTAGTATATAAACCATTGTAAGATACTAAAATACTCATGAATGAAAGCATAAATAACGATGTCAGATAGAGCAACAGAACATGAGCCCCTCAGGTCAGAAGGCCCTGAGTATACAATGAAGGCAAAGCAGACTTCTCCAAGAGAGTGAGTCAGCCAGAAGGCAGCCGAGGACGGGAAGTCTGTCAGAGGAGAGTCTGTGGGACCTTCATTTGCTGGAGAGGAACTACTCAAGATGAGAAGAGTCAATTATAAATACCAGTTAAGTATTATAACTTGAAATGTATGAAGTATGAATCTAAGAAAATTGAAAGTCATCAAAAATGAAATGGAATGCATAAAGTTCAATATTCTAGGGATTTGTAAGTTGAAATTGAAAGTGGCCATTTTAAATCAGAAAATCAAACGGTTAAAGATTCTTTAAGTGATACAATTAAGAGAAATAATGTCGCATTCATTGTTTAAAAATAGATTTTAAGATCTATTTTGAAGTACAATACTATCTGTGATAAGATGCTATCTATCCACATACAAGAAAAGTCAGTCAACACTACTATTACTCAAATGTGTGCACTGACCACTAAGCTAATTGATGCCTACATTGAAGTTGAATTCTACCAACTCCTTCAGTCTGACATTGATAAAATATGCAATCAAAATATATTGACAATTTTTGGGACAGATTAAAAAGTTGGAAACAGAGAGTAACAATGGTTGGAACACTTGGTCTTGGTGATAGAAATTAATCTGGAGGCTGGAAGATAGAATTTTTAGACATGAACTTAGTCATTGCAAATACCTTTTTTTAAGAACACGTCAGTGACTATACACATGGAATTCTCCAGGTGAAATACACAGAAATCAAATTAATGACATTAATGAAACCATGAAGAAGCTCAGTATCAGTAGCTGATACTAGGTCAGGTGCCTAATGTAGAACATATCATTAATTGCTCATACGTAAGGCCACAATGAAGTTGAAGGAAATTGAAACAAGTCTACAAGAGCCAAAATATAGCCTTGAATTATGAGAACATTTCAAGAACAGATTTGATACATTGAACACAAATGACAGAAGCTTTGTCAGCGTATCAAGAATACCACGAGTGAAGAAAAAAAATGATCATTCAAAAGATAGGACAGACAGAAAAGATCAAAGCAGCTATCACAACACACTAATATTGTTCTTCATTGTAGGGTATAAGGCAAATAGAAGAAATGCTGAAATCAAAGAACTGAACAAAAAATTGCAAACAGACTTCTGTAAGACATATTAAAATAGTTTGATGAAGTATTCAGACACCTAGATTTAAACAACCAAAAGGAAGAAGAGGCTCAGCATATCTTAAATTTAAAAAAAACTTAAAAGTAGTCAAACCTGGAGCTGAAATATTGAAAAACCATCTGGACAAAATATTGAATGCTTCAGGAAGCATCTAAAGAAAATGGAAAGAACACACGGAGCCGCGGCAACACCCAGAACACCCAACACCCAGTCATTTTCAGAGGCAGTACGTGAGCGAGAGCCTTAGTACTGAAGGAAGATGCTCAGACTTAACTGAACGCATTAGCCAAAGACAAGGCTCCGGGAGTTGATGGAATACTAATTGGAACATTTCAACAATCTAATGAAGTACTAGAAGTACTCACTGCTGCCTGCCAGAAATTTTGGAAGACAACATCTTGACCATTTGAATGGAAGAGATCCATATTTGTATTCATTTCCAAAAAAGATGATCCAACAGAATACTTAAATTATAAAAAGAATTAATATCACATGCAAGTAAAATTTTGCTTAAGATCATCCAACTAGTTGCAGCAGTGCATGGACAGAGAGCTGCCAAGGGATTAGACTGGATTCAGAAGAGGACATGGAATAAAGAATGCCATTGCTGATGTCAGATGGATCTTTGCTGAAAACAGAGAGGACCAGAAAGGTGTTTACTGGAATTTTATTGACTATGCTATGGATAGTCTTAAGAACATTGGGATTATAAAACAGTTGATTGGGTTCATATGTAACCTATACATGGATCAAAGGGCAGTTGTGCTAACATAACAAGGGTATACTGCATGCTTTAAAAGCAAGAAAGGCACACAGATGGGCTTTATCCTCTCACCATATTTATTCAATGCATGCTGTATGCTAAGTAAATAATCAGAGAAGCGGAATTATATGAAGACAAATGTGACATCATGATTGGGGGAAGATTTATTAATCTTCAATATGCAGATGACACAAGCTGCTTGCTGAGAGTGAGGAGGACATGAAGCACTTGATGATGAAGATCAAGATCAAGGATTTCAGTCTTCAGTATGGATTACAAATCAATGTGAAGAAAATCAAAATCCTCACAACTGAACCAATAGGTTACACAATAAATGGAGGTAAGTTTGAAGTTGGCAAGGATTTTGTCTTGCTTGGAAATACAATCAATGTTCATGAAAGCAGCAGTTAAGAGATCAAAGGATACATTGCCTTGAGTAAATCTCCTGCACAAGACTTCTTTAAAGTGTGGGAAAGGAGGGCTGTTAATTTAAGTACTACAGTGTGCTTCACAGAAGCCATGACATTATCAGTCACTTCATATTCATATGAAAGTTGTACATTGAATAAGGAAGATCTAAGAAGAATTGACACATTTGGATTATGGTGCTAGCAAAGACCATTGAAAGTACCATGGACTGCCAAAAGAACAAGTAAATCTGTCTTGGAAGAAACGTCTAGCCAGAATGCTCCTTAGGGACAATGATCACCTATTTGGACATGTTATCAGGAGAGACCAGTCCCTGAAACAGGACATCATGCTCGATGAGCTGTAATGTCTTAGTTAATATTCTAGACTTTAATTCTTTGTTTGGTATCTAGATTATAATATCCTTTGCAATTGCAACATAGAAAATCAAAGACAAAATTCTTGATTACACTGTTTCTTTAAAATGTCATCAGGTTTTAATACTACTGAGAAATGCCCAGGAGGATTGTTTAACAGGATACGTCACAGAAGTTCAGGTGTGCTCTTAAACGCCTTAAGGGGCTACCGCTGCTGTGAGCCGCAATCAAAAGGTCTTCAGCTGAAGCTCTTGGAGGGCATGAGCAGCGCTCAGCCTGCCCTCCATTTCACCAGTGATGGGGATCACAGTCCTAGCCAGTTAGTGGAAGATCTAGATAGAAAATCCCATTTTCGAGCCAGCATCTCAACCAATTGTCTAGATCAAATATGCCAGAAAAAGGAGGGGAAGGGGGAGACATTTTGGAGCAAAAGTTAAATGCAGGATGCACTTGGGTTCAACAGCTATGAAGCAGTGAAGAAAGTAGGGGGTTGAATTGTTATGCTGTCATTGAAATGCCTCCATTGTTTGCATGGGGAACTATGGTTTTGGAATGATTGCACAGTTCTGTTCACTCTAAGAAAGAGAATCGCATCACTGTATGTTTACACCGACTTCTCATTGGATGTAGACTTCTTTGCATAAAAGAAACATGAACATTGGCTTGTTACCTGGCTTTTGTAAGTAATTTCCTGGCTCAGCCTACATTGAGAGCTTTGTGCTACCAACATTTCCAGCACCTGGGGGAACAAGTGTTCCCAACTTACAGTGTGGGTGTGTCACCTCTGTTGTGCACTAGCACACCCCTGGCACTCTTACCTCAGCAGATTAAGGTTTGATTACAGAATTGTCATGCAGACTTCAGAGAAGTACAGTGGGGTTTGTCTCTGTTTTTAGAGGATGGGCAGCGGGGAGGGGAGGTTTGCTGCTTGACACTCCAGAAATGGCCTCTTTTCTTAATGTCTCGGGATCAGCAGAAACTACTGATTAATTCTCGCCTGAATGTGTCAGTAGGAGTTCGAACAGACTTCTCGAGGGCAGTAAGTTGAGGGTTGGTTTTTTAATTTTTTTGAAAGGACTCAGGGTAGTGCTAGCCAGAACATTCTTGTTTTTGTTTGGATTTTTCCCCCTCAGAGATTGTAATTAATCAGTGCTCTTTCTTTCTGTGGCTGGGCTGGACACTAACTTCTCTTAGTGACACCTCTAGAACTTTTTACTGTGAAATGACCTAAAATGCAATCATGGGAGCTTGAGAAATATGTCCTGCATTGTTATGTCCCTGAGCATTTTACACTATTAATAATATATGGTACAGTCATCCATATTGACTGTAAATTATTAAGTGATGTGTGAAACTTCTAAATTTGAATACCACTTCATAACCAACTGCAGTGAACTCTGCAACACACACTTCATACCAGCTAACATCTCTAGGAGGATAGACTATAGAAGTAGGTGAATGTAAAATGGCTCGCTTACTTATTTTTCACATCAAAGTTTATATTAATGGTATGTGATATACTCTGAACTTTTACTAACATTTCTTATCAGAGTAATAGAAATTATTGTTTTCAATTTCTTATAGGTACCAATACTATAATAAGTGATTGAAAAAAAACCCCACCATAATATATACATACCAATGATTTATATTAGTTCTTCCTTCAGTTTAAAAGCTTAGGATTAGTTATTGACTTTGTTATTCTTATCAGTTTAACTTTCTTCTTCCACTAAAGCCACATTTCTGTCTCATTCCTGCTCCATTAGTATTCCTCTTCTGAGCAATACCTCATGTTTCTCATTTATCTCAGTGAAACTGAATGACACAAAACGGTGTACAGTTACATGTAAAGCATTCTTGAAAGGTCAAATGTATTTTGTTTCTGGGCTGTGCTCACAAACTAAAGAAATGTGCACAAATTATATGAAGTTATGAATAACGAAAAGCTCATGTTTACTTCCAAATTCAACGTATGGAGATTACAAAACATCCTGATATAATTTCTTATTTGAAAGACAAGTTAATCCTTTATAGTTCCTACCATGAAGGAAATAAAAAGCAGATAACTCAAATTTTCTAGTAAAATATAATCATCATATAATATCATGTCATAAAATAGTACCTCAATTTTATGCTTTTCACTTCATGTGTCCATATTTTTGTTTCCTCCCCATCGCATGTGACCACTCATTGTGTTATGCGCACCCAAGGCATCAGCAGAGGTTAACATTGCATTCTTTCTGTAAATGCAAACAATCACCCACATTTAGTTTCCAAATAAAATTTACTTTGTCTTTAAAATCTATCTCAATATCACAGATTGATCAATACTTATTGTCCCTTTCTTGGCATTTCTACATTTTCCTGATGTTTTCCATATCTATTACTCATTAAATATTTTATTAAGTATGGCTTGTATATTTACTTTGAGCACAATGAATATGTAATTTCATTATTGCATTTGTCAGAATACCTTGAGGAAGTTTCTGACAAATGCCAATTTGTGTTAAATTAGACATGAGAAACAGAAGAGAATGGAGAGCCTCAATGAGGAGTAATGTTTGGTTAGATAAGTGTCAGCTAACTAACAGATAACTGTCTGGGTATGTCCCCCGAGTCCTCTGTACCTAATTTCCTTTATATAATTAAATTTTTAAAAATCTCCATCTCCCCCTTTTCCTTTATAGGCTTCTGCCTCAGAAGGAGTGCTTATGAAATTCAAATTACAATCTAAAGCATGAGAAGAAACATGGCGGCTGTGAGGAACACGCGTTTCAGAGACATATCTTTGTTGTTCTTTATAGGCAATGAACTCGGGCACTTTTCATGAAATTTAATGAATTTTTATTCTCTTCAAATAAAGTTCATCTCTAAAAAGTTATTTTAATAGTGAATGAAAAATGCATGTCCAACACTTATTAAACCTTTTCAAAGGAAGACGTGGTAGCAGTGATTGGCCTAGTAGTTGAGTATGTCCATAATATAGGAACACTAGCTAGTAATAATAGAATCTTATTTACATAATATGTGATAATAATTTCATTCATAAGAATTAATGCCAGAAAAATCCCAAGGAACTGGAGATTAAAAATGTCCCAATTATCCAACCCTTATCAGATGATATTTTGTTCCATTTCCCAACTCTCCTCCTTTGAGCATATTCTGTTACTTCCCTGAATTCTGAGATTTTCTGTAACATCCTGAAAATACTCCCAAAACTTTGAGGAAATTTTCATATGGTGGTGAGTGTTGTTCAGTCTCAAATCTGAAGATTAGGCAGTGATGAGCCAAACACAGGGTCCCAAATTAGGAGACAAAAATGTCCGAAAATCACAGCAGGGCTTCTTGCTTTTAACAAAGCTCCCTCAGCAATTGAAGAATGTCTTTCCAGGTCATGTGATCTGTGTTAGAATATTTGGTGCTATCAGTATAAATGCAAGGAAAGTGAAGTAGTCTCAAATCCCATCCTCTAGTAAACTAAAAAAACCTCACTACCACCCAGTCAATTATAAACCACAGGGACCATATAGGACAGCAGAGAACTGCAAATGTGGGTTTCCAAGAGTGTAACTCTTTACAGAAGTAAAAACAAAACAAAACAAAACACCAAAATTTATCTTTTTCATGAAGCAGCTGGTGGTTTTGAACTGCTGACTTTGCAGTGAGTGGCACAACTCATAACCCTAAGGCAGCAGTTCTCAACCTTCATCATGCTGCGACCCTTTCCTACTGTTCCTCATGTTGTGGTAACCCCAACCATAAAGTTATTTTCGTTGCTACGTCATCACTGAAATTTTACTACTGTCATGAATCATAATGTAAGTATCTGATATGCAGGATGTATTTCATTGTTACAAATTCAACATCACTAAGCATAGCTATTAATCACAGAGACAATATGAAATTATATATTGTGAAATATTGATTTCTAATGACAATAAATGAATTTTTGTCTTGAAGCATGGTGTAGCATGGGTAACAGTCCTCATTCTGAGCATATCTGTGGGCATATCTGCATGTGGGCGGACCCACCTGGAGACTGATGGAGGAGTGGTGTCTCATTTCCTAAGACCATCAGGAATATGTGTTTTCTGATAGTTTTAGGCAGCTCCTGTGAAAGGGTCATTCAACCCACAAAAGGGGTGCAACCCACAGTTTGAGAACATTTGCTCTAAGGAAACAAAGGGTGTGGCTTGGTTCATACCTTCTATTAACTAAAACAAAGCAAAACACTGTCATTAAGTCCATTCTCTGTGGGTCAATGGGGTCCTACAGAACAGGGCAGAACTGCCCCTGGGAGTTTTCAAGACTGTAACTCTTCGGGAGAATAGAAAGCCTTGTCTTTTTCTCTCAGAACTGGCTGGTGGTTAGCGCTCCAATGCATATAGTAGAAATGCCCTCCAAAATAGGAGCCTAGCCACATTTTGGTTGGAATATAGAAGACTCTATGCACAACAGTATGAAACATGCATGATCCTGTGCCAGCCTTGCAATTATTCCTATTCTTGAGCCAGCCACAGCCAGCTACAACCACAGTGTCAGTCCATTTCATTGAGGGCTTCCCCCCCCCCTTTTTTTTTTGGTCTACCAACCACTTTACCTATTATCATGTCCTTCTGCAGAGACTGGTCTCTCCTGAACATATGTCCAAAGTATTCGTGTTAGTCTGGGTACTTTAAAGAAACAAATCCACAGAAAACCATGTATAAGAGAGAGCTTTATATAAAGGTTAAATGTGCATCAAGAAAACATCCCAATCCAGTGCTGCCCAATCCCACAAGTCCAACATTAACCCATTAACCCATATCTAACACCAAACCACAAAGTCCTCCTCCATCTCACAGAAAACACGCAATGATGCCGACTTCAGGAGGAAATCTGAATCAGTGAATGTGTAAGTATCTCAGTGCTGGCAGAGGTCTCCACATGGCTGCTCCAGCACGGAGAGCTGCATCGGGGTAGGTCCATGCGGCTTCTCCTCAGGGATGTCTTGCAGGAAGTGAGCCTTGTCAGCTAAAGCAGAGAACCGGCTAAGGCAGCGGCACCCTGGTCTGACCATCAGACAGCAAGAGACCTGAGAACTCGAAAGGCGAGAATCACCGAGCCCTTTATCTCCCAGCCCTTCAATTAATCCCACATGTGTTTATCAGCCAGGTTAGCACAATAAACTGAGTACCTCATTATGAAAGACGAAGCCTTGGCATCCTTGCCTTTAAGGATCATTCTGGTTGCACTTTTCTAAGACAGATCAGTCGGTCCAGTTAGCAGTCCATGGTGCTTTCAATATTTTTCTCCAGCACCACAATTCAAATATATCACTTCTTCTTCGATCTTCCTTATTTAATGTCCAACTTTCACACATATATGAGGCAATGGAAAATACTCTGGCTTGGGTCAGGTGCACCTTAGTCCTCAAAGTAATACCCTTGTGCAGCAGATTTACCTGATGCAATGCATCCTTTGAGCTCTTGACTCCTGCTTCCATAACCACTGATTGTGGATCCCAGAAGAAAAAATCTTTGACAACTTCAAATATTTCTCCATTTATCATGTTATCTATTGGTCCAGTGGGGAGGATATTTTTCTTCTGTATATTTAATTGAAATTCATATTGAAAGCATTAAGCTTTCATCTTCATCAAAATTGCTTCATCCTCACTTTCAGCAAGCAAAATTATGTCATCTGCATATTTCAGGTTGTAAATAAGCCTTCCATCAAAAATTTTTAATTTATTTTGTAAAATGTAGTCATTAACTATAAGCAGTACACCCTATATTTGAATATTTATTTATAATATATTACATATGTTTTGTGGACATTTGCATTCATGTACATGTGAAGATTTACAAAACTATAAGGAGATATTATGACTAACTATAACCTTGACAATTTTTCCCCCTGAAATAAAAGACAGAGTTAAAAGTAATATGATCCTGCCCATATGATATAAGGGCAGATAAAAATCAACCAAAGTGATATAAAAATATGTCAAGAAATTGGTTTTTATTGGCAATGGATATTTGATACAATCATGAAAACTAATTTTCACTTCACTCATACAATTACTTTATTTACCAGTAGAATGCAAAGGGCCTTTTGCATTTCCAGATAAAATGTCAATTCAGCAAGGTCTAACAGTCAAGGGGGTTGTGATCTTGTAAGGGAAAAATAAAATAAGTAATAAAACCCCATAGTGTAATAAATTCCATGATAAAACACTCATTACATAGTTGAGGAGAAAGCCATTCTGCTCTGGGAGCCGTGGGGAGAAGTCTTTCAATCATGCAAACAGATGGAAAGATGATTATTGCTTGATGTTGGTGACAGGCGGCAAAAGAATCATTGAACAAATGTAGAATATTATAACTTTCCTTCCTGTGCTTAATTTTTTTCCCATTTTATTGGGACCTCATATGTATTATGACAATCCCTAGTTCAATTAGATCAATCATAATTGTACAATTGCTGCCACCAACATTTTGAAACCACTTTCTTTCTTTTTGAACTCGTTAGTATCAGTTCCCCCTTTTCCCATTAATCCCTCACCTTACCCCAGGAATGAATATATATATATATATATATATATATATATATATATATATATATATATATATATATATATATTCATCCCCTGTATTTTACAACTTCCAATGTAGCTGTTTACCTACAATTCTGTTATTCATTTCCTTCGAGTGGGGTTATACAGGTTTTTTATGTCATGAAAATTCAGTGCTTTCTGTATTTATAACTTAATTATCACTTGTATTATACGTTCCTCTAGTTCTTAAATGCTCGTCACTGCCCCCTCTCCGGTTCCCCACTATCATGGTCCCAATTCTACCTTACAAATCTTGATAGACCAGAGGATGTACACTGGTACAGAAAGGAACTGGCAACACAGAGAATCCAGGACAGATGATCCATTCAGAACCAGTGTCAAATTGGTGATACTGGGAGGGTGGAGGGAAGGTGGGGCAGAAAGGGGGAGCCAATTAAAAGGATCTACATATAACTTCCTTCCTGGGGGACGGACAACAGAAAGTAGGTGAAGGGAGACATCAGACAGTGTAAGATATGACAAAATAATAATTTATAAATTATCAAGGGTATATGAGGGGGAGGGGAGCTGGGAGGGAGGAGAAAAATACAGAGAAGATACCAAGGGCTCAAGTAGAAAGCAAATGTTTTGAGAATGATGAGGGCAGCAAATGTAGAAATGTGCTTGACATGCAAAGGATGTGTGGATAAGAGTTGCACGAGCCCCCCAATAATTTTTTTTTCAAAAGAATGAATTTCATTTCAGTCTTCTTTATTCATTGTCCACCTACCAAATGCATGTGATGCAATGGAGAACACCATGGCATGAGTAAGGCTCTCTCTAGTCCTCAAAGTAACAACCTTGCTTTTCAATAGTCTAAAAAGGTCTTGTGCAGCAGATTTTCCTAGTGCAACATGTCTTGATCTCTTGACTGCTATTTCCATGCGCATCAACTGAGCCTTTAAACAAGACAAAAATCCCTGACAACATAAACCTTTTCTCTATTTATCATGATGTTACCTATT
Organism: Tenrec ecaudatus; assembly: GCF_050624435.1. Classification (NCBI taxonomy): domain Eukaryota; kingdom Metazoa; phylum Chordata; class Mammalia; order Afrosoricida; family Tenrecidae; genus Tenrec; species Tenrec ecaudatus. Next base: position 59,652,466 of record NC_134540.1, read on the forward strand.
ATATCAGTTATGAGGACTTTAATCTTCTTGACATTGAGTTGCAATCCATATGAAAGTTACAATCTTCATTTTCATCACCAGCTACTTGAAGTACTCTTCACTTTTCCCAAGTAAAGTTGTGCTATCTGCATATTGCACGGTGTTGATAAACTTCCTCCTATACTGATGCCACTTTATCCTTCATATAATCCAGTGTTTCTGGTGATTTGCTCAGCATGCAGATGGGACAAGTACAGTGAGAGCATGCAACACTGACACACACTTCTAATTTAGACCACGCAGTGTTCCCTTTTCTTATTTGCACAACTGTCTCTTCAAGAAGTACAACTTCTGAAGCAGCACAATAAAGTGTTCTGGAATTCTGATTTTTCTCAAGTATATCCATAGTTTATTATGGGTCTCATAGGTGAATGCCTTAATATAGTCTATAAAATACAAGTAAACATACTTTTTGTATTTTCTGCTTTCAGCCCAGATTCATCTGGCATCAGCAATGCTATCCTTGTTCCATGTGCTCTTCTGAATCCAGCCAGTATTTCTAGCAGTTCCCCATCAATGTAGCAATAGTTGATGAATGAGCTTCAACAAAACTTTACTTGCATGCACTGTCACTGGTATTAACTGATAGGTAGAACTACTTTCTTCTACTACCCATTCTGTATTACCTTTGCCCTCAGCAAGCACCTCAGCTGGCTGTGGATTTTTGCCTGGTGGGGTGACCCAGACCTTCATTCCTGAGGGATCTGGGTCATTAAAAGTCCTATCAGGATTGGGTTGCTGTAATTCACCATTTACTTTAATCACAGGGCATGGTAGCACTAAGAGTTGGCCTATGGGATCTCCTGGATTCCAGACAGTCTTTTTTACCTCCATTATGTAACACCAGTCCAATTTCTCCTTGGTAATCAGGATCAATCACACCACTTAGTACAGTGACACCCTTCCTGACCTGTTGATCCAAAGGCATGAGAAGTCCAAAGTGCCTAGGGTGCATTCTCAGCTGCCAGTTCAGTGGAATCCATGCTGTGTTTCCAGGTGGGAGAGTTCCTTCCTTTGGGATCAGGACCTCCAGACCTGAGGAACATAGAGTTGCTGAGACAGGAATAAAAAATGCTGCAAGGGGATCACTAGGAGTAATAGTGAGTGGTGCCATTCCAGCTTCCTTTTGTTCCTGGCCCATGAATTCTGGCTATTGGAGACACAGCACCATATATTGGCTGCTGGTTTAGAGCATATACAGCTTCCTGGAGAACATTGCCCCAGCCCTGCAAGTTGTTGCCACCTAGTTGACATCATAATTGTGTCTTTAGGAGCCCATTCCTTCGTTCTATCAAGCCAGCAGCTTCAGGATGATGAGGAACATAATATGACCAGTGGATTCCATGGGAATGGGCCCATTGCCGCACTGTATTTGCTGTAAAATGAGTTCCTTGATCTGAAGCAATGCTATGTGGGATGCCATGCCAGTGGATGAGGCATTCTGCAAGTCCACGAATAGTAGTTTTGGCAGAAGCATCACGTGCAGGGAAGACAAATCCATACCCAGAGTAGGTGTCTATTCCAGTAAGAACAAAACGCTGTCCCATCCATGATGGAATTGGTCCTATGTAATCAACCTGACACCAAGTTGCTGGTTGATCTCCCCGAGGAAGGGTCCAATACCTTGGACTTAATGCTGGTTTCTGCTACTGGCAAATGGGACACTCAGCAGTGGCAGTGGCCAAGTCAGCCTTGGTGAGTGGAAGTCCATGTTGCTGTGCCAATGCATAACCTCCATCCCTGCCACCATGTCCACTTTGTTCATGTGCCCATTGGGCGATAACAGGAGTGTCAGAGAAAAGAGGAGGACCAGTCTCCACAGCGCGTGTCATCTTATCCACTTCATTATTAAAGTCCTCCTCTTCAGCGGAAATCCTTTGGTGAGCATTAATGTGATATACAACTACCTTTACTTTCTTGGCCCATTCAGAGAGGTCTATCCACATACCTCTTCCCCACACCTCCTTGTCACCAATTTTTCAATCATGGTCCTTCCAATTCCCTGAGCATCCAGCTAAGCTTTTAGCCACAGCCCATGAATCAATATACAGTCTCAAATCTGGTCATATTTCCTTATGTGAAAATGGAACAGCCAGGTGCACTGCTTGAAGTTCTGCCCATTGGGAAGATTTCCCTTCTCCACTGTCCTTTAGGGAGATCCCAGAAAGGGGATATAGTGTTGCTGCTGTTCACTTATGATTGGCATCTGCATATCGTGCAGAGCCATCCATAAACCATGCATGATTTCTTTGTTCTTCAGTTAAAGTATGGCAAGGAACTCTCCAGGAGGCCATAGGTGCAGACTGGGAGAAAGAGGTAATGTGACAGGAGTTGAGACTGTGGGCATTTGGGTCACTTCTTCATGAAGCTTACTTGTCCCTTCAGGTCCTATTTTGGCCCAATCTCATATATACGACTTCCATTTAACATAGGAGTGTTGCTGCACACGTCCAACTTTATGATTCTGTGGGTCAGGCAATACCCAGTTCATGATAGGTAGTTCAGATCTCATGGTGACTTGGTGGCCCCCAGTGAGATGTTTAATCTCCACCAAAGCCCAGTAACAGGCCAATAGCTGTTTTTCAAAGGGGGAGTAGTTTTCTGCAGAGGATGGCTAGACTTTAATCCAAAATCCCAAAGGTCTACGCTGTGATTCACCAATAGGGGTCTGCCAAAGACTCCACACTGCATCTTTATGTACAACTGACACCTGTAGCACAATTGGGTCAGCTGGATCATATGGTCCCAGGGGCAAAGCAGCTTGCATGGCAGCCTGAACCTATTGAAGAGCCTTTTTTTGTTATGGGCCCCACTCAAAATTGGAGGCTTTTCATGTCATTTGATAAATAGGTCGGAATAGAACATCCAAGTTAGGAATATATTGCCTCCAAAATCCGAAAAGGCCCATGAGGAATTTTGCCTCTTTTTAAGTCATTGGGGGCACCAAATGCAATAGCTTATCCTTCACTCTATTAGGACTATCTTGGCATGCCCTACACCATTGGACCCCTAGAAATTTTACTGATGTGATATTTTACTATGTGCCTGAATCTTAGTTTGGTTATTTTCCCAAACGTTTGTATGCAGATATTGTACCAATGAATCTAGAGTCTTTGATACATCTTACTAAGTGGGTCCAATCAGCATAATGTCATCAATATAATGGACCAGTGTGACATTTTGGGGAATAGACAGGTGATCAAGATCCCTTCGGACTAAATTATGGTACAGGGGAGAAGAGTTGATGTATCCCTCTAGGAGAGTTGGGAAAGTGTATTTTTGCCCTTGCCACATGAAGGCAAACTGCTTCTGGTGGTCCTTTGAGACTGGTACTGAGAAGAAGGTATTAGCCAGATTAATAGCTGCATACCAAATACCAGGAGAAATATTAGTTTGCTCAAGCAATGTAATCACATCTAGAACAGCAGCTGCAATTGGAGTCACCACATGGTTAAGTTTATGATAATCCACTCTCATTTCCCCAGGATCCATATGTCTTCTTCAGAGGACAAATAGGTGAGTTAAATGGGGATGTAGTAGAAATCACCACCCCTGCATCTTTCAAGTCTTTGATGGTGGCACTGATCTCTGCAATCCCTCCTAGGATGCGGTATTGCTTTTGGTTTACTATTTTCCTAGGCAATGGCAGTTCTAATGGTGCACTCTTGGCCTTTCCTACCATAATAGCCCTTATTCCACATTTCAGGGATCCAATATGGGGGTTCTGCCAGTTACTAAGTATATCTATTCCAATGATGCCTTCTGGAACTGGGGAAATAACCACAGGATGGGTCCCGGGGCCCACTGGACCCACAGAGAGGCATACCTGAGCTGAAACTCCATTGATAACTTGAACACCATAAGCCCCCACTCTGATTGGTGGGCCTTTGAAACACTTTGGGTCCCTGGAACTAGTGTCAGTTCCAGACAGGGTCCGGTAATCCCTGAAAAGTTTGATTATTTCCTTTCCCACTACAGTCACTCTTGTGAAAGGCCGCAGGTCCCTTTGGGGAAGGCTAGAAGAAAGACTAATAGTATAGACCTTTGGTGATGTAGCAGGGTCCCCCTTCAAAGGGACCCAGCCTCCCCCTCATTCAAGGGGTTGTGGGTCTGTAAACTGGCTCATGTCTGGGAATTGACTGAATGAGCAATCATGACTGTCTATTCTGCTGTTCACCTGATCTACCATTCTTCTGCCTGTATAGATCACGTAAATATTTAGAAGGTTTCCCATCTATTTCATTCCTAGGCAGACCATGGCTAAGTAACCAAAGCCATAATGAACAGTATCCAATAGATAAGCCACATTATCAATATGTGGCTTTTAAATTTGTTTCATTACTTAATGCTGACAAATCACCTTTACAGTCACCCTAAACACAATGCAGGGATTCAATGGCCACACTCGGCAGAAGACAACTCCATTGCAAAGTACAGGCATGCAGTAATTCCAGTAGCATAGGAATTGGTGTAGGTGGATGTAATTGCATAGGAAGTTTAATGTCCTTGTCATATCTACAAATCATTTCAATAAAAAGAAACAATTTGCAATGGGGAGAGGTGTTAGACAGGCTTTTCTATAGAGACAAAACCAGATTGCTAATAATTTCATATATATTTATTTATACAGAGAGATAGATATATAACACAAGAAATGAACAGTTAAATTATAAACAGTACAAATGGCTCAGTTGAACTCACTCCTGTGAGACTATTGTGAGACACTGACAGCCCTTCAAGTCTAGAGAAATTCAGGCTATTTGGACACATGCAGCAAACAGCAAGGCAGGTCACCAACTGTCAGCCAGGTGATTAACAGTCAGTGCCCAGCTCAAGACATGTAAACTCCAATTGTCAAATTACAGTGACACAGTCTGCAGGTTAGGTGTCCCACAGGTAGCGTAGCTTGCAAATTGAGGCACAGAACAAACAAGGCAGTCGCACACTGGTCCGATCATCAAAGAGCAAGAGACAAGAGAGGTGAGGCTCGTCGAGCCATTGATCTCTCTGCCCTTCAATTAATCCCACATGTGTTTATCAGCCAGGCTGGCACAATAAACTAACTACCTCAATCCACCCCTTGCCAACCTGGCAACTTTACACAATTCTTTAGCCATATATAATGATATAATTTCCAGCCATTGATGAAATCACACTTATACTTATCATCAATCAACTATCATACATATAAAAGAAACACAGAGTACAATTGTATCTGATATATCATACCTGCACAAAGGAAAGGTATGCAATAAGCACATGAAAAGAAAATACACTGACCATTACAAACTTTGCTTTTGCAATTGATCACGTGGTCGTAACTGACAGGTAGAACTACCTTCTTCTACTACCCATTCTGCATTACCTTGGCCCTCAGCAAGCATCTCACCTCCTGAAAAGGATCAAGCACAAGAAGGGTTGACTACTATGTGAAAATGCTCTTCCCAAAACACTTAAATCACCTGCTGCTGTAGGCATTGAGGAAATGTGTTTGTTCCTCCACACCTAGGCATGATATTCAATTATGTGTGGGTGCTGGAGATATAGGAAACAATCTGACATTAAAAACCTTGTCTATACCAAACATCCTCAGGGGTCTCTACCTTATAATAGCTCTATATTTCAAGAGATGGATCACAAATAATCCTCATGTATCTTTTAAGTATTGCAATAAATTAGCACTCTCTCTCTATTCTGTCAATTTCCACAGTCTCCTCAGACTGAAGCAGCCCTGAATGTTTGTATCTCCTTTCATATGTACCTGCATTATACAGTTTAGAGTGATGAGCATGTCTTTGTGTATTATGCGCCCTATCTATCAAGTAGAGAAATATGGGTTCTATTTGGTAATTACTATCAGCAATTTACATAAATGCCAGAGTAGCGTTTTTAAAAACAAATTTCTTTGGGCACTCTGTCTTCAATTTATCGGAGTCTTATGCCAAGCTATTTCTTTTGGAACTAACTCTGTAAATTTGAGTTAGGTTACTCAGTGGTTTGTTTGAAAAGCCCACCACAGTGTCTCCAGTTAATACAGACACACCAATACATATATGTTTAACCGTACGACCGATCATAGACTAATAACACAGAAAAGAAAATCATTAGAACGTTTTAAAGTTTTGAAAACCTGGTGAGCGGTTTTCAAATCCTATTGCCACAGTAGCCTAATGCCAGTGCACATGCGACCCTTTCTACTAAACTAGACTTTTTGCATTTTATTATTATTGATCATTTAACTTGTTTTCAAGTGTGAAAGGGACTTTCCTCTCTGCATTGAAATGTTCTCGAGTTCTCAGAGTCTCAGAATCACTCACCTTCAGAATGCAGAAAGCAATGGCTTTCTCTCGCTCCCCTTCTCAAAAATCAGGTGAAAAATATATTGTAGACCAGACTGAAATGAATTATGCAAAGTTTCCAACAATGTAGAATGAACTGAGTGCTTTATGATAAAATGTCACGATCCTTATGCAAACCCCTGTCCTCTAATCTCAGAAAGCACAGGGCATAAAGAGTGACCAGAAGTTTTATTCCCACCCCTTAGTGAAAGGCTGAGAGAAACAAAAGACACAGGGATAAGGTAGGAGCAGGGAAGTTGCAAGAGGTGCCTTATGATTGTCAAAATCAGGCGGGGGGGGGGGGGGTCAGGAGAGGGGAAGAATAAGGAAACAGTAAGGAGAACAAGCAAAGAGGCAAAGAAGAGAAATAGTAACTGTGTCCATTTATTTGAATGTAAAAGAAAGATTAGAAAGACAAGTTTGTTACTTGTATCAAGTTAACAAATGTGACTTTTGCTTGTATATGTAGACACTTGCTCTTCAACTGTTATAGTGTAACTTTGGGGAGCTTACACAGACACAGCTATGGTAAATCATACAGGAAGATTAAAATAAGTTATTCCTATGCGAGCATGCTGGACATGGTACAATGTGGTTATGTGGTATGGAGCACTGTCTCTGGGGATATGTTCTGGATACTGCCATTGGGCAATTTTGACTCATAGTGACTCTCTGGGACAAGATAGAACTGCCTCTGAGAATTTCCAAAATTGTAATATTTTATGGGAGTAGAAAGCTTCATCTTTCTCTTGTGGAGCAGTTGTGGTTTTAAATCGCTAACTGTTGTTTTCAGTCCAACGAGTAACCCACGGCACCAGTACGGCTCCCACATGTCCGTGATAATGCCACCTATCTGGACAATAGTCTTCTCTACCATCATGCACCCACTACTCCCCAAAGTTATGTCAACAATGTCCTCATTTACCACAGTTTTAATATATAGAGTAAAAGCTAGACTGATAAGTGGTTTGTGTATGCTAAAGAATGTATACATAAAAATAATATACTTTAAAATACAAATTCTGAAGATCCATATTCTCTTTATTTCCCAAGGAATCTCAATTGTTTGCTTATAGGTTTACTTCAATTCTAAGTTCAGTTGTAGAGCAGTTTCAACCATTTTTGCCATTGTTTCCCTTCTCTTCTTGATTCTATGATTCTTATTGTAGGAACAGTTCATTTAGTATTGAGTCATATGATATCTCAGATTATTAGTTTTATCTTGGTTTCCCCACAGTGCTGGCCACTCTTATATGCATGTAAAGGACTGACCACAGTGTACTATACAGGTTACTTTACCATTTATATTTGTAAAAGATAATTTGGACCACTTAGTATTTGAGAACAACTTGCGTGATGTCATTTCTAAACTTAGAATTAAAATGTTCCATTGATTTGTATGTGCTTTCAGATGCCAACAGAGCAATCCTACCATGGGATTGCCCTGAACTCAGTGACAATACAAGAATTATGAGGCACATGGTGGAAGGGTGTAGTAGAGTGCCTCACCGTTCCTGGCCTTAAAGGGGATGAAGGACAATGCCAGTAGAGATGATCCCGCCATCTCTTTATGTTCCGTATTAATAGAGGGCAGTTTCTGACTAAGCAAGGTCTCTCACAATCAGCACATTTAATACTTTGTGTTGTGTAATTCTTCTTTATAAAGGTGGTTCTTGCATTTTAAGATACTTAGCAACATTTCTCTTCTTTTATCTACTAGATGCCAAAAACAACTCCATCACCTCATCCAAAAAATATCTCCTGTCATTAACAGATACCCTTGGGGAGAAGGGTTTTCAGATTGTCCTGATTGAAAATCCAGTTAGAATAAATTCCTTAAAATTTTGAAACCAAGATTCCAAGTACTGGTATGTAAATGGATTCTAGTCTGTAGCAAAAATTAGAAAAAGATAAAGTCATTATTGGAAGACTGTGCTGTTACTGTTGTCAATGACTTCCCCATTTTTTGTTTTTAATTCAGGAAACTGTTTTTTGTTTAATCATTTTAAAAGTTTTATTAATTATGGCAATTGTCCATGACATATTAATTATTTTTGTTTTCTTTTAATGTTCTGAACATTCCTCTGTCAGATCTTCAAAATTTATTTATTTTTATCTGGTAAAAGTACATCTAAAAATAAGGAGTCATTACTTTTGACAACAGTAAGTGCCTGGCTGTCCTTTGTCAGCTGTGAGGCCCTTTTCTGGGATCCATACATACTTGTCACTTGACTAATTTTAATTAAACAGCTGTATGCAAAAGCCAAAATAAAAATAATAAGGAAAACCAGTTTATTTCTCTAATATAGAGATTTTGGCCTGCAGACCTAAAATCATATGTGAACCACAGATGCACTAAGCTTGGCAACATCATTATTTTAAAGATCAAAATCTATAAGGGAGCTTTCTCTTTCACAAGGCTACACCTATATTACAAAATGACCAAATAGCTGGAACTTTAGACATTGTTCCCAGGTAGCACACCTTTAGCATTAGAACCAATTCTCACCATCTCCTTTTACCTCTTGTCACTTCTCTCCTTGAATCATTAACACTATTCACCTGATCCCTCTGTTGCAACAAGACCAAATGAGATGATTTGTACTAAATACTAATTATCTAATAAAAAGTATAACCATTATAATCCTTCTCAAATTATTGAAACTACTCTTGCAAATCCATTGATCAAAATTATTTAGTTCAGGGAAAAAGAAATTTCACCATATAACCAAGTAGTGTTTATTTACATGTTAAATTCAAGACTATAAAAATAAGCTACTATATAGTTTTGTAGGAGTGCTGGTGGTGCAGTGGATTATGCAATGGCAAAAAAGGGAAGAACTACATCCTTTTTTTAAAAAAATAAAAACCCTCAGCAGGTGATTCTAAGAAACTATTTCTCACAACCAAAAATTACTCCCATAGAGAGTTATTTATTTTGAACATTTCTAAACTTCTCTGGAAAAGCTTTAAAATCCCTACTGATTGTTTAAAAATACATGAATGGATGCATATAGGGAATGGCTACTAAAAAGTCACATTACTAAGCGCTCGATTGAACAGAGTTCTAAATGAGCACAGAAATAGAATCAAGTGGCACAAAGACAAAAACATTTTCTGGTTGTTTTATCTCAACATGATCATTCTATTTGCATTGTATTTATTATAAATTGGAAAATAACAAAGTATAGAATGTGAAACAAAAAGAAAAGAAAAAAAAGCTCGGTGGATTAATAGGACTTTTGTGAAAATGTTTTATGCCCTAGTGTATCTTTCTGATCTAGCCAACTTAAATTGGGGTCATGAGCCCTGGTGACAATGAGTATAAGGGTAGGATTGCTAATCATAAGGTTGGGGATGCTAACCCACCAGCTGCCTGCTAGAGAAGTTGAAGGCTATCTCCTCCCATAAAGATTTACCACTTCGGAAACCATAGACAGGATCACTCTTAGTTGGGATTGACTGAATGGATGCGATGAGTTTGGTCTCCATAATCGATTATAGATTCTACTTCCATTTAAATGTTGATCATTGGGCATCTTTTTTCACCTTCTCTCACTTATACAACAAATTGCTCACAGTATTTTAAAAAAGTCTTAGTGATCAATAAATCAATTGTCTCTATTCCCACTTTCTGTATAACTCAGTCCAATATTGTGGCCTAGAACGTGTACATGTATAGCTTCTTTTAATGCCACTGTCCCTTACTTCAGCTGACCCCAATCATTGCAGCTATGACCTGCAGTATAACTGATAAGATTTCTCATGTCGACTTTGTCTTTGTATCAGTTAGATAATGTCTCTGAATAGGAGTTGCCCCATACATTACTGGCATCAATGGCTTTCTGCTTTTCCCTAGACTCATATTCATGCACATTCAGCTACTTTCCCTATGCTTATACATTTCTTCCTCTGCATTGATCTAGATGCAAGCCAATTGCTCTAAATGAGAGAAGTTCCTGCATTCTCCTTTACTAGGGGTATTGTGAGGCTGAACAGAAGTCACAGTAGATTTTTATGGTGTATAAACTCTGATCTTTTTGTTTTGCACTGGACAATCATATTTTCAATTATAAAAATAATCCTTATAGTATTCATTTCCTGAATATATATTACCTGTTAGATACTTTGGTACAACATTTGTATCAATAAGGAACCATACATACAAAAGGACATTTCAGGGACAGATATGAAGGCAATTTTAAAAAGTATTGCTAAACATTATTGAAACTGTTATTAAACAAAGTTATCGAGTTGTGAAGCTATTGTGTCTTCACATACCATATATACTCATGTATAAGCTGAGTTTTTCAGAACATTTTGAGTACAGGTTTTATTGTAAAATTAGGTGCCTCAGCTGATATTCGAGTCAAGTATCTATGGTGTCCTCTATCTAGTCCTCTATGCTTCTGAAGGAAAGTCTTTCATCTCCCTGGGTGTTCCTGGAATAATTCTGCACTCTAATTTGCATGGCATCCAAACAGCAGTTTAGGCATCCTACATGGACTCAATAGTGCTCCATTTAAATGTTCTTGAAGTTTTAGGATCAAAAGATGCTTGAAGGAGACAGATGCAGGATACAGCGTGGATGGGATGCAGAGTAGATGCTTCTGTGGCATTGGCTCAGTTTCCTAGAGACCCTGGGTACAATAGAAGGGAGCACTGTCAGTTCCTGGGTCACTGGCATTTGCTGCTGCAAGTGAGCCTATCATTGCAGCCACTGTGCCAATCCACATTTCTCTTTTTCACAGAACCTCCACTATACAAGGCATTACTCATTTGTCCACAGGGGATAACATTTCCCAACTAAATTCTCATTGGACAGCCTTTGCTACATGGAAGAATAAGCAAAGGTTTTTGTTGTACTGATGGAAGGAGAAGGGGGTAGAATACTCAGCATAACTTTCCAGGCTGTTCTCTCAACAATGTAGTTTTAAACGGAATTTTCTTGAAATTTATTCCCAGTAGCCTCCCTCCCCCCGCCCCCGTATTTTTCCTTTGTCCTTCAAGAAAGATTACTTATTTGGAATCTCCAAAATGCAGCTTATCCTGAGCTGTTCTCTCTTCCTGAATTCAACTAATTTGATTGTCATGTGTTTGATTGGACCTTGTTCTGTATACTCAAGACTTGTCCCATTTGCAATTTGTATAATAGAGTAATTTTCATTATATTCAACCATGCTTAAAAGATCAATGGAAAGGCCAGCTGATCTTTGTGTAATGTTTTTGGTATCCATCCAACTAGCCAAAAGCTTCCTGAGGCCATATTGAAAATTTTGAACTATATGAAGTTCTAACTTCGATGGATTAGTAATAATTCTATGGTCCTCTTCCACCACTTTCTAGATTTCAGCCAAATATATTTGTTTGTCAAGGTTATTTATTTGCTTATTACATTTTAAAATGTGGTTTATTTGGGGCAGAATTCCCATGCAATTACTGCAAAGCTTCGATTATTTGGGAAGATAGCTACTTCAGTTCTGTTAATATTTTGATTTTGGCACTAACCCTAAAATCAAATGATTTCACCTTGACATAGAATACTCATTTGTTTATTAAATTTTATTTACTTATTTTTTAAATGTTTTATTAGGGGCTCATACAACTCTTATCACAATCCATACATATACATACAAAATTGTATAAAGCACATCTGTACATTCTTTGCCCTAATCATTTTCTTTTCCTTTTTTTTAAAGGGAAATTAATTGAGAATAAGACAACTGGGGTAGTTAGATAATTTCATGTGAACTTGAAGATACATAAAAATGTAGGAGTGGGGTTTAGCCTGTCAAAACCCCAGCTTACTGGGCACTTTTTCTGGGTGTGGTCTTCCCTAAGGAGGACCCTGGGGACCTCCCCTTTCTTCCTGCTGACCAGCCACACTGGGATTTGCCAGAGCTCGGAAATTTTTCCACAGCCATTGAATCCACAAGACTTTGCACCCACCACACCCACCCACCTGTGATATTCCTGCATTCTGCATCACTGCATGTCGCTGCATGAGTCTGAAGAAGGACTCATGGATTTATATTGGACTTAAGGACTTGAGCTTGACTGGACTGGGATGTCTTTTCAATATATAATTCTTTATTAACGTAAGCTCTGTTATACATATATAAGTGTCTCTAGTCAAGCCAGCCTAACACAGCAAGTGTCTTATTGAGAGAATATGTCTGCAGCTCTGCACTGATCAGAGATAGATTCAAGCATGTTGCCTTATGAACTAGCCACAATCTTTTACTTATCCTTGCTTACTAAACAAAAAATTGGAAGGATACAATATTTTTTAAAATTCTGATGGAATATTATGCTTTTTTCTTATATTGCCTGAAATAAAGAGAAGACAGAGTTCTGAAGATGAGAACTAGGAAGACAACTTTGAAATGTTTTAAAATAAAGTTATGATTAAAGCAAATACTATTTCACAGATGAGTGAAGTAAAAGAAAATTTATAGAACTTTTGATTTCTTAAGTGTCGTACAGGTTAAAATAATGTTTATATGAAATGCCACATGGGACTACAAAATTAAAATCTGTGAGAGGGGATGTCAAAGGACCCTTAATGGTGTGGTGTTTACTCTTGGTCTGTGATCAGCAAGGTCTGCACTTTAAAATCATTAGCTGTTCTGCAGGGGAAAAAAAGAAAGAAAGAAAGAGAGAGAGAGAGAGAGAGAGAGAGAGAGAGAGAGAGAGAGAGATATTTTCTAATCTTGTCAACAATTATAGTCTTGTAAACTCACAGGAGCAGTTCTACCTTGCCCTGTGAGGTCACTCTGAGTCGGCATTGATTTAATGGCACTGAGTGAGTAATGAGAGGACTTCATGGTTGCTAAAGTAGAAGATCGCTAAAAAGAGAGAGATTCTCAGTAAGATGGATTGGCACATTATGCACAACAATGGATTCAAACTATCCTGAAGATGACCCTAGGTTTGCCATGATGTCTACTTGTGCCATCACCTCATTAGCATTGAACGACCACAGTATATAAAGTTTATATTTACATGCATTTCTAATATAGAGTCAACTAGTATAACATAATTTCCTAATGTGTATTTTCCACTGAGCTAATATTCCAGCCATATTTGTGTTTAAAATTACTTTACTATGCTTCTAAAATGTAGGTTAAAATTTACATGTTGTGAGAAATCTAACTCATTTACCAATGTCATTTTCATATTTCATTTGGAAATTTCCACTGACTTTTAAGCTAATAATAATTGAAATTATTTTATATTTTATTTTTACGCTATTATTTTACTTTTGTAGAAATTTAAGCACCCACGTCTGAAGACTATGTGTAGTCTATACTAATGATTATGAATATCTATTGCTGAGTAAATATGCTAATGAAATGAAGAGATGGATGAACAGAGGAATACTAGGTCTCCTAGCAAACTCATTTTGTTTGTTTACTTTATTAGCTGTCTAGAAAAGATATATAAACAAACCTTTTGTTTTATAGGTTGAATTTTAAAAATGAAACAAAAGTTAGTGATTTTTGTTTTTTACCGCAGTCCTAGTGACATCTGAGTAATGCATCCAACTTCTAACAGAAGGGTTGACGTTTCTAATCACCTAGCTGCTCCCATAAAAGAAGGAGCTGAGGAAACTCTCCAGTCAAGGTGACGCCCTAGAACACGCAAGGCTAGTCCTAATCAGTCACATGAAGTCTCTAACTTGAAAATCTACGCGACTATCTAATAACAATAACAGTATTGAAGATAGAAGTGGATCACCATTAGGGAATGGGAACAACACTTCAAACTTAGAACATAGCTATGTCTGCATGTTGAATTTAGGATTGGTATGATATATATTGATTATAAATAGCAGAAGAAGAAATACTTCTTTAGTTTAATAGTGCTACAATTCTTCTTTGTTCAAATATATGATTCTTAAAGCTAAGATGTTCCTACCATAAAAATTCTCCATAATCATTGAATGCTTGAGTTTATTTTTAGTTGGCAGGTTACCAATTTCACAAATGATCTATAGAGTATAAAGCAGTGGTTGCTGCTATGGGAACCAAATCTCTTTATATTTCTAATTTTAATTTTAAACTGGTAACTCTCTTAATATTGCATTAATTCAAGAAAAATAGGTCTGCATTTAACAGTACCCCACTTTTTTTGCCTGTCAGTTAGTAAGATGTAAACATTTTACAAAACATGATTTTAGAAAACATTTGACCTTTAAAACTATTATTTTATTATTATTTTCAAAGATTTTGTTCCAAATGTCAAGAACAATCAAGGCATTTTTATTCAAAGAAAAGGTCACTCCAAAGAAAAAGTTAGTTCTGCTTTGAGTGACAATGTTTCTCTCCTGTCCAACCCAGGGTGTCAAGTAATAATTATAGAGTGCCTGAATGAAAGCTCAATTTCTGCACTTGGATGAAAATATTACCGGGACTTCTGAAGCAATGTTTAAAGCAAATCTGGTGAAATGTGACAATCCTAACCCAAACGCAAACTAGTATCTTGACATGCACTGCTCGTTGTCAAAGCCAGTTATATATAATCCAGATAGAAGCAGTATGTCTTTAAAATGAGTCACCACTGGTAGGGGCCAATATGAACTAAAATTGCAGGGCAAGAGCATTTTTCCCCTGATAGCAACGCTTCAATATTTCTGCAATTATATGATAGAATAGGGATATGAGAGCATGTATTTGTTCTAATGACATAGAGCCCCATTCAGAATTTTCCTCAAAGTTGATCCTAAAAGTAAATAAAACTACTCCACATGAATATTATGAAATGATTATAAAAATAGTAAGTGCTATAGTCATGATGTACCTTTTCACTTGTTAAAAAGGAGTTTATGGGACAGAATGCAACACGGTAATTAGGTTTTTTAGTCAACTGGGATGGCTTAGGATTCCCCCATGGTGTGATAAAATAGCACAGGGTCCTCAGCTCCATGATGGAGTCTTCCATGAAGTAACCCAGACTGGTGGGAAGAGTAGAGTGACACTGCACTTCTTTGACTTGCAGCCTTGATACAATGAGGGGAGTTGTCATACATGTGTGAGAACATGTCTGCTGGATCTGGATTCTACACCTGGTTTATAGACCTCCTGTTACTTTGCCTGCTGATCATAGGAGCCCTCAGTGCACTGCCAACCTTGGATTCATTTAGCTTTGCATCCACCAGTCTGTGGGCTTTCTGCCTTGTCTTCCTGTTTCCTGATTTGTGGACCTCTGCAAATAAATGGGCTGGGAGAGGCCACCAGTTGATCGTCTCAGCCACTGACTTGAAAAGAACTGGACATACTTGGCTCTGAAACTGTATGAACCATTTCTTGGTAGAAATCTCTTTCAACATAGATATATATATGAGCATCACCAGTTTTGCTTCTCTAGAGAACCCCACCTGATGCAGCACCTTTCCAAGAAATTATAATTATTACTAAAAAAATCAGGTCTACAATGTCTTGCATATTTGATCTCCAAAATAGTCTGAATGTTACAATTATGTCTACAGGAATGTATATATATATAATAGAAAATTTGAAATTTTTGCTATTTATCAGGAATTAATAAATATAGAATATCATTCCATAGTTCAATCACTTCCAGCAGAATTGTATATTTTCTCCCTCAATCAGTTTGCACACATTCTTTTTCTTCATGGGCTTCTTGACATGGTTTTCCTTTCACCCCACTGCCCCCATTCTACCTGCTTCCCCCTAAATCCCTTATTCAACTTGCTATCTCTATAGCAAATTTATTATTTGTACTAGATAAACTACAGATTATCACTGAGTTCAACTGTCATCAAAGATGGAATAAAGGAGATAAACATTAGAAATGAGAAATGTGGGTGCAAGCTAGAGCAAGTGTCAAATCAAGTTCAATTTATGTATCATTTAAAATCATTAAAAGGTTACATTGCCACCACCACCACCACCCCCAGTGGAAATCAATGCAAAGTAATCATTGATTATGAATGTCACTTCAATTTCAATGAGTTTCAAAACTCACTAAATGATGCCCAAAAGATGTGAGATGAAGTCTCACCATCCTTGCCTCTTTGGAGCACGCTGACTGTACTTCTTCCACAATGGTTGCAATTCTCATTTCAGCAGGCCATGGCATTTTCAATATTATTCATTGAGACCACAGTTAAAACACACTTCAATTCTTCTTTGGTCTTCCTTATTCAATGTCCAACTTTCACATGCATTTGCGGGAATTGGAAATACCATGGTTTGGGCCAGGTGCGTCTTTGTCCTTGAAGTAACATCCTTGCTATTCAATACTCTAACGTGATCTAGGCAGCAGAGATGCCCAATGAAACATGTCCTTTGATCCCTTGCTGCTTCAATGGGAATTGATTGTGGATCTAAGAAGGACAAAATACTTGACAACTTCTATCTTTTCTCCATTTACCATCATAGTACCTATTGGTCCAGTTGGGAGGATGTGGGTCTTCTTGACATTGAGTTGTAATCCATACCGAAGGTTCCAATCCTTGATAATCATCAGCAAGTGCCTCAATTCCTCTTCACTTTCAGAAAGTAAGGTTTTGTCAACTAAATATAGTGTGCTGTTAATAAACTTTCCTCTAGTCCTGTTATTGCATACTTCTTCCTATAATCTAGCTTCTCTGATTATTTACTCAAAATACAGATTGTTAGGCTGGGTTGTCTGGAGAAACAAAATCATTGACACATATGTATTTGTTATACAGGGTCCTCTAAGAAACAATGCCAGGACACCAATAATTTTATATATATTTATACAGATAGGTAACATAAGAAATAAACAGTTAATTAATCTATAAAACAGTACAAATGACTCAGTGCAACTCACCTCCATGAGACAGCTACTACATTGGCAGTTCTTCAAGTCCTGAGGGCCACCGGCCACAGGCAGCAAACAGCTATCCACCACAGGCTATCCGGCCACAGGCTGCAAACAGCAAGGAAGGTCACCAACAGTCAGCCAGATGACAGGATCAGACAGTCCTCAGCTCAAGAGATGTAACTTCCAGTAGCGTGGCGAAGCAGGTCTTGAAGGAACCTCAAATTACAGTGACACAGTCCATGGGTTAGGTGTCCACAGATAGTTTGTAAATTGAGGCACAGAACAAGCAAGGCAGCCGCACACTGGTCTGATGATCCAAGAGCAAGACAGAGAGAGACGAAGCTCGCCGAGCCATTTACCTTTCTGCCCTTCAATTAATCCCACATGTGTTCATTGGCCATGTTGGCAAAAGAAACCTACCTATCACAATATATAAGAAAGAGTTTTATATCAAGAAATAATTTTTTTCCAGCCCAGTCATGCTCATTCAAGTTCATGAATCCCATGCAAGTAAGGGCATTTTTCAGACTCACATAGCTGCAGACCAATGACGCAGACAGGGATTCAGAGATATCACATGCCAGTGGGTGGAGAGTTGCATGGATCCAGGTCTATGTACACATGGTAGAGCGGTGATAGTTCTTGGGGTCAAGTGGGGGCAGGCAAAGACCCAGCAAGTAGGAAGAAAAGCCCGAAGAGAGAGAAGGAGAATCTCCCAGTTTCTCCTTCATAAGGAGGCCATACCCTCAGGGAGGCATCATCAGGCTGTGGCCTGATTGACAGGTTGGACTCCATCCCTCCTCTTTCATACAAATTCAAATGAACATAAAATCATTCAACATCCACAAAGATAAAATATGCATGGTGAGAGGACATAACACTGATGTATCCCTTTCCTGATTTTAAACCACGCAATATTTCCTTGTTCTGCTCAAACTATTGCTTCTTGGTCCATGTTCAGGTTCCACAAGAAGTGTTCTGGTATTCCCATTCTTCTCAAGGCTATCCATAGTTTATTATGATCTATACCATGTAATGAGTTGGCATAGTCGGTGAATCACAAGTTAATGTCTTGCTTGTATTCTCTGCTTTCATTCAATACCTGTCTGACAACATAATGACGTCCCTTTTATTATATACCCTTCTGAATGTGGTTCAAACCTATGGCAAGTCCTTGTCAATGTACTGCTGGGACCACTGTTGGATGATCTACAGCAAAATGTTACTCATATCAGACATCAAGTAATGATATTGTTAACTTATAATGTAGTTCTATATTTTATTCATTCTGTTGGGTCATTTTTAAGGCCTGGGTGCAAATATGGATCTATTCCGGTCAGTTGGTAAAGTAGTTAGCTTCTAAATTTCTTATCTTAGAAGAGTGAGAACTTCCGTGTTTCATCATCTTGTTGAAATATTTCAGTTGATATTTCATCAACTCCTGAGATGAGTTTTTGGCTAATGCTTTCAGTGTAGTTTTACTTCTTTCAATACCATTGATTCTTTCTCATATGCTCCCTCCCGAAATGGTAGAATCCCCATGAGTTCTATTTTGTACACTGTGTATTCTTTCCATCTTCGTTTGATGCTTCCTGTATTATTCAATCTTTTGTTCAAGGAATCTTCCAATCTTGCAACTCAAGATTTAAATTTTTCTATGAGTTCTTTCAGTTTAAGGTATGCTAAGTCTGTTCTTCCTTTTTCGTTTTCTAACTCTTGTTCTTGGCACATTTCATTGTGATACACACAAGCTGCCCTTTAAAATTTGTCACTCAGTTCCTTGACTTCACCATTTCTTCCACGTGCCTTAGCTACACTGTGATTAAGAACAAATTGCAAAGTCTTTTCTCCTCTAGCTTTAATGTTATCTAGAGAGTTGTTATGATTTGGAACAAGCTCAAGGGCACCTAAAACAACTATGAAAGCTTTAGTCATTTGTGCATGCATGTGGGTAATAGTTGTATTTAATCCATTATCCTTGTTGGTGTGTAGATATTATCCAGGAACATATAGGACCATAGTTCAAGATAGGAATTTTATTTTAAGATATAATGAATGTGATGCGAATCCTCTTAAATATGCTATTCCCATTTTAGTACATCACATAATAATCTGATTCCAAATGGACGATTTCAAGTTATCTCAGTTTAGTAATGCCTATGGTTTCAATCTTTATGTCATCCATTTCATTTTGGTATCTATTTTCCCACCTTCTTTATACATTCCATAATTTGATAATTAGTGGACAGCTGAAGCTGAGTCTTTTCATTTTGAGTTGTTCCTATTATTAAAAGCAGGCCCTAAAATATTTTCCCATCTACATGACTAAAATTAAATCTGTTTTGGAAAAGCAGCTCTTCCCGGGTCATATTTTGAGTGTCTACAAGCTGGAGGGGCCCAATATCCAGCACCCTGTCAGATAAGGTTTTCAGTAGAGAATATCTCAGTATTCCTTCTTCCTAGTCTAGTCTTTGTCTGGAAAGTCTGTTTAAATAATTCAGTTTACAACCTATTACCTGTTTACCAAGTACCCTCCTGATATTTGAAGTACAAATGGCATAACTGACAATATCACAGCAACAAGAGGGCCACCATATTTTAACAAAGTGACAAATGAGTTGTGGGGAAGAGATTTAGGTTTACTCTACTTAAAACAGTGATGAAGCTATAAATTCTAATGCACATTATTTTCCCATCTGTGTTTACTGATACATTTTAAAACAATGCTGCTCAAAATAACAATAATAGTGAAATAGTTTATCATTTTATCCTTTCATTTTCTCTCCTGTTCTCTAAGACACACACAATCACTTGTGCACACACACACTCACAAACATACACAT
This sequence comes from Tenrec ecaudatus, assembly GCF_050624435.1. Classification (NCBI taxonomy): domain Eukaryota; kingdom Metazoa; phylum Chordata; class Mammalia; order Afrosoricida; family Tenrecidae; genus Tenrec; species Tenrec ecaudatus. The sequence goes on from NC_134540.1 coordinate 59,672,501, forward strand.
GCACCCACTGCAGTGTTAGACTAAGTTTGATGTCCGCCGTTGTGGTGATTTATGGTTTCACCCTTCAGCTCCTATGAGCCTCCTCTAATATCAGAGAGGAAAAGATTCTCAGTAATTCATATTATAAGTTTTAATCCTTTAATAATGTAACAAATAGAGTTATATTGTACCTCGATGTAATATCCCTCAAGTTAATAAATATTCTTTAAGTCTAGAAATAAAATTGCTTTGTAAAACCCTACAACATTATTACTGATAGCATTATTAGTCACTTAGCTAAGGCAATTTTTGATACTTTCCTTTCGTTTACTTTAGTTAGGAATTTTTTTTTCATGTTTTGACTGTCTCATTAACTGATATTTCTCATTATGACTGCTATAGTTTCGTATCAACGTGGATGCACCAGAGTTCTCTATCGTTTGACAGCTAACAAGACCTGCCCTCACACAATGCCATCAAAGTCGCTCACCTGTAAGACTCTGCAACAGGTTAAGATTAAGGTGGAATGCAACACCCCTACTTAGTTCCCAGCCCTGATGGAGTTAAAAGGGTGTTTCCTTGGGGTGTGGTCTGATTCCCAGATAAGGACTCTGAAAAAGCTTGCTTTGTATTTTGCTGGGTCTGGACCTTACATCTGGCCCATTAACGTCTAGTTGTTGTATTTGAGCCAATGGCCTGCCATATTTCTTCCCAATCCCAGCCAGAGGCTTGCGTGGAAACTGCTCACTTTGTCTTTATCAGACACAGCAGCCATCAGCCTCTGGTCTTCCTGCCCATCTTTAATCGGTTGCCCCCTACCACTGCTTGAGTCAGAAACCACCACCTTAAACTCGGACCTACAAACTGGAAGCTTTCTACACTTGGAATTAAGCTGTGTCTACTGGTGGTATAGTAGTTACAGATTGAGCTGATCTTCATGGTCAGCAGTTTGAAACCATCAGCACCTCGGAAGCACTGGGTTATCTCTTCAGTTAAACAGTTACAGTCTTGAAAACCCACAGGCTGTGTCTATGAGTCACTATTTATTCCACAGCAGTACCCATGTGTGAGCCATTTTCTTGATAGGAACTTCACTATACACACACGTCACTGACTTTCCTTCTCTAGAGAACTCAACCAAAGACAATGACCATAGCAAAATATCTACTAATATACTATTTTGCATATAAAAGAGGTAATGCACAAGGTGACATGATGACAATGAGTCACCCCCTTTGAGGAGGTAAGTGGCTTCTGCAAAACTGGGTTATAATACATTTTGGGTGTGCTTTCTTCAGGTGATGCACTGATTCTCCTCTATAGACATAGCCATGGGAGTGGTGGCAGGGTGGGGGAGCATAAACTTGGAGTATGCCTGTGCTGGATTCCTCATCTGAGTTGATTTGGCCTTGCAGCTCAATAGTAAGTGTGATAGTGTCTTAGACTTGGTTCCCTAGAGATACAAAGCCAGTATGGGGATACCCCCCAAAAAAACCCAGAAAAATGCTCCACTGTCCAGATCTTTCATAGTATACATTTTTCCTGTTAGGTGAGCATCAAGTAACGAGCTCTGAGTAAGTGCACCCAATTACATTGCCTGGGAAGGGTGTCTCTGGTCACAGTGAATTTTTTTTAAAACATTTTATTAGGGGATCATACAACTCTTATCACAATCCATACATATACATACATCAATTGTATAAAGCACATTCCCTGCCCCAATCATTCTCAAAGCATTTGCTCTCCACTTAAGCCCTTGCATCAGGTCCTCCTTTTTTCCCCCTCCCTCCCCGCTCCCGCCTCCCTAATGTGCCCTTGGTAATTTATACATTGTTATTTTGTCATATCTTGCCCTATCTGGAGTCTCCCTTCCCCACCTTCTCTGCCGTCCATCTCCCAGGGAGGAGGTCACATGTGGATCCTTGTAATCAATTCCCTCTTTCAAACCCACTCACCCTTCACTCTCCCAGCATCGCCCCTCACACCCTTGGTCCTGAAGGTATCATCCACCCTGGATTCCCACACTGATTTTTTTTGTAAAAGCAGTTTCACTCAAACCTGTTTTTTGGTTATGGCTGATTTAAGAGAACAGCGTGCAACTGTGAAATTTTGTTTCCTGCTTGGGAAAAATACTTCAGAAATTGTGGAGATGTAGAACACAGCTTAAAAGGAAAGCACTATTGGAAAACTCAAGTGTGCCAGTGATTTTCTCATATCAAAAAAGTTGAAATGTTGATTGATGAAAACCTCTTTCTGGATGTCCTTCAATTTCCTGAACTGATGAAAATGTTGATTTGTAGTGCATCTGGAGTTTGTCCACCAGGTCAGACTGTTAAACTAGCTTTCTATTTAGAGGTGCTGAAAAGATTGCATAAGCGTGTGTGGCAAAAATGCCTGATTTGTGGCAGACGGGGGACTGGTGCTGCCACCATGACAATGAACCTGCTCATCCAGCCATCTCAGTGTGCCATTTTGGGGCCCAAACCAACATGCCTCTCTTGTCCCACACACCTGACTCACCTGATCTCGCACCATGGGACTTCTTTTAGTTTCCTTGAATGAAAAGGGACATGAAAGAACACTGATTTGATGATGCAGGAGAGGTGAAGGAAAAAATAAGAGAGGAGCTGTCAGCCATCCCAACTGATGAGTTCGAAAAATGTTTCCAAGAATGGAATCAGCGATTCCATTGTATTGTATTAACCAATGTATTAAGTGTAATGGAGAGTCATTTGAAGTTTGTTTTGTCAAAATAATTTAAATACATAGTTTTGAAAAAATCATTTTGGGGAGGACACCCCCATAAATATATACACACACATATATGAAAAGCTTGTGACTATATAGATATCTAAATAGAAATCTATATATAGAAATCATAGGCTTTGCTTGTATGTGTGTGTATGTTTATATAAATGTTATACACACATATATATAAAGGTACCAGTGTGTGTATGTGCACATGTGAAGAATGTATATATATATATATATACACATATATTTGTACCAGTATACGTGTGTGTGTGTGTGTGTGTGTGTGTGTGTGTGTATGAAATGGCTCCACAGTTTTACTGTCCCTTTACAGGAGTTGAAAATCTCATCTTTGCATGAGACAGGGAAAGATATGACAAAATAATAATTTATGAAGTATGAAGGGTTCATGAGGGAGGGGGGAGTGGGGAGGGAGGGGGAAAATGAGGAGCTGATGCCAAGGGATTAAGTGGAGAGCAGATGTTTTGAGAATGATGAGGGTAACGAATGTACAAATGTGCTAAAAAAAAAAGGCACAGAGAGGCAGAATAGATTTTTTTTCAAAAAGAAGCATTGCGTGGAGAGCAAATGCTTTGAGAATGATGAGGGTAACGAATCTACAAATGTGCTTTATACAATTGATGTATGTATGGATTGTGATAAGAGTTGTATGAACCCCCAATAAATTGATTTTAAAAAAGAAAAATCTCATCTTTCTCCTTTAGGGTGGCTGGTAGTTAAACTGCTGATCTTTCAGTTGGTAGCCCAACAGCAGCCTTTATGCCACCAGGGTGTGTATATACACATACACACACACATATATATAGTCAAATATATATGTATATATAGTCATATGAGGGGGTACCACCCCCAAACCAGAGTTTTTGTTTATGTATGTGTTTCGTGCTCTACTGGATGCCCTAACTCAGAGCAAGTTGCTTGATGCTCGCCTGGTGGGAAAAAAAATGTGTACCATGAAAGCTCCGCCCCATGGAGATTTTTTTCCTGTTGTTTTTGGGGTGGTTCCCCCACGTAATACATAGTTATGTATACATTTATCAGTCGTTGCACATGTGCATTTATATCAGTAAGAAAATGGTTCCTACAGGTGTAGAATTGGGCAAGTTTTAATACCAGCCATGTCCATTAGTCACATGTCAGGCAGGAAACAGCTCTTGACTGGTGTAGCTGCAGCGGGTGATGGACCAAGATAGGCAGGAAGAACAAGCTTGACACTGCAGAGGCAAATCCATCAGATCAGTAGGTGAGAGGGCAGACTGCTGAGCAATCCTAGGATCACAGGTAATAACACATCCTGCTATTGGCAGAAACCCAAAACCCATAGGCCAATGAGCCACATGCAGGAAAAGGAAACCAGCTTAAATAAAAATCAAATAAGCTTTTCTAAGGTGCTCATTTGTACTGGAAGTTACTCATATACCCGACCAAAATATCCTTCAATTTATTAGCTACTCAATACAGATCTTCTTGGGTGTTCGGCCTCATTAAGAAAGGTTACCAAGTCTTAACTGCCAATTTCCTGAGAATCCTGTCCCAGCCCAGTTGACAGAAAACCTTCAGTATCATGTGTAATAAGGAATAAAAGAAAGAGGCATCTGGTGACTGTGCTCAGCAGAAATGCATATGAAACGAGTGATATTGCAAGGTGAACCTACGTGAATAGGAAATGACCACCTTAAGGGAGGCCTATGTGGGGCCAGGCGCATGGCTAGGTGTGTAGGACCCTCTTAGGGAGCTTTCAACTTTGATGACTACCATGCAGGCTCCATGACTGCCGATGGCAGCAAGGATTTTAGAGGTGGGAGTAGACTCCTGGTGATGGCTCCAAGAGGGAGGTTCTGGCACAGGCCTGGGGGAAGGCTGAATTGTGAAACCAATATGAGCCCTCTGGTCACCATGTCTGGTTTTGTCCAACTTTATCTCCTTTGGGCCCACCTCTCCAAAGAGAAATAATGCATTGCTGGGTTAATTGCAATGTTGAGTATCTTAGCAAATTCTATTATCAGCCCCATGTCCATGTTTTCTTTCTTATTTTTTAAATCACACAAATTATAGACTGAAAACAGAAAATATAAGAAAAATCCTTCGTTTTTGCATAATATCAGTTTTGAGTAATAATTTATCCTTTGGGAAGAAATAACAATGCCTGCATGTGGTAACTGGGTTCTTCATTCTCAAAAATATATTGTTAAAGGTTCACAAATACTAATTATCACAACATTATAGCTAAACCACTATGGATATTTGACAAAATCAGTGACTATCAAAAGCACTGGAAGCAAGGAAAGAACAGCACAGGCTTATATCCTGTGCAGATGAAACCACATGATACAAAGCATCATTGTAACTGGGTTCCAATGACCACTCCTACTGAATGGCATTAAAAAGTAAAAAAGGTAAGGCAGCACAGAACTTCAGCCTTAGATATTGATACCTGTAAGCTTGCCTTACAAGCCCCGATGCTGCAGGGAGTTGCAAATGGAGCCACTAGCCCCAACGCCAGCAATTCAGAACCGCGGGAGAAAGGTGAGCACTTTACTACCATGACGTCTCAGATACCCTTAGTGGTGATTCTGATTTGTCATAGGGTCGCTGTAAGTGGGCATCAACTTGATGGCAGTGAGTTTGTTTTCTTTTAAACCTGGTTTATATTTTAAAATGTCATCATATTTAAATACAATGATAAATTCATAAAAAACAATACTTTTTGACTGAAAAAAGCACAAAAATATATGGACACTAAATTTTTGTCACACACACGTCCTTTGGCAACTGGTCAATGAACACCCTAAATATTACCCTAGTGTGTCCATCATTGACAATTTTGGGAAAGATTTTGTGAAGCACTGCAGTGCTTCAAAAACATTGAATGAAATTTATTCAAAAACATTGAATGAAATTTATTATCATTTGTAAACATTGCCAACTGGATGGTAATGCTCTCATTAAAAGCAGGGCATACATCTCATATAATATTGGTTCTATTACCAAAAAAAAAACCAACCCAGAAACCAAAACCCCCACTGCTATCAGACAATTCTGACTTTTCATTGTAGGACAGGGTAGAACTGCCCCTTTGAGTTTCTGACTCTAGCTATTTACAGAAGTAGTACCCCAGCCATTGTTTCTATTTTATTTCTAGAATGTGATATCATGCATCATATACCCCATACAATTGTTTTTACAAACTACAGTTATCTCATTCTTTGAGGCAAAGATGGCAAACCCCGACCTCACATGCTTTGTACATGTTGCCAGGAGAGACAGCTCCTGGTGAATGGCATCAGACTGGGTAAAGTAGAGGAAGACCTTTGACAAGATGTATTGGCAGTGCGGCTGCAAGAACGGGCTCAAACAGAAGAACCATGTGAGGGTGGTGAAGGGCCTGGTGGTGCTTCTTTCCGTTCTATTCAGGATGCATATGCGTCCAAACCAGTCTGAGGTTTGAACAGCAACATTAACAACCAAACAACACATCCAGGAAACACAGAGAGCACCAAGCAGAACAAAATGCCCAAAGAAATCCTAACAAACAAAAGCAAAACAAATATTCACCCTGTTGTTAGATGATACTGGTTGTTTCCCACCCTTAGCGACTCCATGCATGATGGGAGGAAACCCCGTCTGGTCTTGTGCCATGCTTGGTCAAGTAGCGGGGCAGTGAAAAGATGAAGCCCTGGGACACAATGGCTGCATTGCACGGCTCAGGCAGAAGAAGCAATGTGAGGATGCTGTGGCATCAGACAATGTTTCTTTCTGTTGTACACAGGGTTGCTATGAGTCAGTACTGACTTGATGGCACCTAACAACAACAACAACATATTTCTCTCGAATGTGCATCTGTGGTGTGTTTTATAAAAACCGGAATCATATTGTCATAAAATCAGTTCTGACTGTAGCGTTTCAAAGACTGTAAACCTTTGCAGGAGGCAGCCCCGTCTCTGTCCAGTGGAGGCAGTCCACCTGTGGTTCGCCCGCCATGCGAATGCCAGATCAGTACGTGCTGTACAGCACCTCAAAGTACTGAGGGAAATGTATTGAACAAAACTGAGCCCATAGGTACGTTAAATATTGATCTCATGCAGCTTTCATAGAAAAATTCAACAACAACAGAAACAAGAAATGATTCAGCCAAACAATAGACTGGCCTATAAGGGGAACAGCAATACAAATGAAGTATACACATCTTAGAACAATCAACACTTTGAGTTCAGTAGGGTAGCACTTGTCCAACTGTAGGATTTTGTACAAAATTCCGAAGGGTAAGAGAGGGTGAGGAGGGGAGGCAGGAAACACAGGGAGTGGGTTGGGTGGGATTGCTTTGAGGGAATTGTAATGAATGCGATAAAAGAAAATGTGTGTTAATTGTTGAATCCCAAGTGTTCAGACAACCCACAGAAAATTCACAATAGAATCATTATCTTAAACACAATGAAACATTATTTGCTTACATATAAATATAATTTTGTTGAACTCCTAATTTGAAATATAAGATAGTCCCATATATACTTTTTTGATCTGTACTAGACAAGGAGACAATCACGCAGTTAGAACAGGAGGATACTCCATGGTAGAAAACTAGAGAAGTGTGTAGCAGCACAGTATCCTTTTACCATACTTATTCAATCCGGGTGTTGAAGAAGTAATTTGAGAAGCCCTACTAGGAGGAAGAAGAATGCAATGTCAGTATTGTAGGAACACAAGTTAATAATTTGCATCATGCAAATGTAACAACCATGCAAACTGAACAAAAGGGAATACGACTTGAAATACTTATGCTTAAGAATCAAAGAATAAAAACTCATTTGGATTAAAACTCAATTTACAAGAAATCAAAACAAAATAATGGTATTAAAGTATTTCTTACTCCTAATGACCCGTAGGACAATGTATTGCTGTCCTATAGGATTTTGCAAGCTGTGAGCTTTATGAACGAAGACTGCTAAACCTTTCACTACAGTGACTGGTGGGGAGGAATGAGATATTTTGTTTAGCTGCTCAGTGCTTAACCACTGTACTACCAGGCCTCCGTACCTCAAAATAAAAATTAAAGAAAAAAGTTTACAACTGGGTCAAAAAACAATATCATGATAACTAGATAATATTAAAGTTGTCAATGACTTAATTTTACTTGTATTCACAATCAATGCTCATATAAGCAGAAAACCAATGACAATTTGCATTGGGGAATTAGATGCAAACAACTCTTGCAAGTGTTATAAATCAAAGACATCATTTTAGAACTAAGGTGCTCTTAACACAAGCCATAGTCTTTTAAGTTTTATATAAAGATCATGAAATAAAATTAGAAGACCAAAGAAATATTATCACATTATCTATTGCATAGCTGAATTATATTGCTCAACCTTCCTAATGGCATGACTCTTTAATACAGTTCCCCATGTTGTAGTGACCCTCCCCAACCATAAAATTATTTTCATTGCTACTTCAAACTGTAATTTTGCTATTTATATCAATCAAGTGACCCCAGTGAAAGGGTTGTTTGATCCTCAAAGGGGTCATAGCCCACAGGTTGAAAACTGCTGCCTTATACCATGGGCAGATGTACAGCCAACGAACATTCCTTAGATGTACAAATGGAATCTTTCTTATTTTGAATATGTTATCAAGAAGGTCCAACCCTTGAAGCATTGCAACATACAGAGTAAAAGATCAGCAAAATAAAAATAAAAAAGTGATACATGTGTGAGAGAGAGTAACACCTTCATGGTAATAATGGGCACAAATATGCACTCTGTGGAGAAAGCAAGTTTCCTGCAACATTTCCTCCTATTATACATAGGTTTATTGTGATAGTAAAGGTTTCACTTCAAATTGGCTGGGTCAGGATTCTCTCTGGTATGGCAGTTAGCATTTAGCAGTTCTCATGACCTGACTCGTGACAATATAATCACATTCAATTACCTGAAAGCCTCCTCAAGGAGATAAAATTAGAGTGGAAAGCAAGACCATTCCTCAGCTCATAGCCCCGATGCAATTAATTGCTTCTAGAGTATGACCTGCTTCTGATATAAGTGGATGACATGGGAAAGTTTGCTTGCTTTATGCTGGGTCTAATGCTTGCATCTGGCCCATCAACCTCTAGTTCTTTGGACGTGGGCCAGTGACCTACCATAATCCCTGTCCATCTTGGAAGTCCTCAGAGACTTGCTATCTAGCCTTTTGACCTTGGATTCACCCACCTTTCCAAACATAATCCTGCCTTGTGGAGAAGCCTCCAGTTTAACACCTAACCTATATAATTAATTGGATCTTGCCTGAACTTGAACTTCCCATTTTACAACTCTATTCTCCACTTCTATTCTCTATTCCTCACTCTCTTGATATACATACACACACATATATAAACATCACTAGCTTTTCTTCTCTAGAGAATGTATTCTAAGATAATCACAATAACCCACCACCAACTCAAAGGCAAACGACAGTAGTATTTTAGTACATATTTAACCATAAATCTGCAATATAATTATTAGCATGTTTTCCAGGTAATTCTTAATTCCTAGGATACGGGATAAATCTGTTATTCTGTATCCTATTCAGTGAACCTGGTGCCTTGTACATAATAGAAATCTGGAAATATTTGTTGAGTTCATGAGCAGTCAGAGAAAGTCTCCATGTGCCTTTGAGGAAAGTGTGTGCATTGACTAATAGAAGTCAGCCTAGTTAGGTTATGAAAACCAGGGCATTAATTCATTGGATAAATATTTCACTGCCTTCTGTTGTTATGGTTAGATGCCATAGGGTCAGTCTTTCCTGGAGTGACTTTAAACATAGCAGAATGACAACAGCAGATTGTGCCCAACAGTCCACAGGATCAAGAGTATTCTATTTACTAAATTCATATTCAATCGTGCACATTGAAAATTTGAGTGTAGCAAATAGCCAAGAATGTATACTGCAAGAAGCATAGACGATGTCATGGAAGAGGAAAGTTATTGATACAGAAAGATATCATGCACAATTCTCGGGCCATTTTGGCTAATGCAGGACAACCCTGGAAGGAATTTTAACTTTAGTGTTATCTTGGAGTTGGGGATAGTTATTGTACTTAGATGATCAACAAGTGAATATCTCCTCTTGGTAATCCTACTGTTTTCTTCTTTCTTCAGAATGCATTTAATTCAAGGCAATATTCCAGCAAAAACCCTGTCAATTAAATGAATGAGTCACTGTTGAAGAATCCAACTTGTGACTAAGTATACTGTGAAGTTTCAATGGGGTATTTTTAATGTAAAACTGTTTCAGATAAAGTGGGTGATAATTCCTTATGCCACTGTCATTGCCATTGAGTCAACGGCAACTCATGGTGACTCTTGAAAATGTTTCTGACGCTTTTAAACATTGTGGGAACACATGCCCTTCTCCCACACAGCCTGTGGTGGGTTTGAACCCCAAACCTTGCTGTTAGCATTCCATCACTCACTAAATAGGACCACAGGTTTCTTGTTGGTGCTTACCTAGGCTATAATTGTTTATAAATAAAGGGATTAAATATCCTTTTCAATACACTAAAGTTATTCATTTCAATTCAACATTTTCTAAAGAGTTAATTTGTAGAATTTGTAGTATCTGAATAAGACACAAGGCTGTTCAGTAATGTTTCCAGAAAAGTAATGAGTTGATTTGGGGTTGGCCTATGCCTTCACTTCAACCACACTTATAAATTATAAGAAAGCTTCATGAAAACCCATGACCCTGCTTAACTTCAGTCTGAGGCTACAATTAGCAGTCAGTTTCTGCTACAAGTTATAAATAATTCTACATCTGTAATTTGAGAGAGTTCTAAGATATGACTACATTTATGGAGGCAGCCTATGGTCGAGGAAAAAGATACAAGGTGTAAAGAAATGTTTTGCATAAGAAATTTAAGTAATGTTTTAGTTGAGACTTCAATTTAACACTTACATCTAATCCACGCGAATTCTTAGAGGGCTTCCACCATTCTTCTCTTCCTCCCTCTCTTCTGTCGTCTCGCCCACTCATTTTCACTGTTAAAAGTTTACTGTCAATAGCAATCCATTCAGGTGCAGTTTTTAATGCTTCAGGAGCTTCAGCTTGGCTGAATAGAAAGGAGATTCATAGCTGATAACAGACCATAATTGAGAATGAGTTCATAGCTATAAGTCCATTCAAAGGACTAACAGTTCAGTCTGACAGTGTTCTCTTGAGAAGAATAAGTTTCCATTTAAGGACTAGGTTATGATAAAAAAAAAAGTGAACAATTGCTGCTTTGTCAATATTTCTCAACTGGTTTTTCTTTGGATAGCTATGACCTACCATTTCTCTATAAATCACCTCTAAAGTTAACTTCTGAATTCTCACCGAAGTAAGTCTCTTCCGGGAACTATCTGCCACTGGAAGAAGAGTTCACATGAGACAGGGTTATCTTTAGGCTGGATAATCTCACTTGCTCTTGGCAATTTCCACTTGCCTTGTTGAAATTTTGCCAAGTGGTCAAAGGACTGGAGAAATTCTACGCCTCACCTAACGAATGTATGAAGGGAAAACATTTGGTTTTGTTTGATTTACCCATAAAAGCTGTTTTCATGGGTTAAGCGAGCCAGCAGCATTTGTTTTATTGAACAACTGGGAAAAATAGTGAATTTAATGATTTGAAAGGTAAAAATCTGTAAAATATAATAATTTGGCCAGATTAAAATATCTGGAGTCCTGTTAAAACAGAATTGGAAAAAGCATATGATTCTTGATATTTGATATCAACTTCGGATTACTATTTTGAAAAAAGCTTTAAAAATGTACCATTTCATTTTACACTTCTTTTCAACTTTCATTATATTTTGGATGATAATAATATTATAAATATTTGCATATGAAATATATTGTAAACATTTATATGGCATAAAATTACCAAGTGCTGGGCTGCAAACCAAAAGGTTAGGACCCATTCATTACTCCTTAGGGTGAGTACTGTGTCAGGTCATGCTGCTTCCATAGGGATCAACCCAGGAACTCTATTGCCCTCCAGCCAATTTTGACTCGTGATGATTAGAAGAAAAGGTAGTAATCCTTCATTGTGTTCCACTGGTTGTGAATCAGTACAGAAACAGAGGCCATTCTTCTCCAGTGGAACCATTGTTTTATCATTGACTGCTGAGTTCTTAACTCTTGTATTTGTTGGGCTCTCTCTATCGGTACTCTTTCCATAAATAATCCAAAATCATGGGGAATTCTACTCTGTCCTATAAGCTTACTGAGTTGGAGTTGAAAGGACTGGAACCAGATACTGTGCTATTTAGATCTCCTGCCTTCCTACTCTGGATAGCCAGTTTTCCCATCAGTGGTAATCACTTGGATGAAAAAAGTCTGTGCATATGAAATTAAAATATACATGCTTAGCACCAACACACTGTTTATTTTTTTGCACAATAATAACAAATTGTACTTTCAATTTTGTGTCTTCCCTTTTTAAAACCTAATTGTATATCTTTGGCACCAAAACTAAAACAAACAAACAAACAAATAAATAAATGCTATTGTATGGTCCAGAAATGTTGATAATCCTGAATTTTAAAAAATACCAATATTAACCCAACAAAATAAAGAATTTTGTCATAAAAGAATAATCGTTCAGGTAAAAATAATTTACCTTTAATTATACTTTCCTGTTGGGTGAATTGCACAGCTTCAACAAGCCACCAATGAGAGCCAGTGGTGCCCCTCTTCTCCCATGCAAATTTGACCTGATTTAATAGCTAATCGATTGCTGCCAACTCTGTTCAAATAATGCTTTTCCTGAACACATTCTTTAGCTGAGGCATCGCATTTCTTAAGTCCTTTGACCACTTGGCAAAATTTCAACAAGGCAAGTGGAAATTGCCAAGAGCAAGTGAGATTATCCAGCCTAAAGATGACCCTGTCTCATGTGAACTCTTCTTCCAGTTGCAGATAGTTCCCGGATGAGACTTACTTCGGTGAGAATTCACAAGCTAACTTTAGAGATGATTTATAGAGCAATGGTAGGTCATAACTATCCATAGAAAAACCAATTGAGAAATATTGACAGAGCAGAAATTGTGCAATTTTAATCATATCCTAGTCCTTAGATGGAAACTTATTCTTCTCAAGAGAACACTGTCAGACTGAACTGTTAGTCTTTTGAATGGACTTATAGAGTTGCTGCTATGATCTCATTCTCAATTACGGTGTGTTATCAGCTTTTAATCTTAAAATGTATACACAAGACATTACAAACTAACAAACTAACAAGCAAACAAACAAAAACAACCCCCGCTGCCATCTAGTAAATTGTGAGTCAATGTGCCTATAAAATAGATTAGAATTGTTCATGTGGGTTTCCGATACTGTAACTCTTTGAAGAATTGAAAAACCTCATCTTCTCCTGTGAAGAAGCAGCTAGAAGTTTTGAACTAGTGACCTTGCTATTACCAACCATACTGACTACTATGACCTACATAAGACACAGTATAGCTAGACTTGAAAAGAAAATGGTTGCAGAAAGATATTTGCTTGGGGGGGAAGAGGGGAGAAAATGAAATGGAATGTTTCTTAAGGCAGAAAAACCTCATTCTAGAGAGCATATTGTAATAAAGGAAAAGAGCCAACGTGAACTGAAGAGAAAGGGAAATAAAGCAATGGAAAGGAGAAGGAAATGAATGTCTGTGAAGTTACAGATACTGAGATGTGGTGCATGGCTACAAATTACACAGGAGAGCAATGAGTGATGGAGGGTGTACAGAGTCTTCAGGCACAGTTTATACCGTGAATACAACCTATGCACAGACTGTATTTGGCAGTAAAACATCAATCAAATAATTTAAGTATTTGGGTATTTGTCATGTTCAGTCTTGAGTGTCTCAGAAAAGGAAAATAGCTGCAACCAAACCAATATTTAGGAAAACTTTTCCAGGAGGAACATAAAAATTCATTTGGATAAATATTTCAATGAAATCACTTAATTTGGTGACTACTGGTAAACAAGTGGGTGAGTTAGTCTAAGTGGACTACAGAAACAAAATTTATAGAAACTCATATATTATAAGAGAAAGTTTTATATAAAGGGTAAATGTACATTAAGCATCCCAACCCAGTCCCATCCAAGCCCATAATTCCGACATTAGCCTATAAGTCCAGCAATGATCAACAAAGTCCTCCTCAATGATGCCGAATGAAAGAGGAGAGCCAAATCAGCCGAATCAGCATCTCAGTGCTGGCAGGAGTCTCCATATGGCTGTTCTAGTAGCCAGGGCTGCATCAGGGTAAATCCATGTGGCTTCTCCTCAGGGATGTCTTGCAGGAAGTGAGCCTTGCAAGCTGAAGCAGGGAACTGTTTAAGGCAGCTGCACACTGGTCCGACCATCACAGAGAAACAAACCAGACAGACAAGGCTTACCGAGTCATTTATCTCGCTGTCCTTCAACTAATCCCACATGTGTTCATGGGCCAGGTTGGCACAACAAGCCTTAACTATCACAGTGGGTAAAGAGAAAGCATCAATGTAAAACAAATCCTAGGTTTTACATTAAAAATTTGGTGGATTGTAATTGTACAAAACTTCTACTTGGGAGAAGATATATTAATATATCCTTAACAGCTCAGAATTTACCAGTTAGTGTCCTAACAGGAAACCACTCTGTTACCTGGGCTCCAGTGCCTGGAGAAGGACATCATATTTGGTCAAGTGGACAGGCAGATAAAAAGAGGAAGCCCCTCCACGAGATGGATTGTCACAGTGTCTGCAACAACGTGCTCAAGGTTAAGAACAGTCCTGAGCATGGCGTTGGAAGGGGCAGGGTGACTTTCTGTTGTGGGTCAGGGCACAACGAGTAGAAACCAACCAGAAGGATTCTCACAACAATAACAGTGATCAGGCACAGCCACGTTCTGAAATGAGCCTCATGAATAAAAGAAATAAAACTGGTTCTTCTAGTATAGCACCATTATTTTTTATGTGCGAGAGATTATTATTAAGGATTTGATATGCATTATATGAACTAGAATATGTCTTGTTTGATGCAGAAAGCAGAAGCCTATGCCTTGTTTCATTTACTATTACAGAAAAACAAGAAATTAAGACTCAGATAAAAATGACTTTGTGGTCATTGGATATAAATAATATACAATTGCTTACAAGCTTATAGATACCACTCTATAACCTAACATTTAGCTTGATGTAAAAATGTGCTTTAGACAGGAAAGAATATAGAGAAAATATAGAAACCAATAGGAGAAAAAGCTAGGAATTTCATAGTTTGATTAGAGACACACAGCTAGTTAGTTAATATTAGAGGTCAGACTCTAGTTTCAATGGGGATTTTAAATATAATCAATCTAGGAAACATCAAAATTAAATAGATTGTACACACCAAAAATTGTGCAGTAAGGGGGTGTCTCATTCCAATAGCAACCTCTACTAGTCAGTATTAGCATCCAGCTACCTATAATATCAAGTCTAAGCAAGTAAGGGTTTCATCTTTTTCTCAGGAAGCAAAATATTTGAGTCGTAGGTAATCCAAAGCTCGTGAGCTGACTCCAGTGTGTAGAAGCTAAGACTGCTACAATTCACAGACACTATTGTTATTTTTATTACTATTGGTCATTATTGAAAAATTTTGCAAAAAAAGAGTCATATATAATCTTCACAAAAACCAACATCAATATTAAAGTAATAACAATTTGCATCAGAAATTAATAACAATGGACATGTATGTTGGGTGAAACAACTTGTGAAGCAGTACTAAGCACAGCAATTAAAAATAAACTCTGCATGCAGCTCAAATTTTGTAGCAATGCTTTGAGATAAAGGGAGATAAGGGAATTACACATACAGGAAATGTGTTAACAGTGTCAGCATTTGTTTCCCAAGATTCTTTTCAAAACCCTACAACTGGTAGTTTGTGTAGAAACCAGTTGTCGGTACTATTTCACATTACCAAACCTCGATGCCAGATAATCTGGAAAAGTAGGTATGGTATATGCTTGTGTGTGTGTGTGTGTGTGTGTGTGTATAAAGAACTAAACATAAAATTTAAAGAACAGCTCAAGAGACAAAATAGAATATTAAAATGAAATTTGTGAAGCTAGAAAGCCCCTTTCCCCCGAATAAAAGGACTTCTGATACATGTTAAAACAATGGACATAGAAAACATTATGCTAAGTAAAAAAAGTCAAACACAGAAGGTTAGAGACTGCGTTTGCACAAATATAAAATCTTAAGGACAGGAAAATAGAGAAGAAAGAATTAGAGATTTTTTAAATTATGCATGCTATGTAAAAATAAAATTAAGAAACTAAGGTACTCCATAAGGAGTTCTTTACCCATGAGGAAGAAATGAGGGCAGGGGTTGCAATCCTAATCTCTGACAAAATTGACCTCCAGGTGCAAACCACAAGAGACAAGGAAGGGCAGTATATAATTCTTAAAGGATCAGTAAACCAGGAACCAGTATGGATAAAAGATATACACACACCTAACAAGAAACCCGTGAAATTTGGCAAACTTCTCCAAAAATTAAAAAGAAATCACAGACTCAACCATCATAGTAGGTGACTTTAATACACTGCTATCAGAGAAAGACCACTGGGAAGGAAGCTCAGCAAGGACACTCCAGAGCTAAACACTACAATTAGGTCATCACACCTGATAAACCTTTATAGAGCTCCCTACCTAAATGCAAAAAGTTCACACCCTTTTCAAGTGTATGTGGCTCATTTTTGAAAATAGACCACATACTGGGCCCCAAGTTGAACCTGGGTAAACTCAAACACACAGAGATCACTCGGCCGTCCCTCTCAGACCACTGCGCCGTAAGACTGAAGGTCAGCAAAAAGGATGACCAGGAAAACAAGGGTCAGCAATTGGAGGAAGAATAATGATCTTCTGTGACATGATGGGTCCTGGCCCAGCTTAGAGAGGAAATAGGAAGTGTCTAGAAGCTGAGGAGAATGAGAATACAATGTACCCAAACCTAGACTGTATTTCTCACCATAAACTCCATCAAGTTCCAGACACATTTAAGAGATGATACCAGAAATGTAGTCCATCACTGAAAAATGGCATTCCTGGAAATTAGCTCAGGGAAATGCAGTGTTGTCTACCTAAGTAACTAAATAATAACCGGTTTCCTTTGAAATATTTTTATGATATGATTATGAAACAGAAAGAAGTCAAAAGTGTCAAATTAGGAATAAAATGTGGATGCCTAATGATTCATATTCATACTTTAGCAAGCTTGCTTGATGAGAAGAATGAATAGGGGCATTATTGTACGGCACAGAGCCTGTCCAGTGAAGCTGACTGGGCATTTTTCAGCTAAAGTTTTGACTAGCCTTTCAGGAAGTTCTTTATAACCTTGACACTACATCTGTACAATTGTCATTGAATGCTCTGGCCTTCGCTGCGGCTGATCTGGGCTCAACTGTTTGGCATCCATGGAGCAGAAAATTTGCTCAACTTTAATTTTTCGGCCAGAATTATGTAAGCATAACCATTGAGCACATAGGCGTTCATCTTTCAATTGGGGCACAAACAATATTAATTTTCCCTCTCAAATTGATATGAATGCAAGATTCATCATGAAGATTGTCTTATTCCTTCTTAAAATGAGTTGTCCATTTGTAAACGGCTGATCCCCATTGCCCCACTAACATTGTTATAAGGTCAGTGATCCTATTGCACAAGTCACAAAGGCCACTACTAGCAAGTTGAATCCAACTCATAGCAGGACTATAGGAAAGACCAGAGCAGCCAGTTTGGGTGTCAGAGGGTGGGAGTTCAAGCTGTTGCTTCGAAAACTTGTCACCCACTAAACCGCCAGGGTCCTAACCAAGCTTCATTGTAAATGTGCTTACTCGTGCTTCTGTTTTAACAGAATTCACATTGTCTCATTGGAGCTCTTTTTAAATTGATGACTTATTCATTTTAGTTCCTCAAGTCAGGATCTGTTCCCATATAATATTGCAAGGCAGTATGAGTTCATTTAGGCAGAAAAAAATTTAAATGCAAGTACAGTTTTTCCATAATACCCATTTATTTGTGAATTATTTGAAGACCACACATATGCATGTGCCTTACTGTATTAGAAATATTCATTCCAGAAATTTATAACTGATCCAGTGTAAAGGCTCTTTAAATTAAAAAGAAAATTTGTGTTGGAAAGGTCATCATGATTAAACTGGGATTCAGTGCAAGAAACACAGTCATAGAAAGAATTTATCCTCATGTGAGGTCTTCAAAAAGTTGCAGTAAGAATTCCTTTTTTTACCATGGACTTATAGAATATATACATCTCTGTATATTATATAGGTTTGCAGAAAGATTTATGCCAAACTCACTGCCATCAAGTAGACCCAACTCGTAGCCCCCCTGCAGGACAGAGTTGATCGACTGCTGTGGGCTTCCAGGCATATTTATGGGCATAGAAAGCCTCACCTTTCACACAAAGTGTGACTGGTGATTTTGAACTACTGATCTGGTGGTTAGTAGCCCAATGTGTAACCAAGTACACACCAAGGCTCATATATATATCCACTAAATCACAAAGATACAAGTGTATTGCTGTATTTGGAATAACCATTTATTTAAGAAAAGCTGGAGCTGACTCAGTAAAACACACATTCTACAGTAGGAAAAAAGGCAGTCACTGAGAAAGCTTAGCTTCTGGAAAGGAAACTCAAAATTCTGTATTCCAACACAGGGACTCATTAGAAAATGAGATAAAGAAAGAGCACCAAATCCATCCAGTGCCATGGAGGCTACTCTGACCCCCAGGGGCTCTGTAGCTCAACATCTTACTCCTTGTGGAAGCAACTGTTGCATCTTTCTCCTGTGGAAGCACTGCAGGTTCAAACTGCCAAACTTTGGCTTAGGAATCAAGCATATTAATGATGTACCAGCACCACTGAAACAAGAAAAACATGATAAAATATCTGAGAAGTATTAAAGAACATGGGCAGTGAAAATTGAGAGACTGGTATATGTGATTTAATACCAAACTCCCAACCTTACATTAGAGTCATTCTTAGAACCCTTTTTATTTCCCATATTTGGCTCAAGAATTTTAGCTAGAACAAATCTGAGCTTTCCAATGAAGGATAAGTGACAGTGATTTGTAGATGAGTAACCGGCGGTGGGAAGTTTAAGTAGGCCAATCTAACGTGAATATAATTTTATAACTTTCAATGTAGATACAGAAAATCAAATGTTACATAATATATAACAAGTTCTATTTTAGCTTAGCACAGGAAGCAGTTGTATATAAATTGAAAGATGCAGGAGTTCATATTAGTTTTAGAACCCTTAATGAGAATGTGGTATACTATATTGTTATTATCACTGAATTCCAATTTAATTTGATTTTTAATACCATTTTAACAGAACTCATTAGGGCAAATAAAGCAGTGGAAATTGAACATGTTAAAGAGCAATCAGAACTGATAACAGCAACACATAAAGGTCAAGAAATGATCTGCCACAGCCTTGGTTTGCAAGCCCTTGTCTTGGGGAAGTAATAGAAATGTTTGAAAATCAATAAAATATACATGCAGAAATGTAGCTGTCATTCAAAATATTAGTGGAAACCAATATAACATCAAATAAACATAGAAGAATTATGACCTTCCACTTAAAATTTTTAAATTCTATTTCCTTATCTCTATATTTCTTAAAAATTTAAAACTCAACTGATAAACACTTGTAATTATCAGTGAAATAACCCTGGTGGTACAGTGGTTAAGTGATTAGTTGCTAACTGAAAGATCAAGATTAAAACCTACCGGAATTGGCTCGGAGAGACATGTGGCCATGTCTTCTCGACACGTGTACAGACTCAGGAAACGCCCACAGCAGGCCTGCTCTGTTTGTGGAGTCCTTAAAATTGGAATCAGTCATACTGCAATAGATGTTAAAAAGTCTTTCTGAAAAAAAGCTCGTTAATTGAAGCTAGCAAATACATTTTAACAGTATTATATTAACTTTTAAAATATATTTAATTGTGTTACAAGGAGGCTTCAAAAGGTTGTTGAAGAGTTCCATTATCTTTTATTTCCATTTTTCTACAAACTTTATGAATTTTCCTAAAATATCCAGTAACACATGATACTGTTGAATTCGTTGTACTTTAAAGTTTTTTGTTGATAAGAATCCCCTAGAATTTACATCCATTCTTTTGTGTGGGGGTTAGCCCAAATAAATGTGCCCTTAAACAATAGATGGTGACAAAGGCATTGGGATATAGTTTCAAAGATTACAGAGATAGATATTTCATAGGTCACAAATCATAGTGACTCTCAATAGGACTTGATATAGTACCTTAATGGTTTACACTCTTTTTTATTTAAGCTGACATGTTGGACACGGAGAAGTTGCAAATAAAAATGTTGGAGTTCTGTGAGTCAGAATCAGCTTGATGTCAGTGAGTTTGATATCTAATCCAGCAACCATTGCTGATCTGAATGCTGCTAATAACCAAATAATATGGGAAACAGATATGCCCCCCATACAGTCTTGTAAAATAAGTTCTAAGCAAATGATACAACCAAACTATACCTAACCTCCAAATTGTGATCTAATGAAATATTTTGATTTAATCCATTATATTTGGAAAATGTTATATAATAATAGGTAACTCATAAGCTTTGTAGGTATATAAATACAGTGAGCATTAGACATTCAGAAATACTTAGTATTCATGAATACTTATAATAATGTTGAGGACCATTATTCCAGCTAAAATTAAAGTAATATATATGGAGGCAGGAGCAAATGAGGATAGAACCAAAAATATTTTAAGGAGTATGGTTTTATAAAAAATGTTGAAATTTTCTTTCCAGGGTGAATTATTATGAGCTAATAAAAATCAGGAGCATATCAAAAATTAGTGAGGGCACTTTTGTCAAGCTTGTGAAACAGACAGTTGTGAGCTGGGTAGTAGTTTTAATAGTAGCTTAGGGGCTGTCATAGAAAACACTGGATTAAAAACTAAATAGTTCTAGTTATACCTTCATTTATGCTTTTTAGGTGAATATTACCTTTATAATCAAAAAGTTCATTTTTAAACAAAATAAACAATGCTTAGCATTGATGAATATCAACATATGTCAGTTTTTATTAGAAATTAATGACACATATGGTTCCAATTAAAATACAGTAAATTCTTTAATATGGTTCTTCAAACCATCACTTTCCTATTTTATGCACTCTAAACCTACAGCCAGTATATGGTGCTGTGTCTCCAATAGCCAGAGTTCATGGGTCTAGGAACCGAAGGAAGCTAGAGTGGCACCACTCACTATTACTCCTAGTGATCCATTTGCAGTATTTTTGTTTCCTGTCCCAGCAACCATGTGTTCCTCAGGCCTGGAGGTTCTGGTCCCGAAGGAAGGAACTCTCCCACCTGGAAACACAGCACGGATTCCATTGAACTGGCAGCTGAGAATGCCCCCTGGCCACTTTGGGCTTTTCATGCCTTTGGATCAACAGGTCATGAAGGGTGTCACTGGACTAAGTGGTATGATTGATCCTGATTAGCAAGGAGAAATTGGACTGGTGTTGCATAGTGGAGGTAAAGAAGAATATGTCTGGAATCCAGGAGATCCCATAGGCCGACTCTTAGTGCTACCATGGCCTGTTATTAAAGTAAATGGTAAGTTGCAGCAACCCAATCCTGACAGGACTTATAATGACCCAGACCCCCCATCAGGAATGAAGTTCTGGGTCACCTCGCCAGGCCAAAAACCACAGCCAGCTGAGGTGCTTGCTGAGGGCAAAGGAAGTAGAATAAGGTAGTTCTACCTATCAATTACGACCACGTGATCAATTGCAAAAACACAGTTTGTAATGGTCAGTGTATTTTCTTTGCATGTGCTTATTGCATATCTTTCCTTTGTTCAGTTATATCAGATACAATTGGACTCAGTGTGTTTTCATTTATGTGTATGATAAATGATTAGTGATAAGTATAAGTGTGATTTCATTAATGTCTGGAAATTATATCATTATATATGGCTAAAGAATTGTGTACAGGTGCTAGGTTAGCAAGGGGTGGATTGAGGTAGTTAGTTTATTGTGCCAGTCTGTTCAATAAACACATGTGGGATTAATTGAAGGGCGGAGAGATAAATGGCTCAGCGAGCCTCGGCTTTCTTGTCTCTTGTTCTTTGATCATCGAACCAATGTGCAACTGCCTTGGTTATTCTGTGCCTCAATTTGCAAACTACACTACCTGTGGGACACCTAAGCTGTGGACTCTGTCGCTGTAATTTGAGGTTCCTTCAAATTCCACACAATTGGAATTTACATATCTTCAGCTGGGTACTGACTGTTGGTGACCTGCCTTGCTGTTTGCTGCCTACGCCAGGGATAGCCCGAATCTCTCTCTACAGAGGACTACCTGGCGGGCCTCGATTCTCTCACAGGAGTTAGTTGCACTGAGCCAATTGTACTGGTTATAATTTAACTGTATATATATATAATTATTAGCAATCTGGTCTTGTCTCTCTAGAGAACCTGTCTAACACACTACCCCAACCAAGCATTCCTCACTTCCCATATGGGTCTCAGTAAGAAAGTAGGGGTATAATGATTTGATTCAGCTGTGAGGGATGGTGAATAGGATAAATTTTGATTGTCATCCTTCGGGGTATAAAAGAAATCATCTAGGAAGGAGGAAGAGATTACTTCACTGCCAGCAAAAGAGAAGAGTCGGGTGTGGACGTCAAGATTCCTCCATGTTGAAAGACTGAACTCTCTTGATGGAACAGACAGTGTGACACAGAGGAGTGGCAACAGAACTGCAGCAGCAGCGTAACTAGGAGCCAGAGCCTGAGACAGAGTGGTAGCCTCCGTAGCCCGCAGAGCAAGTAAAGTGGAGTGTTGAGGGTTGGAAAGAGGCTTGTGAAGTGACACTTAATTGGGAGAGCTGGGCTTTGATGTGTTGGGCTGCAGATGGCAAGGTCAGGTATTTGAGGGAAAAAAAATGAGACTTTTTATTCTTGTAAAGAGTTACAGTCTTGGAAGCTCACAGAGGCAGTTCTACCCATCTACAGGGTCACTATGAGTAGGAATTTACTAGATGGCAGTGAGTTTGATTTGGGGGCTTTGTAGACCTATAGAGGTGGACGTATAAGTGGACTAAGTGCCTTAAGGTTGCATCTTACCGCGGGTGGAATGCACTTTGGACATTTATCGGGAGCCCCAAATGAGCATTGTCCAAATGACCAGGCCAAAAGACTGGGGCCAGAGTATGGCCCACTTGTGGCATGACAGAGAAGACACTATACTAACAGAGCAACTGTATCCAGAGCATGCCTCACTCGAATAGTAAGCATGTGCCGTCCCTAGTAAACTCTGTACTTATGAGACTTGTCTGTGCGTTATATGTGCAACGGCAGTGAATGACAGAAGCAAGCAGAAGAGTAGGGGGTTGGGAAAATAGAGTGCTATCTGAGTCAGAGCAATAAAAGTAGAATCTGTGGGAGGAAACCCTCAAACTCGCTACAATCGAGTCAATACTGACTCTAAATCACATTGGAGGACCGAGGAGAAACCTTGTGTGTTTCAGAGACTGTAACTCTTCATGTGAGTAGGAAGCCTCATCATTTTTCCTCAGGCTCATCTGTGGGAGCACAAGCACCTTTAAACTAGTGGGGGGAATGGATGGTTGGATCTCTGCTGGAAAAGTGGGTTCTGCATTAAGAGGCTAATCACAAAATTAACTATTTGAACCCACCATTTATTTCAAGGGGGTTGGGGGGAATGAGACTTTCCACTCCTATAAAGAGTTAAAGTCAGAAACCCCAAAGGACTGT
Source organism: Tenrec ecaudatus (assembly GCF_050624435.1). Lineage (NCBI taxonomy): Eukaryota > Metazoa > Chordata > Mammalia > Afrosoricida > Tenrecidae > Tenrec > Tenrec ecaudatus. The sequence goes on from NC_134540.1 coordinate 59,696,060, forward strand.
TCTGCTTTGTCTAATAGAGTCACAGCATGAGTTGCAATCAACTCACTGGCAACGAATTTGTATATTTTATGGAGACCAAAGGCTATTAAGATATCTTAACTGGAAATACACTTGAGATCCTTAAAGAAATGATTCAGTATATGACTGACAGTTAAAAGCAATTTTGACTAAGAGGATGGGGTGGAGTTAGAGAAATAATTTCCAGATAGAGTACAGAAGAAATGCAATGTAGAAGTAGGAGCTCCTCTTTGTGAGATGTAATGAGAAACCACTAGTAGCAATTATGATTTAATAATTGCCTCAAATAGAGGACTAAGCTCTTCTTTACAGCTAGAATTATGAAAGCAATTGATATAAATATGGGAAAGGCATGGATGTCTTTCTACTGATGTAGTAGTCATCAGGAATCTAAGGCTAGCAAAGGATAAGATTAATAACACTGTAGTGCCCACGTATTAGGTAGATATAAAATATCTCTATAAGAGTTGCATTGTCAAGAAAGGAGTGAGATTTATCACATTTGTGAAGTTCTGAAAAAGGCAGAAGAGGTGGTTGGGCTCTATCACTACTCTTTTCTCTGGGCAAGCCTGAACCTACTGATAGCACTAACTATTGTGGTGTTTTATCAGAGTCCTACTTAGGTTTCATGCTGGGGCCACATTTCAATTCAAACTTTTCTAAAGGTTTTTTCTCTAACATGAACACTTCTTACTATTAAAAATATGAAAGATTTTAGTCTATTATTTCTAACAGTGAGTTATTATTGGCAGTACAGGAATAAGACATGCATGAAATTAATTTCAAATTTAAATGATGATGCATGCATGTTAAATTGGCTCCACGCTGTTTTCCCAGTTCTTTTCATTTCAAACCCATCAGCAACCCACCGCACTCGGCTCCTATCTAGCCCTCCTTCCTTGCTGCAATTTTGTGCTGCTGGAACCCATGCTTTTTGTCCGCTGTGCCTACCTGACTACCAGAGGGTTTTAACTTGGATTAGGGATCTAGGGAACTCATGGCTTTTAAAGTTGGACCCACACCAATTTGCATCTTGGTTTTCCAAGTGGTATGTTGTGTCACCTTGTGAAAAACATGTCACCTCTAACCTGCATTTCCTCCTGGAGAGATGGTAATGATAATATGATGCAAACAAAGATATACCATTATTGACTTCAGTACTACTCTCAAATTTTTTAAAAAGTGTATTCTATTGGAAACTCTTACAGCTCTTATAACAATCCATACATCTGTCCTATGTCACACATATTTGTAGAAATGCTGTCATCATCTTTTTCAAAACATTTTCTTCCCACTTGAGCCCTTGGTATTAGCTCCTCATTTTATTTCCTCCCTACCCTATGCCCCCTTGATAATTTATCATTTCTTTTTCATGTCTTTCACTAACCACTGTCTCCTCTCACCCACTTTTCTGTTGCCCGTCCTCTTGGGAGTGGGGCCATATGTTGATACTTGTGTCTGGTTCCCCCTAACCCTCCCCCCCACACTTCATTTACCCTTCTAGTATCACCGTTCACAGTTACTAAAAAGTGAAAATAACATAAATATACAACTGTCCAGCAAAAAACTACCTGATATATACAGACATATAGTTTCATATTATTCAGTCATAAAAAGAAATGGAGTCCTGATACATGCTGCAATATGAGTCAACTGAAACATTACACTGAGCCCAGTGACCCAATCACCCATATTGTATAACATCACATATAAAATATCAAGTATAGGAAAATATGTAGAGACCAAATTTTTTTAGTTGTTACCAGACAGTCAGAAAGGGGAAAGGATGGTTATTGTTGAGGACATACAGAGGTTATGTTGATGGTGATGTAAAATTTGGCAGCATTTGTAATGCTTGCACACCATGATTAATGCAACTGATTTTACTAAACTATATTTGTGAAAATATTAGATGAACAAATGTCATATATTATTTTCTCAATAAAATAAAAGCAACATTAATGATAAATGAAAGCTGAAGTGTTTATTTCAGAGTAGCACAGCTGAAGTGTTTATTTCAGAGTAGGCACATTATAAGTGTGGGTATTTATTTTACTAGCTTCTCACAATTGTAAAGATAAATATAAAGAAAATGCTTAACAGTGGGGCAAACACAACAAAAACCAGCAGTAACACGATGCGATTTCTGAAGATAAGTGACCATTGTCCAGACGATTTATCTGTCAGAATAAAGAAGAATCTTTTCACCACATTCTTTCATTCTAAAAAGTGCTTGCACTCTAGGAGATGTGATCATGAAAGGGCCCTGCCTTCTCTGTTGCTTGCACAGCTCAGCATGATGCTGTCTGGTGAATGTTTCCATAGAAACAGTAGCATGTCTGCTGATATAGGAGGTGCATGGGGATCTCTTTATGGAGCCTTTCTTCCCCGTTAGTAGTCAGCAGGAATCCGGTGTCTGGGTGAGTTTATAAGCCAGATATTGATTTGAAGCTGCATGAATTCCAGAAGAACTAAGCCCAAAGCAAGTATTCAACAGGTGGCCTTCTAAAAAGTTCAGGCAGAATGTCACAACATATGAACATATGCCATGCCAATACTGAATCATAAAGAGAGCCAATCACCCTATGCTCAGCTAAAGTAATATTTGTGGCTGGTAACACCAGTAGAATTGGCCATGCTTTGAAGTATTACTGAGTTAAACTTTTCAGAGTAAAAGAGTCAAGTAGATCCTAGATGATGCATATGAATTACAATCTACCAACCTGTAAATTTGATCTATGTAGTACCTATGAACAATTCCACATTCAAATTAATACAGGGATACTGTGTAAATATTGCAGTTCAGATACTCTCATTTCACAGTGCATACATAATTACTTTTCACTGTACTCTAGTCTGTCAGTATTTTACTCTGGTGGTTTGTGTGTTGCTGTGATGCCGGAAGCTATGTCACTGGTATTTCAAAGGCAAGCAGAGTCACCCAAAGTGAACACATTTTAGCAGAGCTTCCAAACTAAGAACCAACAATGAAGAAGGACGTAGCTCCCCAATTCTGAGGAAAGAACCGCTAAATACCTTATGCATAGCTTCAAAACATTTTCAGATACTGAAGGTCTAATGAATGGAAAAAGAACATTAACTGAGATAGTGCAAGAGGATGGTGACCTCAGATCAGAGAGTATTTGAATTGTAACTGAGAAGCAGCTGATTTCTCAGGGTGCAGTTGACAATGGTGATAGGAATCAGGTAAAACCTATGAGAGGGGAACCTTGGGGATCTTCATTAGCTGATGGGGCAAGATTCAAGGTAAGAAGAAACAGATGCAAATATCTCCTTGTGACTGGAATCATGGAATGTGCTGATTATGAACCTAGGGAAATTTAGAGTTTTCAAACATGCAACGAAACTCATAAATCTCAATATCCTAGATATTAGTGGGCTGGAAAAGAATGAGTAGATGAACATTTTGAATCCAAAAATTATGATTTCATCATGTGCCTGGAATAACACAACCAAGAGCAACAGTGTGGCATTCATTGTCTGAAAGGACACTGCAAGTTTAATCTTGAAATGCAATGCTCTCTGTGATAGGATTGTATATATCTACCTTAAAGGATAGCCAAACAATGTAACTATTATTCAGATTTATGCTCCAATCAAAAAGCTAGTGAGGAAAAAATAGAAGGATTCTAACAATGATGTTAGTCAGAAATTTTTCAGATATGCCATCAAGATGGATTATTGGCAATTGGAGTACAAAAGTTGGACACAAGAGGAAGTAACAATAGCTGGTAAATATAGTCTTAATGGCAAAAATTAAGCTAGAGAACTCATGGCAAAATTTTGCAAAACCAATATCTTGTAAATAGCAAACACCTCTTTCAACAACAAAAATGCAACTATACATATGGACTTCCCAGAAATCCAATTTAATGTATCTGTTGGAAGAGACAATGGAGAAGCTCAATACCAGCAACTAAAATCTGACTAGACACCAACTGTGGAACTGACCACCAGTTGCTCATATATAAGTTTAGGATAAAGATGAAGAAAATAAAGACCAATCTATGAGAACCAAAATATGATCTTGAAGATATCCCACCTGAATTTCAAGAACATCTCACATCTGAAGCATTGAACACTAATGGTAGAAGAGCTGATGAGATGTGGGAGGACATTCAGATTGTCACCGGAGACACAGTGTGGGAATTACATCCGATCTGATCCCGCCACGCTGAAGCAAAACACTATGGGGATGCCACAGAACAGCAAGGAAATGGAACAGCGAGGTCCTCACGGAATGCTGAAGGTGGACTCTGGGACCAGGGCATGGTGCCCCAACAGACTGAACTGGAAAACACTCCTAAAGGCCAACAAATGATCCTTGAACTAACTACAAGCTTTTCTTTCTTGTGTTTTGTTTTGTCATTGGGTTGTTCTTGTTTTGTTGTATATTGTTACTTGGTTTTCCTGTGTCTTGTTTTTGTGCATATTATTATCTCTGCAGGCCTGTCTAAATAAGATAGGCTGGATGAACAATGTGGAGGAGAAAGCAATGGGACCGACAGTTCTGGGGGATATAGGAGGGGGTGGGGAAGGAAGTGGTGCTAATAAACCCAGGGACAAGGGAACAACAAGTGATCTAAATTGGTGGTGAGGAGGATGTGGGAGTCCTGGTAGGACATGATTAAGAGTAAGGTAACCAAGAGGAATTTCTAAAACACTGGTGGGGACTGAGCATGATAGTGGGATAGGAGGAAGGTCAATGGAAATAGAAGAAAGAGTTGGCAGGCATAGGACATTTATAGAGGTCAAGATAAAGACATGTGCATATGCAAATATATTTCTGTACGAAGATGGGGAAATAGATGTATGTGACCATATTTATAGGGTTAATATTAAGGTAGCAGAAGGACATTGGACTTCCACTGTAGTACTCCCTCGATGCAAGAATACATTCTTCTATTAAATTGGCATTCTATGATGCTCACATTCCTGACACAACTGCTGAAGACAGTGGGTAAATAAGCAAATGTGGTGAAGAAAGCTGATGGTGCCCGGCTATCAACATATATAGCGTCAGGGGTCTTAAAAGCTTGAAGATAAACAAGTGGCCATCTAGCTCAGAAGCAACAAAGCCCACATGGAAGAAGCACAACAGTCTGTGTGATGTGATCACAAGGTGCCAAATAGGATCAGTTTTCAGGCATCAAAGAAAGAAAAATCATATCATTGTGTGCTCACCTCCATGATACGATTGCTGAAGATAAATGGATGTTATGCAAATGTGGTGAAGAAAGCAGATGGTGCTCAGCGATCAAAAGATATAGCATCTGGTGACTTAAAGGCTTAAAGGCAAACAAGTGGCCATCTAGTTCAGAAGCAACAAAGCCCACATGGAAGAAGCCCACCAGCTTTTGTGATCACGAGGTGTCAAAGGGATCAGGTATCATGCATCATCAGAACAAAAAATTTTACCATAGTGAATGAGGGGTGGGGGAATGTAGAGTGGAGACCCAAAGCCCACATGTAGGCCACTGGAGATCCCCTGGCAGAGAGATCTCAGGGAGGAGATGAGTTAGCCAGTGTGCAATTTTGTAACGATGAAAAATACAACTTTCCTCTACTTCCTAAATGCTTCTTCTCCTACACGCCCCACCCCCTATCATGATTCGAATTCTCCCTTGCAAATCTGGCTAGACCAGAGGATATATACTGGTACAGATAGGAACTGGAAACACAGGGAATCCAGGGCAGATGATCCCTTCAGAACCAGTGGTGTGAGTGGCGATAGTGGGAGCATAGAGGGAGGGTAGGTTGAAAAGGGGGAACCGATTACAAGGATCTACATGTAGCCTCCTCCCTGGGGGATGGACAACAGCAAAGTGGGTGAAGGGAGACATTGGAGAGAGAGAGATAGGACAAAATAATAATTTATAAATTACAGGGGTTCATGAGGGAGGGAAAACATGAGGACCTGATGCCAATGGCTTAAGTGGAGAGCAAATGTTTTGAGAATGATGAGGGCAATGAATGTACAAATGTGCTTTACACAATTGATATATGTATGGATTGTGATATGAGTTGTATGCATCCCCAATAAAACAATTTTTAAAAAAGATTGTCATTCGCAATGAAAGGAAAAGTCATTTAAAAGACAAGAAAGAAGGAAAGGTCAAAGTAGATTTCAGGAGAGATGGATATTTGCTCTTAATCAGAGCATAGCTAAGACAAATGAAAAAAAAGATGAAGTCAAAGAGCTTCTGGTAGTTACATAATGTCATGTCAGCTTGAGTATATTAAGAATGAAGGGGTGGAGCCTAGCTTGTCAATCAGGTCACAGCCTGATTGATGTCTCCTTGTGGGCATGGCCTCCTCTGGGGATTGTGGGAACTACCTCTCTTTCTCCAGGGAGATGGGCCACATACTCTCTGCTTCACATTCATGTTGACAAGCCATATGGAGCCACCCTTAGGGCAGCCAGAGCCCTGGAGATGCTTCCACCAACATTGGATCAGCAGGATTTTCCACCCACCAGCCTGTGATTTTCCTGCATTCAGCATCAATGTATGTTCTGCATGAGTCTAAAGAAGAATTTGTGGATTAGTTTTGGACTTATCGACTTGATCTGGACTGGGCTGGGATGGTTTCTCAATATACAATTGCTCTTTAATATAAAGCTCTCTCATATACATATGTGTGTCTCTGGATATGTATCTATAGTTGACCTACAGTAACACAGAGCTGAATAAAAAATATATTGCTAGATTTAGAAGACAAAACCAAATATTACAATGAAATGTGCAAAGAAAAAAATTTTTTAAAGGGAATATAACATTCAGGAAGAACTGAAGAAAAAATTAAGCCCCAAGGATTAATCTTGAAATATTCTGTGGGCAAAATACTTAATGATGTAGAGAGAGTCGAGAGAATGTGTAAGGAATACATGGTCACTGTACCAAAAATGAATAGTGCACCGTTTCGGGAGGTAGCATATGCGTAAGAAACAATGGTTCTGAAAAAAGTTCAAGCTGCACTGAATGTATTAGTCAAAAACAAGGGTCTAGGAACTGAGAGACTACCGTCTGAAATGTTTCAATCAACTGATGAAGCAGAGGAAGCACTCCCTCATCTAATTCAGGAAACTTGGAACTAAACTACTTGGCCCACTGACAGGAAGAGGTCCCCGTTTGTGCCAATTCCAAAGAAAGGTGACCCAACAGCATGCTCAAACTACAGAACAATATCATTGATATGGCGCGCAAGTAAAACTTTCCTGAAGACCATCCCAAAAGCATTGCAGGAATCAATTGATTGGAAATGCCAGAAGTTAAGACTGGATTCAGAAGAGAATGTGGAACAAGATATATAGAGGCTATTTTCAGATGTGTCTTGACTGACAGCAGAGAATACCAGAAAGACTTGTGTTTAATGGACTATGAAACAGCCTTCTACTGTGTGGACCATCATAAATTATGAGATAGAATTCCAGAACACTTAATTGCGCTCCTGAGGAACTTGTCCATAGGTCAAGATACAACTGGGTGAACAGAACAAGAGAAACTGCGTGGTTTAAAATCAGGAAAGATGTGTGTCAAGGTTGTATCTTCTCACCATACTTCTTCAATCTGTTTGCTGAGCAAATCATCAGAGAATCTGGATAATATGAAGAAGAATTTGGCATAAGAATTGGAGGGACTTGTATTAACAACCTGTAATATGCAGATTCCACCAGCTTGTGTGCTGAATGTGAGGAGAACGGGAAGTCCTTGCTCATGGAGATGAAGGATTACAGCTTCCCATGTGGATTACCACTCACTGTAAAGAGACTAACGTCTCCAATAAGATCAATAGACAACATCATAATAATTGGAGAAAAAGTCAACATTTTCAAGAGTTTTGCCTTGCTGAAATCCACCATCAATACTCATGGAAATAGCTGTTAAGAGATCATATAATGTACGGTGTTCGATAAATGGGCTGCACAAGACCTCTTTAGAGTATTGAAAAGCATGAAGGTTACTTTGAGGACAAGATTCGCCTGAGCAAAAGCCCTGATATTTTCTATTGCCTCATATGCATATGAAAGTTTGACATTGAATAAGGAAGATTAAAAAAGAACAAAAGCATTTGAATTATGGTGCTGGAGAAAATATTTAAAGAATCATGGAATTCTAAAAGAACAAATTAATTTTTCTCGGAAGAAGTAAGGTCAGAGAGACCCTCAAAGGCAGGGATGGCAAACTTACATAATTTGGATGTATTGTCAGTAAAGACCAGTCCCTGGAGAAGGACATCATATTTGATAAAGTGGAGGTAGAGCGAAGAAGAGGAAGCCCCTCAATTAGATGGATCAATACCAAGACTGGAATGATGGGGTCAAACATGGAAATAATTGCAAGGATGGGGCAGGACTGTGCAGTGTTACATTCTTGTGCTAGTGGCGCTGTGTGTCAGACTGATTCAATGGTGCCTAACAACAACATAACATTGTCCCATCTGGCGGAGAGGTTATGCGTAGGGTTCCTGACCACAAAGTATGCTGCTATAAACCACCAGCTTCTCTGTGGGAAAAATAGGATGTTTTTACTCCAGTATAAATTTTACGGTCTTGGAAAGCCACAAGAGCGGTTCCACCCTGACTTACACATGGTTGTGAGTCAAAATCAAATCCTTGGCAGTAAGTTTCATATTTATAATCTAACCTAGGGATCATGAAACTGCCATCTGTGGCTCTTCCAGCGTGCACATATGGCTATTAAGCACAATCGACAGAAATGGAGGATAGCACTCAGGTAATAGTGCTTTTATTTATTTAAAAAATATATTTATGGTTCTTGAATAATTTTTAAATTGTTGTGAGGGAAGGGATTGGCTTTACTGACCCCTAATCCAATCTGTTACATCATAAATAGCAGTATGAAAAAGTTTGATTATTGTGGAAATGACCACAATGAGAGACTCAGTCACAGAGTAAGTGCATGCTGTTGGGACAATTATATCAGTAGATGTCTTCCACCCATGGATGCCACAAACTTTCAATATAGATTTAGATACTGATAAATATATTTATCATACACACCTATAGATGGCATATATCTATACAGCTATTTTATTGATATCTATAACCATACTGATATTCTTATAAAGTATCTTTCTCTATAAATAGGTGTCTGTGATGGGCACTAAAGTGAAACACAATACAACAAAGCGTGGTTATAAATGGTTATGCTACTTCTATCAGTTCCAAGAGTTAGAGTTCCATAATTCTATCCATCCCATTGTCTGTCAATTTCCCAAATGGACCAAAATGTCCATTCAGTAATACATTTGGAGTTGCTTCCACCAGGTCAGACTGTTAATTAAGCTTTCTATTTGGAGGTTCTGAAAATATTGGGTAACAGTGTGGGACAAAACAGGCCTGAATTGTGGCAGACAGGGGACCGGTTTTGCCGCCACAATAATGCACCTGTTCATGCAGCCATATCAGTGCACCACATTTTGACAAAAGCCACCATGCCTCTCTTGCCCCATGAACCTTACTCACCTGACTTAGATACCTCGATCAAGTTAACCCATACAATCCTACATATTCTAATCCAATGTACAGAATTCTATTTTCTTTAAAAGAGTTTATAGAAATGATTATGGGTGTGGTGGGCAGGGGGGGGGGCACCTAAGGGGACATTTCTGATCCATAAATCACAGAAGAAACTATTGTTATTGCTTGGGAACTCAGAAAAAATGATAGACTTCAAATAATCATATTGGATTTTCCTTTATATTGTTAATTATAACTACAGATGGAAACAAAAGCAATGCTACTAACATAGAGTCAATTCTGAAATAGTGACCCTGTATACCATTGTCAAGGCTGTAAGCATTTAAAGCAGATAGCCTTACATTTTTCCTATGGAGTGGATGGTGAGTTTGATCTTCCAACCTTGTGGTTAGGAGTTCAACACTTACCTAACAGTGCCTCCAAGGCCCTTTTAGTCACTGATATAGTATATATGTGAGTCTGGGTATTTTAGAGAAACAAATCCCCAGAAACTCATGTAGCAGAGAGAGTTTTATATAAAGGTTAGGTGCACATCAAGAAAACATCCCAACCCAGTGCTGCCCAAGCCCACAAGTCCAACATTAACTCATACGTCCAACACTAAGCCACAAAGTCCTCCTCCATCTCACAAAACGCATGCAATGATGCCAACTGCAGGAGAAAGGCCGAGTCAGTGAATGTGTAAGCATCTCAGTGCTGGCAGGGGTCTCCACACGGCTGCTCCAGTACCCAGGGCTGCATCGGGGTAGGTCCATGTGGCTTCTCCTTGGGGATGTCTTGCAGAAAGTGAGCCTTGCCAGCTGAAGCAGGGAACTAGCTAAGGAAATTTCACCGTGGTGCAACCATCACAAAGCAAGAGACCCAAGAACTAGAAGGCGAGGTTCACCGAGCCACTTATCTCTCCGCCTTTCAATTAACCCCACATGTGTCCATTGGCCAGCTTGGCACAATAAACTAACTATCTCAGTGTATTAATTTAAAAATGTCCTTGTGAAAATGAGCTTAGACTACATTATATAAGTTAGCCTTACATAAATACAAGCACACAGATAACATATTGAGAAATAGGCATTTCTATGAAAAGTTTAGGGAAAACCCATTGATGGTCACTTATTTGGGGATATTTTTATTCTAGATGAAGAGAAGGAAAAAATGGAATAGGAATTGAAACACTAAGAGACTAATCATAATAATAATTTATTATTTTCTATATATTTTAATTCCAGTATTGTTTCACTTATTTTATTTGTATCTTATTGAAGATTGCAACTATAGTTACAGAGCTAAATTATTCTGATATCTCATCATTCCAAAAATATTGTTCATGTAGTGCTTTATTTGTGTCTTTTTCTGTTTGACAATACTACTCTATCCTTTACTCCAAATTACTTTTCCACACCATCTGGAATTACCACTTGTTTAACTAAAACTTCCTAAACCCTCAACTTTTCATGTAACCTTTTCCCAACCATCTTAGATAATAGCTATGCTCCCTTCAGTGGGAGCTTCAAACTTACTAGTCATTCCATAATAAAAAATCCTGCTTCTGTAAGCACTATAGCCTGAGAACCCCAGTCAGGAGTCGAACTCATGCTGTTTTGGATCACTGTTAGCTGGAATTAAATAGAATAGACAGTTGTGAGTTTTTCATGGCTATTACAACCTTGTCACATATAAAAATAGATCTCTCCTCTTATTCATTATTTGGCAGTTTGTATCTTTCTTTTCATAAATTTTAATTTTATGTTCCATGCTTATATTCTATATTTCAATCATTTTATCTAGCTCTCTTTTACTCTCTGTTTCTGTCAAAATCTGAATCTTAGGAGCAATAAGCTATCTGCTTTTTCTATTCCTGCACCCATGCAACTCAATGTTGTTTTCTCTATAATGTCATGATCATTTTTTTCAATGAATGCTCTGTACTTTAAGGTATTTGATTATGCTATTCTTGTGCATTCTTTCTCCAAAATATCCATTATATACCTATATCACATTACTCAAAAAATTGTCCCTCCTTCTGCTTCTTTTAGGTAATTATACAGCTTCTATTTTATGAGAAAACAGAAACACATTTTAAAATAAATTCCCATAATCTTCTATCATCAAACACAAAGAAAATGTATCATACACTTTTCTTCTCCTTGCACCTCCCACCGACAGACAGACTTCTCTCCTTTTGTATGAAAGGGTAATCCCTCCAGGTGCTTATGATTCCAGATGGTATCCTTTATGATCTCCACTTTGAATCCACGCCCCACAACATTTCTGATGATATTATCTAATGAAAAGTGCTCCATATTTATTTCACAGTTCTTTCCAGCCATTGCTAAATTTATTGTTCTTTGTGTCCAAACTTACTGAAATATTTATGTGAAAACTCCCCTGAATCCATTTCTTCACCTACTGTTCATTCATCAGTGTGTGAGTTTTGAATGGGAAGTTTTACACTGATCACTTTGAATACATGAAGATCTTTTCCTTCATACAGAAGAATATGTCCTCCTCTCGTCATTCTAGAGTGCATTGGAGCATGATCTAGACATGAGAATTACTCTTTGTTTGAAATATTTCAGGAGTCCATGATGCTGCTTTCTTTTCTCTTCCTCCTCCCAGTTTTCCTACCATCTAGCCCTATTCTACTGAGAGGTATGAGTTCCCTTGTTTCAGTGTTGCTTTGTATTCTTCCCTTCTAATGATTTCATTATTTTTAATGGTTTTGAATGCAATCTATATTGCCTAAACTACCATTATTTTCTTCATTTTTGATATCTCCTCACAGACTATTCAGGTGACTTGCTACTGCAAGCTTTGCAAACGTCACATGTCCAAGGCAAAGTCTACCATGTTTCATCTGATATCCATACTGTAGCATACTCTAACCCAGTACATTTGCCCTGGCACAGAGGTAAAATTCAAGAAGCGCCATTTACTGAAAATTCCCCCTACTGCCTCTCAATTGTCAATCTACAACCATGTCATTTCATTTTGCATTCAAAACATGGTTTCAATAAACTCTGCACCTATTTCTCCCAATTATCAGCATCTTACTTTAGTTTAATGCATATGTTTGAAAGGAATGAATGGACAGAATGAATGTAAATATGTTGTTATTAATTTAATTGTGTACTTTGTTCACACTTCCTTAGATTTTCCCTAAAGTTCTTTTTTCCATCCTATAATCCACTCTAGGATACCACATTGCACTTAGTTTTCATGTCTTCTTAAGTTCACCTTGGCTTTGCCGTGTCTCCCATTTGTTTGTTTACTGTGGCTTTGAAAGTTTGGAAGAGGAGGGCTCAGGATTTTGTAGAGTATTTTTCTATTGGGAATGTTTTTATATATGTACCTCATGATTATACTGGCCTTATGGGTTTAGGGAAGGAAAATTGCAGAGATGCAATGCCATTCTTGTCACAACATATCAAATGTGAATACTATCTATATGACTTATCACTATTGATGTTAATCTTGATCACCAGGTGGAGATGGTGCTTGATAGATTTTCATTTTAATCTAATTTTCATAAAGTAATGTCACTTGGCAAAACCCACACTTCAAGAATAAAGACTTCTGTTATATCATTTGGGGGTAAAGTATAAGTATATAAATATTTTTGAATTCTTCTTTATGGGACATTTCTTCCCCCCACACACATATGAATACAATAACATACATCAATATGGATTAATGTTTATTTTTATGTCTACTTTGAGAAACAATTCAATACTACTTTATTGCGATTTTGTGGCTTTGGGCATTGGAAGTTCATTTAGTTGAGGCCAGTGTATTTTTTTAAAATGCTTTTATATGGGGCTCTTACGTCACTTATCACAATCCATACATTCCTCCAGTGTGTCAGACAAATTTGCACATAAGCTGCCATCATCACTTTCAAAACTTTCTCTTCCCACTTGAGTCCCTGATATCTGCTCCCCATTTCTTCCCCCTCCCTGGGATCAGGTACCAGGTATCTAATACTCAGAACAAAATCATACACAAGGTGAATTGGAATGGGGGCATGGAGTGGAGACCCAAAGGCCATCTGTAGACAATCAGACATCCCCCTACCAAGGCATCCCAGGGAAGAAATAAGCCAGGTAGTGTGCAGTATTGCACCAATGAAACACACAACTTTCCTCTAGTTCTTTGGTGCTTCCTATACCCCACTATTATGATTTCAATTCTACCTTACAAATTGGATTAGACCAGAACATGCATAAAGCTACAGATAAGAGTCCACGACACAGGGAATCCAAGATAGATAAGCCTCCCAGGGCCATCAATGAGTGTAAGATACCAGGAGGATTAGGGGAGGGTGGGGGGGGGGGAAAGAGGGGTTGATCACAAGGATCAACCTGGAATTCCCTCTTAGGGAGATGAAAACAGCAATGGCAATTTTAAATCAGATAATCATATAGTATTTTATGAAAAATTAAAGAGAAATGTACTTGCATCCATTATTTAAAAATAACACTTCAAGATCAACCATAAAATATAACACTATTAGTGATAGGAAAATAACATCCAAGTATTTATAAGGAAGACCAGTAAATATGAATATTACTTATATTTATGAGTCAATCACTAAAGCTAGTGTTGAATAAATTGAAGATTTTTAGCAAGTTTTATGTTTGAAATAGATCAAACATGCAACCTAGTTGCAATGATAATAGCTGGTGACTGGAATTAAAAAGTTAGAAACCAAAAATGAGTAAGTTGGAAAATACTGCCTTGCTGATGGAAATGAAGCACAGGTCACGTGATTGTGTTCTTATTCAAGAATAATGACTTGTTCATTGCAACACATTTTTTGTCAACAACATAAATGGCAAATATACAGACGGAACTCATGGCATGGAATCTAGATTAATTAAATCAATTTCATCGTGAGAAAGAGACTTTGAGAAAGCTAACATCATTAGTCAGAACAAGGTAAGGAACTGCTTGTGGAACAGACCTTTAATTGCCAGTATATAAGTTTAAGTTGAAGCTGAAGAAAATTAAATCAAGTCAGAGAGTCACCATAACCTTAAGTGTACTGCACCTGAATTTACAATCCATCTCAAGAATAGATTTATAATCCATGTCAAGAACTGCATGGAACAATGAGTGATGTCCAGACATCATCAGAGTAAAAAATAAATAAAATAAAAGATGATGAAAAGGACAGGGATTGTTAAAAGAATAAAATAGATGTCACAAGAGATTTTGATACTTACTGTTTAGTTTAAAATAGCTAAAATTAGTGAAATAAATGCTAAAATAAAAGATTTGGAGAGAAGATGCCAAATGGTGACTCAAAGATACAATGTGAAATGGAAGGAATGAAAATTATAATGAACCTTTTGAAGTCCTCTCATATTATACTCACATGTGTAGACCTCAAGTTAGAAAAATCAAAAGGGAAGAACACTCAGAACTTCTCAAGCTGAACAAAATGGGAGGTGGGGGTGATGGGGAGGGGGATAGCCTTAAAATTTCAACATTAATGGTTTCAATAAGCAAAATACTAAGTGGTGCTGAATGCATCAAAAATGTTTGAATTAACACATAGACATTGTACTGGAGGGAATTTTCCAACTTTTAGCCATCACAGAATGTAATATATGACTAAGTACTGATGCTATTGAACAAAGGATTTTATCTTCACTGAAGACATTGGTGAAAATATGAGTTTTCAGTACACCAATTAAAATTTATCCACAAGTGAATGAAATACTGAAAGTACTCATATATATCAAGAAATTTGAAAAAAGGGCATCTGGTCTACAGAATGGAAATGATCGATATTTTTCCATTGCAAATAAAAACATTCAATATATTGAGGCAATTATCAAAAATATTATTAATATCACTCAAAGGTAAAATTATGAAGATAATTTTAAAATGGTTGCTGAAGTGCATTGACAGGGACCGATAGAAATTCAAGTCAGGTTCAAAGGAACATGTGAAACAGTATGATGGCTGATGTCAAGTAGATCTTTCGAAATTATAGAATGTCAGAAAGATGTTTGCAAAGGCATTAAATTGCATGGATCATAAAAATTATGAATAGCATTCTTAAAAATAGTAATCAGAACTCATACTAAAAGAGAGTTCTTACATCACAACCATTTGATTTTACAAGCTTTAAAATGAGTGAAAGACTGTATCAGGATTTAATCTCTACTTACACAATATATTTGCTGAACAAATAATTGCAGAAGCTGAATCTTTCCTAGTGGCACGGTGGCTTCACATTGGGCTCCTAATCACAAGGTCAGGAGCTTCTCCATGGTGGAAAGACAAAGCTTTCTGTTCCCATAATGATTCACACACGTGGAAACACACCGGGCCCATCCTCTGTCCTACAGGGTTGACTTAAGTCAGAATTAACTCCGATGGCAGGGAGTTTGAATTTCTTGAAGTTTTGAGTTATATTAATGGGAATGCGACATCAGAAATGAAGGAAGATTCATTAGCAACTATGTTAGGTTTCTCTCTAGAGAAACAAAACCAGGACACTAATGATTTTATATATATATATATATATTTATATAGATAGAGAGATGGTTATATATTATATATATCATATAAATAATAAACAATTAATCTATAAAACAGTACAAATGGCTCCATGCAACACACTCCTGTGAGACAACTGTGAGACACTGGCAGTCCTTCAAGTCTTGAGGGCTGCTGGGTAGTCCTCTATAGAGCAATTCAGGCTATCCAGCACAGGTAGCAAACAGCAAGGCAGGTCATCAACAGTCAACCAGATGACAGGGTCTGACAGTCCCCAACTCAAGTCGTGCACACTCCAGTGGTGTGGTGAAGCAGGTCTTGAAGGAACCTCAAACTATAGTGACACAGTCCATGGGTTAGGTGTCCCACAGGTAGTGTAGCTTGCAAATTGAGGCAGAGCACAAGCTAAGGCAGATGTACACTGATCTGATCATCAAAGAGCAAGGAACAAGAAAGGCAAGGCTTACAGAGCCATGTATATCTCTACCCTTCAAATAATCACACATGTAATCATTGCCCAGGTTGGCACAATAAACCTACCTATCACAACAACCTTCTATATAAAATTGGAAAAACTTGCTTACTCAAAGCAAAGAGGATTTGAACCACTTCATGATAATCGTAAAGGATTCCAGTCTTTAATATGAATAACACTTCTATATAAAGAAAATGAAAATCATCACAAATTAAACAATAATAGCATCAGGATAAATGGAGAAAAGTTTGACATTTTCAAGAATCTCATTTTACTTGGATCCACAAGCAATGCTGAGAGAGATAGCAGTCTGAAAATCACATGGCATATGTGCATTGGACAAATCTTCTGCAAAATATCTCTTTCAAATATTTAAAACTAGATTGTGTCACTTTGAAGAATATGGTGTGCCTGACTCATGTCATAGTTTTTTTCAATTGCCTTGTTCGCATATAAAATGTGGACAATGAATGATAGGAATCAAATAATTGGTGAAGTTGAATTATGGTGTTGGTGAAAGATATGGAATACAAGAAAAATTAATAAATCTATCTTGGAAGAAGTATAGCCAGAATGTTCCTCAGAAGGGAAGATGAAAAGTTCTTCATGTTATTCCACAACTTGTCTGATATTTCATCATGAGTGTTTAGTCTGTCAAATCTGTTCTTCATATGGTCTCTAATTTAGGTGGGATATACTCAAGGTTGTATTTTGTCTTGTGAACTTGTTGTAAATTTATCATCTTCAACCTGAACTTGCATTTGAGCAATGAGTGACCTTTCCGTAGCCACTCCTTTGTCTTGTTTTGGTTGAAAGTATAGAAGTTTTTCCATTGTCTCTCTCATCAAACAAAAAACCCAAACTCACTGCCTTTGAGTGGATGCTGACTCATAATGATCCCATTGGACAGGGAAGAATTTACTTTGTGGGTTTCTAAGACTGCAATTCTGTATGGGAGTACAAATCCCTGTCTTTCTCCCATAGAGAGGCTCGTGGTTTGGATCTGCTGACCTTAGGTATTGTAAGCCACCAGGGCTGCAGGCCTTTCCCATGTATGTCATCAATTTAGTTGCTCTTTATGTCATAAAAGTCTTTTCAAAGAAGAACTCATTGAATTTGCAAAATCCTGTTTCGCCATCTCCAACTTTGTTTAGATCACAAACTCCATAATTTCCAACCACTCGTTCTTCCTCTTTGTTTTCAACCTTTGCATTGTATTTGCTAATACTTATCAATGCATTTTAATTGATTTTTAAAAATCAAGTTATTGATCATTGGCTTTAGTGGTTGTGCTCAAATTTGAATAATTGTTGTATTAACTGGAATTCTTTGTAGGCCATCATATAGATATTATACAATCACAGAATTGTATTTAAAAATAGATCTTAAAACAAACTTTTGACGATGAATGTGACACTATTCCCCTTAAATTTGTCATTTCCAGTACAGTAGATAATATGATTGTCTAATTCAAAAATGACTGTTATCAGTGTGTTTTAGCTTATGAATTCCTAGGATATAGCTACTTATATTTTCCTTTCAATTTTGACAACTTTCATTTTTTCCAGATTCATACTTTGTATAGTATGCATTCCATCTAGTAATGGAAGTTTAGAGGCTTGTTTTTCCCACTCATTTAGAGTTTCTCCCATCAGCCAAAGAAGATCTCACAAACTTTATCAATGTTATTAAGAACAACTCTATTTAGAAGAATTAGCTCTATCCCTGTCCGATATTGTGTGACATCCAAATTTAGGGACTCAAATTCCAGCTTTATCACACACAACATTGGACAATGTTCTGCTAGTCATAAAGTTTACAGTGGCTAATTTTGCTGAAGTAGCAAACCTATTTCTATTTCTTAATCTGTCTTAACCTGAAAATTCCACTGAAATCTATGGAGAATAGTAAACTTGCTTGTATTTGAAGCAGTAGTGACAAAGCTTCCAGCAGCACATCAACACTCCAGGTGCCACAGTATGAGAGACCGACAGACAGGTTATGTACATATATTTGCATGTGTCTTGTTGTTATTGTTAAGTGCCTTCACTTCTACTTTGACTTCTAGTAACCTGAAATACAACAGAAAAAAATAAAAAAAAACAACTACTGCCTGATCCTGCCCTATTCTTAAATTAAAATTTTTGTGTTTCAGTCAGAATATTTGTGTTATTAGCACAGATTCTATGTGCCTCTTTGAGGTGTTCTTCTTTTTTACTGATTCACTTTCTTCCCCAGCATAATAATCTAAATACGTCAATACTTCTTTGGTCTTCTTTATTTTCAAGTTCTCATCTGCATGTGAGATGGTTGCAAATGGCATGGCTTGTGTGAGGAGCACCTTAATCCTCTAAGTGCTATTTTCCCACGTCAATATGTCAAAGATTCTTGTGCAGCATATTTACCAATAAAATGCAGTTTTGTTTCTTAAGTGCTGCCTCTATGAGCTCTTAGTGTGGATCCAAGAAAAAATGAAATCCTTGACAACTTTCTTATTTTCTCTGTTTATCGTGATATTGTCTATTGGTCCTGTGGTAACAATATATTTTTCTCTACCTTTGAATTGGTGTCATCTACAAATTTCAGTTTCTTAATGAACCTGGTGCCATGTTCTTCTTCATCTAGCCCATCTTCTAGAATCACTTGCTCAGCACACAGACTGCATAATTATGGGGAAGTGCACAACCCAAGGAACAACTTTCCAATTTGTAAATTATGCATTATCCTCTTGTTTTGATCTCAGTAGAGTCTATAGGAGCACAATTAAATATTCTGGGATTCCTATCACACTCATTGTGGCCTGTAGTGTTATACTTAGACACACACAGAGAAATAGAGACGGAGATAGAATATGATCTATTTCCTGATTTTTAAATGGCTTACTTGATTACGAGGGCTGAAACATCCAAAATCTGTAGACCAGGGTTCAAACTAAAATCTCTGGCAGCATTGAGTCTGAAATTAGTAGGCCAAGTGCCAGCCTGGAAAATCTGGCAAGATACTTATGTTACAAAATTGACACAGATTTTTTTTCTCTATCGAATTCACTTTTTTGCTTCACGTCTTTATTTTTTTCATGAATATTTAGAGTTGACTTAAATTACAGTCCTGTCTTCACTGGATGATGTGGACTAATTTTTGAACCGATAGGTGCCATCTTCTTGACACGTAAGTAAGTAAAATTAACACTCACCCCATGAACCACAATTTCACTAACTACATTAATGTTGTTTTGAAGTGTCTTCTACTTTTAGCTTTGCAAACAATCTTCCACAGTTATTTTGGTAAGCCTACTGTTCTTACCCTTGTTAGTGAAGGTTTTTCATATAGTTATAAAATACTTAGAATGCATAATCACTATTTTAAATCCATATTGGCATTATCCTCACATTATAATTATTTTTTTTTTAATTTTCATGCATTGAGGTTCAATCTTTGTGTTGTGAAATTCAATGGGTCTTTAGAAATGCATTGTGCAAATTTTCATATTCACAATTGCATTATCATACAAAACGATTCCATCAAGAAAATCCTGTGCTTTCCATAAACTCTTCTTCCTCTGTCTCTAAACCCCTAGCAACCACAGATCCAGCTATTGTTTTTATAATTTTGTCAATTTTAGAATATCATATGATTTAAATCATATAGCATCTATTCTTTCCAGACTGCCTTCGTTAACTTAGATATGTGCATTTGAGATATAAACGGATATTTTTGTGTCTTGTTAGGGCATTTCTTTTTTTTTTTTTAATTTTAACAATTTATTGGGGCTCATACAATTCTTTTCACAGTTCATGCATATACATACATCAATT
The DNA here is from genome assembly GCF_050624435.1 of Tenrec ecaudatus. Taxonomy (NCBI): domain Eukaryota; kingdom Metazoa; phylum Chordata; class Mammalia; order Afrosoricida; family Tenrecidae; genus Tenrec; species Tenrec ecaudatus. The sequence continues at coordinate 59,716,398 of NC_134540.1, forward strand.
GTATAAAGCACATCTGTACAGTCTTTGCCCTAATCATTTTTTTCTCTTTTCTTCTTTTACATTTTATTAGGGACTCATACAACTCTTACCACAATCCATACATATACATACATCAATTGTATAAAGCACATCCATACATTCCCTGCCCCAATCATTCTCAAGGCATTTGCTCTCTACTTAAGCCCCTTGCATCAGGTCCTCTTTTTTTTTTTCCCCTCCCTCCCCATTCACCCCTCCCTCATATGCCCTTGGTAATTTATACATCGTTGTTTTGTCATATCTTGCCCTATCCGGAGTCTCCCTTCCCCCCTTCTCTGCTGTCCCTCTCCCAGGGAAGAGGTCACATGTGGATCCTTGTAATCAGTTCCCCCTTTCCAACCCACTCACCCTCCACTCTCCCAGCATCGTCCCTCACACCCTTGGTCCTGAAGGTATCATCCACTCTGGATTCCCTGTACCTCCAACCCTCATATGCACCAGTGTACAGCCTCTGTCCTATCCAGCCCTGCAAGGTAGAATTCGGATCATGGTAGTTGGGGGGAGGAAGCATCCAGGATCCGGGGGAAAGCTGTGCTCTTCATCGATACTACCTCACACCCTAATTAACCCATCTCCTCTCCTAAACCCCTCTATGAGGGGATCTCCATTGGTCGACACTTGGGCCTTGGGTCTCCACTGTGCACTTCCCCCTTCATTTAATATGATATATATATACATACATATACATACATATATACATATACACATATATACACATGCATACACACACTTATATCTTTTTTTTTGTTGCATGATGCCTTAGTTAGGGCATTTCTTTTATCTAAGAACAGTATTCTGCAGTTTTTATATTTATAGGTTAGGGGATAGTTGGTTCCTTCTATTTCTTTCGATTTTTAGTAAATATATGTTTAACAAAACTTTGACTTTCAAAGAACATCAAATGTACAGTTCAGTGACCTGAGTTATGCTCACCATATTGTTCAACCCTCACCCTGTTTGCGCTCAAGCATAAATGTCATACAAGCTTCTGTCAGTCCTGCCTTATATGCTTTATCTCCTATCCAGTCTCGGAATAAATGTCATTTATTTAGAGAAGCTTTCTTTCTTTGCACTAGACCTTGTATACCATGTGACTCTCCTTGCTTCTGATTCAGTCTGAGGAATGCTTACCACTATTTGTATGTTAGACTTTTAATCATGATTTGTTATATTTTTTCTCTCTTTTATGACTCTAATTCAATTTTAAATGATGTTATATATCTTCTATTGTTTTCTTTTTTCTTTTTATTTAGTTCAAGGATCATTTGTTGGCCTCTAGGAGTGTTTTCCAGCCCAGTTTGTTGGGGCACCACACCCTGGCCCCAAAGTCCACTTTCAGCATTCCCTGGGGACCTTGCCGCTCCATTCCCTTGCTGTTCTGCTGCACTCCCCCAGTGCTTTGCCTTGGTGTGGTGGGATCAGGTCAGGCACAATTCCCACACTGTGTCTCCGGTGCTGTCCCCTGTAGCACCATGGGTCAGTGAGGGGTGTCATGTCTCATCGTGGGGCTGTCCATGTTGTCCTTTTCATTGCTAGGTTCTAGCCAGTTGATTCCAGTCCTGCATCATCAGCCATTTCTTTTTTGGATCTATGGCTAGAGACATTACCCAATCTATTTCATTAGTGTCTTACCCTTTTTTTGACAACCTTCGATTTTATGAAACATGATGTCTTTCTTCAGAGACTGGTCCCTCCGGAAAAGGTGTTCAAATTTTATAAGACCAAATCTTACCATCTTCTTTTTTTAAAGAGTGATCTGGTTATGCTTTCTCTGAACTAGATATGGTGTATATTCAGGACGTTTATGGTACAGTCACCATTCTTAACTAAAACCATGATTCAAAGGCATCATTCTTCACTGCTCCTGGTACATTGTACAACCCTCATATGCTTATCATATGTCTGAGATTACACACTTTGGGCTTAAGCCACTCTTAATGACCTGTCATGTCATAGTTTGACAATATGTATTTCTTTTACTAAACCATTAGTAAATTATCACCACAATATTTAGTAACATTGTGTGACACAGCTTATCAAATTTTACCTTGAGAAAATCAAGAATTAGCAAAGGTAAGAAACCTGCTCAGATTTAAAGAGCTAGAAGCCCAACTGAAATCTAAACTTAAATATTCTCATTTGAAGGCTAGTTTTATTTTCTCTACTCCCCCCATCTGTGTACAATAAATGGTACTTACTGCATGTAGATATGTTAAATAAATAAAGATAAATAGATACTATTTATCTCAAGAAGCAATTATGTTACAAGGTTTCTTCAGAGGACATATGGCCAGAACTTGAATGTTCAAATGACCTAATCAAATACAAGCATATAGAAAGTGCTTAATGTTTCTAAGATTTTCATAAATTTTAATTGTGTAAAAGGTAAAAGTTTTAAAAGTATTTTTTGAATGTGAAATTTTTGTCGCAGATAATAACTATCTTTCAAGTGATGTAAGCCTGAACCACGCATTTGCTGTTGCCTTCATCTATAATTCTACCCGCACACCTCTACCCACTAGAGCCTGGTAGTTTTCAATCTCTGCTTCTTCGCTCCATTCTTCCTTCCATTTACCTTTCCTTTCTTCTTTATTTATCCTCCTCTTTCTCTTGCTATTCTTAGTATTTCACATAAATAATCTAATATTAATCCCTTATTACAGCAGTGGTAGGAACAAAAGATCTATTTTCTTTGTTTTCTATGTGGAGCAATTTAAGAGTCTTTGATATGGATCAGTTGTTCTCAACCTTCCTAATGCCTCGACCATTTAATACAGTTTCTCATGTTGTGGTGACCTCCAATCATAAAATTATTTTTGTTGATACTTCATAACTATAATTTTGCTACTGTTCTGAATCATCATGTAAATATCTGCTATGCAGGATGTATTACATGACCCCTGTGAAAGGGTGACTCAAACCCCACAGGGGTCACAAACCACAGGTTGAGAACCACTGATACAGATCTTTAAACCAAATTTTATCCCACAAAAACCCAAGCACCACATCATAACGAATATAGTAGCTTTCCTCATCAAGTGTTATTATATGGAAAAATCTTAAATCATCTAGAACTAGAGACTATGCAATAAAATGATTATGGATTAATCAATACAGTTATTTTTCTGTGTTCCAAATTATTGAACCCTAAACATAATATATGCTATATGTCCTAGGTAAAAAAACCACGTCAGTTCACTAAATAATTTATATCAATAGCAGAATAATCTTCTTTAATAGGGCTTTACTTAATATTTTTTTGTATTTTATTTTGACATTTATTTTGTAAAAATATAGTATTAAATTGAATGTAGTATCCATTTTTCATGTTTTGTCTATTTGTTTATTTCCCTGAATGCATGGAATTATATAGTAAGAAACCATTTGAAGAAGAATAAACAGTTTGTGTTGTTGCCAGCATTTTATGAATTTCACCCTGCCTCTGGCAACCCATCTCCTCTTCACCACCCTCAATCACACTAGAATGAATGGGAATAGTAATATTGGATGAGGTGAACACATACTTAGTTAAAAAATTATCTTTGTGTATGACAGTTATCTGAAGTTATTTATACTTAATTTAATTCTATATGCTCTTGATTGCTATCTCTTTTATTTGCAGATAGCTGTTACAAATTGTTTAGATTTTAAATCATATAGTTTAATTTATGACTCAGTTGACTTGTCCACAAATATTATTTTATGCTATTGTATTTGCACATATTCATTAGTATTTATTTTAACATGTTCACTTATAATAATTGATTTGTACATGTTCATTTTATAAACATAAATTAATCAAAAATTGTCACTATATACAACCATAGAATCACACTATGCACATATAATGCTTTTAATATTTTGAAAAATATTTTGTAAAATATATGTTAAGGTTGTATTATTTGTGTGCTTATACAAAAATTTACATAAACTCTTTATAAAATTGAATGATACATATACATCCTATATATTTACCAGTCTTATACCTGCAAATAATTCTATGAAAAGTTTAAACTATATTTTATTTAATTTATAGATGCAAAAAGGGATTTAGTGTTCATCATGCTTTCAAAAATTTCAATCAATATAAAAGATACAAACTTAAAAATACACAGAAACCATTGGAGAGCTTTCAGGAAGATGGCGTTGATGAAGAGACAGGCATTTGCAGCTACCTATGAGTAGTTGCCAGATCTGCAGGGGGAAGAGCCGATTAGAGGGTCTTGCAGTGAGCCTGGGACCTTTTGGCAGTTCCCCCACAGACGCATGAGCTGTGCTCACCATTGCATGCATCACCTGGGTTTCTCTGCACCAGAGCTGGTGAGACACAGCCGGGCTCTCTTATTCTTCCAACCCCAGAAACCTTTCTGCAATGTGATTCTCTGAGACTCAACGTCACATATGTCAAAGTGCCCTGTGGTTTCTACGCCAATGACCAGAGTGCTTGGATCCCTTGAGTGCCGCCCCCTCCCCCCCCCCCCCCGCCCCCTCTTCCTTCTGAGGTCATGGGAGCTCAATTTCTGTCAGTGGTCTCGTCCCAGGCATTCTACAGCTGCTCCTTCTTCCTTCCCCACAAGTCACCAGAGTGCAATTAATAGCAACAGCTGCTTTCTGGGCTTGGTGTGTCTGCTCCCTTCTCCTTTCCCCACTATCATGGGAGCCTGAGCACCACTGGCCCTGCTTCACAGGCATTTTGTAGCTGCTCCCATGTCTCCTCACCGTCCCTGGAGCCAAGCACTGTCAATAGCCACTTTCTGCACATTGTACGTCCACTCCCTCCTCCTTTTCTGCAGTCACTGGAGTCCGAGCCCCACCAATCACCATGTTCTAGGTTTGGTACATTCCCGCCCTACTCATCACCCTATAGTCGCCTGCTCTGAGTGCTACCGGAGCCACTTCCTGGACATTCCACAACTTCTCCCTCCTCCTACCCCACTGTCACTGGAGCCTGAGTGCTTCTGAGGCTGCTTTCTGGGATTTTTGTGTCTGTTCATCCCCTCCTCTTTCCCTGCAGCATTGTGGGCCTGAGCACTATGAGTGTCCCTTCCTGTGTGTTCTGCAGCTGCTTCCTCTCCTCCTCATTTAGTAACCAGAGCCTGAGCACTACCTACAGCCATTCCCTGGTTTCCTGGCTCCTTCCTTCTTCCCTTGCAATTGCCTTAGACTGACTGCAACCTGTAATGCATTCTGGGCACTCCACGGCTACTCCCTCTGCCTCACTGCTCTGCTCAATTGCTAGAACCTGGAGTTCTACCACTGGTCACCTCTAGGCATCTGCTTCTCCCCATCACCACCCAGAGTGACTGGAACCTGAGCATTACTTGTAGTCACTTCCCAGGTTCTTCAAGCCCACCCAAAACTCCCTGTAACAACTAGCCAGTCCCCAATCCCCCCTCCCCCCAGGTCCACCAGCCATTTCCTGTGCCCACCAGTTGCTCCTTTGAATCTTTGCACCCAATGGCTTCTTCCTGTGCCAGCAGAATACTCCTCAGCATCTCCCACCCTTTACAGCTATTTCCCAAGACTGTAGGCTGCTTCCCGAGGGGCCCACATCCACTGGCAACAATCAGGTCCACAGACCACTTCACTGGCTCCCTCTACCCATTGGCCACTTTCCAGACACTCCCACACCTGGAGGCCCTTTTCCATGCCCACCAGCTACTTCTTGCTGTGCCCACTAATACCTTTCTGTCCCCACAGACTGTGTACAGAGCCTTAACACATCACTGGCCACTTCCCAAACTGCAGGGCATTTACCACCCCTGACCCCTTGTCTGTTGGCCTCCTATGCAACCACTGGCTACTTTCTGAACTCCCAAGGCCCTATAGCCATATCCTTTACCCTTTACATATTGTGACTGTTTCCTTTGTCTGATGAACACCTCCCAGGCTTCCCACATCTGCTGGTCACTTTCTGTCTCCACTTACCACTCCCTGGACACCCCTATACCTACCAGCCTGGACTCGCAGGAAAATGGCACCAAGCTCCAACAAAATGACACATGGACAACCACCCACATCAGCAGCCACTACAAGAAAACAAGAAAAACAAAATGCAAGATCTGAAGAGGATCTGAATCTAGTGACCTTCAACGAAGAATCACTTTAAACCACTACAAAAATAAATCTTCAGTATGTAGCTTAGAGTCATACAGGATATGAGGGAATCAATATAGAAAAAGGATGAAATAATACAGAGGATAGTGTCCACATACTGTAGGGAAATACAATCCTTAAGGACAATGCAGCAGAAACAAAGATGATAAAAGACCTCACCAACAGGCTGGAGGAAGTAGAGAACTGTATCAGCGATCTAGAAGATAACAGAATAGAATTCAACCAATGTGAAAGACAATCAAACAAGATAATTATCCCTAAAATGCTGAGCGTGAAGTTTTTATAACATTTATATACATATGTTTATGATATATATTGATAACTATGAAAGTAAAGAATAAAAACAATTTTTCCTGAAACTAAAAATTCAGGCATTATAGGGTTAAAGAAGATGAAGAAAACCTGAGAACAATGAACAATACTATGAATAGAAACAATATCCAAATAATTGGGGTACCAGAGCAAGATGTAACAAAGAAACCAACACCTAAAATAGCGAGGGCATTCCTGGATGAAAACTTCTACAGCATAATAAGAAGATCCGGCTATTATCCAGGAAGTACACAGGGCACCAATTAGACTTAATCCCAGGAAAAACACACCTAGGCTTATAGTAGTCAAAGTATCTAATTTTGAGAAAAAGAAAATCTTAAGGACAGCTAGAGAAAAAAAAGTCACCTATAAGGCTACACAGATAAGAATATGCTCAGATTTCTCAGCAGAAACCCTGAAGAAGAGAGAATGGAGTAACACCTTCCATGAGATGCAAGAGGTGAAAGGGAATAATTATAGCCCAGGAATAATCTATCCCACAAAACTCTTCATCAAAATACAAGGTGAAGTTAATTTTTTCTCAGATAAGGAACACGTTAGAGAAATATGCAAAAAAGAAAATCAGCACTACAAATATCACTTTCTAACTCACTTTGGACAGACCAACATTCATAAAACACAAACCTGAGACCACCGCATAGTCTAACACTATCAAGAAGTCATGGCGCTGAAAGCAATGCCCACGTTTTCTTTGACCCACTGAAGGAAAGGAGGCAGGTATGAATTCTCCACACATACACAGAACATACAGCAAAGGAGGGAGGTGGCAAAATACTTAACACAAAAGGTATAAGATGTAATTACTTCGTAATTACTCTGACCGTCAGGGTCCTGAACTCAGCCATTAAAAGACAAAAAATAGCAGACTGGATTAAGAAACAAAACCCATTAATCTGCTGTCTGCCAGAGACACATCTCAAGGTCACATACAAACACAGGTTAAGTGTTATAGGCTGTCAAAAAGTCTTTCAAGTGAAGGGTAATATAAAGAAAGCAGGTGTTACAATTCTAATTACAATTCTGACAAAACCGATTTCACAGTGCAGAATATAACAAGAGATATGTATGGGAATTATATAATGCTTAAGGGAGCAGAAGGCCAAGAGCCAATGTGCATGATAAATACATGTGCCCAATGATAGACCAACAAAGTTCTTCAACCCAAATCCTCAAAAGATATAATCACAAAATCAGTAATTATAGTAGGAGACTTCAATACACCATTATCAGAGAAAGACATGTATGTCAACAAGAATGAATCTAAGAGACTACTGAACTAAATGCAATCAGGCATCTAAACCTTAGAGATACATTCAGAGCTCTCAACCCAAATGCAAACAAAACAAAACAAAAAAAAACATATTCTTTCTAAGTGCACACAAAATGTATTTGAAAGTAGACCACATGCTGAGGCATAAGTCAAAGTTGAGTAAATCCAAACATACAGAAATCAGACAGACTTCCTTCTTTGACCACCATACCATAAATCTAGAAGTAAATGAAAGAAAGAAAAAGAAGAAGTGCAATTACATGGAAGCAAACCAACATGCTTCTGAAAAGGGACTGGATTGTGGTCCTTATTTGAGTCAAAATTAGGAAGTTTCAAAAAGCTAATAAGAATTCAAATACATCATATCAAAACTTATGGGATATAGCAACATCAGTCTCAGATGATGCTTGAAAGCAATAAATGTACACATTAAGAAGGAAGAGAGACTTATGATTGATACCCTATCACAAAACCTTCAGCAGTTGGAATAGAGCTAACAGAATAATCTATCTAATGGCAAAAGCAAAGAAACTATAAAAATTAATGCCGAGATACACACATTTGGGGAAAAAGGAGAAAATCAAGAGCTCACATTAAAGAATTAATTTAAAACATTTATATGTGGGTAATTAAATATAAAAATTATTTTGATACATAATTTAAAAAATCAACACAGTAAAAAGCTGGTTCTCTGAAAGGGTCAACAGCATTGACAAACCACTTGCAAACATTACAAAATATAGGAAAGAAAAGACACCAATATCTAGGATGAGTTATAAAATGGGGGAAATTACAATGAAACTTACAATTAAAAGAGTAATTACACAATACTACAAAAATTACTCCATTGAATTCAACAAGTTGGAGGACATGGACAAATATCTGAAAAAACAAACCTTTCCCAGGTTATCTCATATGAATGTCAGAAACTACATAGCAAAATAAGAAATAAATAAGTTATTAAGGAACTCCCACCTAAAAGAAGCCCTGGTCCAGATGGCTTCACAGGAGAATTCTACCAAGCATTCAGGGAAGAACTGACACTAATCTACACAAACTCTTCCAGAAGAGAGAAAAGGACAGTAAACTCCAAAGTACATTCTATGAAGCCAGTATAACACTGATACCAAAGTCAAGCAAGTTTCCCACAACAATGGAGAATCATAGGCAAATATCTCTTATGAACATAGATATAAAAATCCTCAATAAAATTCTGGCAAAATAGAATACAAAATTACATCAAAAACATAATCTATTTTGACCAAGTGGAAATCACTTGAAACAATCACTAGAAAAATTATCAACATTATTCATCAAATTAACAAAAAAATTTTAAAAGGACCATATGATAGTATCACTAAATGCAGAAAAAGTATTTACAACATTCAGCACCCATTCCTAATTAAGAAATTCAAGAAGATAGGATTATAAGAAAATTAATATAATAAAAGGTATATAGGTAAAACAATGCCCAGAGTTACAATTAATAGAGAAAAAAACATAAAAATCCCAACTGAATAATGGGATCCAACGAGGATGACCCTTGTCCCAACTTTATTCAACATCTTCCTGGAGGTCCTAGCTAACAGGAAGATATCATAGGTATACATTTGGGGAAAGAAGAACTGAAATTATTGTTATTTGCAAATGACATGATGTTATATATTAAGAACCCCAAAGACTCCACAATAGGATTGCTGGAAACAATCGAGGAATATGATAGAATAGCAGAATATAACATCAATAATCAGAAGTTAATTGGATTACTATATACCATTGATGGGATTACAGAAAAAAGAACTCAAGAAAGAACTACTCCTCACAATAGCCAAACATACATGGCAATATTGAGGGCTATACCTAGCCTAAAAAGACAAAGGATCTGTATGAGGAAAACAATAGAACATTATTTCAAGAAAACAAAAGGGAGTTTCTCAAGTAGAAGAATAGCCCATACTTGTGGATCAAAAGATTCAATATTATAAAATTGTCATTCCTGCCCAAAGTGCTATAAAAATTCAATGCATCCCCAATATAAATTTGAACATCATTTTTTAAAGAACTGGAGAAAATGACAACCAACTTCATATGAAAAGGGAAGACTCCTAGGATTGGCAAATAAATCCTTAAGAAGAACAAAGTGGGCAGTGGGCTTGCATTATTTGACTTCAGAGCTTATTGTACTGCCATAATTGTCAAAACAGCATGGTATGGGTACAACATAGATACTCGGACCAATGGATAAGAACAAAATATCCAAAAATAAAAACAGCAGCATATAGAGAACTGATCTTTGCCAAAGGTCCAAAAAATTTCTAATGGGAAGCAGGTACCCTTTTCAACAAATGGTGCTGGAAAACTGGACATTAGTCTGCAGATCAATGAAACACGACACTTACTTCACTCCATGCAAAAGAACAAAGTCAAGGTAGATAACAGTCCTCACGGCAAAACCCCAAACTATTAGAATCATCAATGAAATAATCTAGACAAAGCTAAGAACCTTAGCACAGGAAATACTTGGGCAATCAGAAATTAGGAAGCATACACACCCAGAGGAAGGTAAAATAGATGAGTGAAACAATCTAAAGTTAAAACACTTGTGCACATTGAAGGACTTCATCAAGAGAGTAACAAGAAAGTCCTCAGGCTGGGAAAATATATTTAGTAATAACATTGCAAACAAAGGGTTTATTAGTAAATTCTACAGAATCCTGCATGCTTACAATTAGAAAAAAAAAAAAAGAATAACCCACTGAGGAGGTGGACAAAGGACTTGAACAGAAAATTCACAAAGGAGGAAACCCAAATGGCCAATAAACATATGAGAAAATGTCCCCTATATTTAGCCATCTGAGAAATAGAAATCAAAACAACACTGAGATACCACTTAACACTCACAAAGATCGCCTAATCCAAACAAAAAAAACAAAATAAAACCAGAAAGCAATAAATGTTGGAAGGGGTTCAGTAGAGAGGAACTCTCATTCACTGCTGGTGGTCCTGTAGATACATACAGCCACTTTGGAAAGCGGTTTGGCAATACCTTGGGCAATCAAGTTATCAAATGACCCAGTAATCCCAAATGGGGCATACACACAGAAGGAATTAGAAACAGATGGTGACCAATCTATTCCCCAATATCCGTCACTGCACCTTTCACAAGAGAAAAAAATGAAACAGCATAAATTTCCATCAATAGATGAATGAATTACAAAACTCTGGAGCATTCATACAATGAAATACTACGCATCCCTAAAAAATAATGGTACAATGATGAAACACCTCATTTTGTGGAAAGAGCTGGAGGATATTATGCTGAGTGAAGATAGCCAGACACAAGATGATAAGTACAACATGAGTCCACTGAGTTCAATTCAAATAGCAGAATGGAAACACACATAACACACAATTACTGGGCTGAAGACCAGGTATTCTGGCAAGAGCCAGGCCAAACTCAAAGATGCATATGTCATCAACAGATGCAGAGGGCACCTGTGATGAAATGCATCTTCTCCCCACCCCTCTCATATGACTTTAAGGCCCACAGGGGTGGGGGAAGACAAAGAAGGCATTCAGGGGGTCATGGCACTAACCAGCCCCAGGGGAGGGTACTGTTGATGTCTCCCCAGGAAAGGAGAGCGGGCGTGGACCTCATTATTGCCTGCTAATCCACAAGGGCCGTGTTCCTGAGTGGAGCAGCTTGTTCCCAAAGATGACAATGGGGCCGATCTCAGCGTAAACAGGACACCCTCTTCCTAGATGACAATGCTGCAAAGGACAGCTCTAAAGATGCAGTTCGAGGAGACCGGCCTGATCGGCCCGCACCGCAGCTGACTAGGGGTGGGAGTTCAACCGAAGTCCCCGAGACACCCTGATTGTGGACTTCTGATTGGGACCAGCACTGGGCACCTCACCAGAACTAATTGAGGGTTAATCACACGGAGGCCACACTGAAAGTCAAAGGTGTGAGGGGTGTGTGTGTGTGTGCGCGCGCGTGTGTGTGCGCGCGCGCGCATACTGCAGGAATAGCCACGTGGATGTATGGGAAATTTGCCTTTGCACTGGAATGCAGCTGTCATGATACCTGTTAATATGGTGGTGCGCTGTATGCTGTTTTTGTTTTATTCTTTTATTATTATTTTTGCTATTATTATTATTTTGGCTTTGATCTGTATAAGAAATGCAGGATGGGCAGTCTTGTGGAGACAGAGGCTTGACTGATGGTTTCTGGGGGGCACGCCTGGGAAGAAGGTGTGTAGACAATAATGACAATTATGCGGTAAAGGAAGAGCTCTAAAATGGATCAGAAGAGGGCGTAGCTTTTCTGACTATGTTTGATCAATTAAATTGTTTCTGAGGGGAATTACTGAGAGGTGAAAGACAGGAAAGCGTAATAGTGGGGTAAGAGGAAAAACAAAAAATAAAACCCAATATATATGTGTGTGCCTATATATACAAATACATATGAACGTTCATATATTTGTGTGTGTATGTATATGTATATATGTGTGTATATGGATGTGTATGTGTGTGTGTGTGTGTGTGTGTGTGTGTGTGTGTGTGCGCACGCGCAACAAGGAAGCAGATGGATTTGGGGACTTTACTTAAATCACACACAACATTCCCCTGGGGTCAAGATAATGGGGGAGAGGAAGCAGTCCCTTCCTTGTGACCTTTCTGTGAGGGGGTGTCCAATTGTCTACAGATGGGCTTTGGGTCTCCACTCAGACCCCATTATTTTCCATCAATTCATGGAAAGTTTCTAATCAGGGTTTATATTTTCTCATAAAAAGAAAAAAAATACCATTACTATTTTAACAGATCAGTGATTTTTGAACTCTTTCTACAGCTTCAGAAGTACTATGGGGCAGTTCCAGTCGGTTTTTATGGTTGCTATGAGCCATAATTAAGTCTATTGCACACAGGAACAATAATATAATCAATACTCATGATATCTCAGCATAGAAGATCAAGCAATTTGTCATTTTTAGATGTTATCTTTTGACTGGGCTATAAACCATATTCAGCCATTTTGATCCCCCAAATAGTGAAAACGTGTTCTCCTTCAGACCTGTGTAGCTTTATTTATCTTTTTTTGCTTGCTTGTTTTCCCTTGTGGTTACTGCTCCCCCCACCCCCACGGCCCAGCATCCCCCCAATTTATCACTTTGCATTTAGAGAAAACCTTTCATTAAATCTAAAATTTTAAATTGTTCATGCATTCTCCTTTTTTGCAAGTGCCATTGGGCCCATTTTAACTCAGAACGACCGGATGGGATAAAGCTGTCCCATACTTTTGTTCTAGGCTGTAATCATTCTGAAAGCTGGTCCAAAGGCTTCTCTTCCCAGAGCCACAGAGAAATTCAGAACTGCCAACCTTTGATCCATAGCTCCTGTACTATGAGGCCTCCCTGTTGCTGTTCTTGGTGAGTGTGTTAGACCCAGTTCTGCGTCATTGTGACCTTGTGTTCAACACAACACAACACAGCTCAGTGCTGGACCATCATCTTTTGGGGGTATTGAGTTGATTGTTTCAGCCACTATTTTGATTTACCATGTCGATGTTTTCCCTTTTCTGATGCTCTGTTTGATCAAGTACAGTATCCCTTTCCAGGGATTCTTCTCTTCTTTTGTCTTTAGTGTCCAATGAGTCACATCTGCTCTTAATATTTTCTCAAAATTCAGGTAAGGGAGACATAAGGTCCTATAGTGCATTCTTGGGCTTATTTTAATTTTCTTCAGCTCTAACCTGAACTTCCATATGAGTAATTGATGGTCAGTTCTACAATTAAATCTTGGCCTGACCAAATAGAATGCACAAATTATAGAATGATAGCATTAATATTACATGTAAATACATTTTTGCTGATGATCATCCAACAATGTTTTCAGAAGTATATTCACAAGGAGTTACCATAGGTACTAGCCAGATTCAGAAGAGTATATAATAAAAGAGATATCATTATTGATGTCAGATGGATATTGAATGAAAGCAGAGTGTGGACCATAACAAACTCTGAATAGATTTGAGGAAAAATGAAAATTGCAGAGCACATCATGGTGCTCACATGGGATCGAGAGGCAAACATGTAAACAGAACAATGGCAAACTATAGACTTTAAAATAAAAAGGTGTGAGTGTTGTGTCCTGTCTCCTTGATTATTTAATCTTTATGATGAGCAAGTATTTAGGGAAGCTGGACTACACAAGGTAGAATGAAGTATCAGGATTGGGAAAGGTTCCTTACCATCTTATGAGTTGCAGATGACACAACCTTGCTTGCTGAAAATGAAAAAGACAAAGTACTTGCTGACAAAGATCAAGGATTGCAGCCATCAGTAAGGATTACAACTCAGTGTAAAGAAACCAAAAATCCTTACCACTGAGCCAGTAGTTTACATCATGTTAAAAGAGAGAAATAATTAAAGTTGTGTATGATTGCATGTTGCTTGGATCCACAATCATTACTGACGGAAACAGCCACCAAGAGATCAAACACAATGAATTCATTGGATAAATCTGCTACACAAGTCTTTGAAGATCTGCATAGTCACGATACAATAATGAGATCTTGTCTTATATATTTGAATACATTATCGGGTGAGACCAATCCCTGGAGAAGCACATCAAGCTTGATAAAGTGGAAAGGTGGCAAAAAAAGAAGACCCCAGACAAGATAGATCGACACAGTGGCTGAAACAATGGGCTCAAGCATAAGAACAATTGTAAGAATGGCAAAGGACCCGATTATGTTTCTTTCAATGGTACATAGAGTCATTATGAGTTCAAATCAACTTGAGGACATCAAAGGATAACAGCAACATTCTCTTCTTATAACATGCTCTAAATATGTGGGACAAAGTCTCTCCATCATCATTTAGAAGGTACATCTTGTTTTACTATTTTCTTTTTAAAATAATTTTATTGGGGGCTGTACAGCTCTCATCACAATCCATACATAGATCCATTGTGTCAAGCACATTTTTACATTTGTTGTCATCATCATTTTCAAAACATTTTATTTCTATTTGAGGCCCTGGTATTGGCTACTCATATTTTTCCTTCCTCCCCCAATAACAATTTATAAATTATTATTTTTTCATGTCTTACACTGACTGATGTCTCCCTTAATTCACTTTTTGTTGTCAGTTCCCCCCTGGGAGGGGGTTATATGTAGATCACTGTGATCAGTTACCCCTCTCTCTTTCTACCTTTTCCTTACCCCCCCCCATGGTATCCCTACACTCATTATTGGTCCTGAGGGGTTTACATGTCCTGTATTCCCTGTATTTCCAGGTGTTATCTGTACCTGCGTACATGCTCTGGTCCAGTCAGATTTTTAAGGTAGAATAGGGGTCATAATAGAGGAAAGTTGTATGTTTCATTGGTGCTAGACTGCACCTTCACTAGATCATCTCTTCCTTGTGACCCTTCTGTAAAAAGATGCCCAAATGTCTACAGATGGGCTTTGGGAATCCACTCTTAATACCACCTCCTTCACATTGATATGACATTTTGTTCTGGGTCTTTTATGCCAGATACTTGATCCTATCAACACCTCATCATCACAGAGGCTGGTGTACTTCTTCCATGTTGATTTTGTTGCTTCTCAGCTAGATAGCTGCTTGTTTATCTTCAAGCCTTTAAGATCACAGAGGCTATATCTTTTGATAACTGGGCACCATCAGCTTTCTTCACCACATTTGCTTATGCACCTATTTTGTCTTCAGTGATCATGTTGGGAAGCTGAGAATCCAGAATGCCAGGTTATTAGAACAAAGTCTTCTTGCATTGACAGAGTACTTGAGTAGAGGCCCAATGTCTGTGTCAATGCAAAAGTCCTTAATAAAATACTGACCAAAAGAGTACAAAAGTATTTAAAACAAATAATCTACCATGTGGAATTCACCAAGTGGTGTTCATACCAGGGATTCAGGGATAGTTCACCATATGAAAGACCATTAGTATTATTTGTCATATTTCCAGGAAAAATTATAAGAATCACATGATAATATTGATAGATTCAGAAAAGGCATTCAACAACATCCAATGCCTATTCCTGCATAAGACATCCAAGAAGATATGAATGGAAGGAAAATCCCTCAATATAATACAAGATATATATGAAAGGCTAACAGCCAACATGGTAGTCAATGGAGAAAAGAGAAAAACAATCCCAATGAAAAAGAGACCAAACAAGGATGCCCCTTGCATCCACTATTATTTATCATACTGACGTCCTAGCTAACAACATAAGGCAAATAAAAGACATCAAATATATTTGCCTGGGGAAGGAAGGGAGAGATTATACTATTGTTATTCAGAGATGAGATGCTTTTATATACGGAATACCCCAAAGGTGCCACAAAGGAAGTACTGGAAGCAATAGAGGAATATGGCAGAGTGACAGGATACAAGATCAACAAACAGAAGTCTGTAGGACTGCTATACACTTAGGACAAGACCACAGAAGAGGGATCAAGAAGGTAGTATCCTTACAAGAGCCAAACACAACTTGAAATATCTAGGGAAATACCTGACTAAAAAACAAAAGACTTGTACAAGGAAACATTATTACAGAGTGACCTCAACAGTTGGAAGAATATCCCATGTTCATGGATCAGAAGATTGAATATAGTAAAGATGTCAGTCTGTCCAAGGCACTAAATATAATTTTTATGCTATGCCAATACAATGCCATCATCTTTCTTCAAAGAACTGGAAAAACTGACTATCAACTTCATATGGAGAGGGAAGAAGCCCAGAATTAGCAGAGAACTTCTCAAGAAGGACAGAGTGGGACACTTGCTTTACTTGACTTTAGAACTTATTATAAAGCCACAGTGGTCAAAACAGTGTGGTATTGGTATAATGACAGATATTCAGACCAACAGAAAAGAACTGAAAACCCAGAAATAAAGTCATCATCATACAGGTAATGCTCTTTGATAAGGGCCAAAAAAATATCAAATGGGAAACAGATACACTCTTTAACAAGTGGTGCTGGCAAAAATGTATATGTACCTGCAAAAAATGAAGAAAGGCCCTTACCTCTATTCATGCACAAAAATAAACTCCCAGTGGATCTCAAACCTTGAAGTAAAACCCCAAATTATTATGTCCATCAATGAAGGAATTGGGAAAAAACTGAAATCTTTGGCACAGGGAATACATAGGCTTTTGGAAGTAGGGAAGGACACAAATACAGATGAGGCACAAATTGACAAGTGGGATATACTGAAAATAAAACACTTGTGTACATGAAAATAATTCACCAAGAGAGAAATAAGAGAGCGCACAGACTGGGAAAATATATTTATCAATTATATATCAGACAAAGGCCTTACCAGTAAAATCTACACTACTTTGTTAGTTTACAAAAAGAAAAAAAAATACTAGTTGCCCGCTGTGGAAAAAAAAAAAAGACTTTAAATCTTGACTCTTCCACTACCCTTCTTAAATTGTTTTGAACAATTTAATCTCTCAGTATCAGTTTCCAAAGTTTACAAGTGCTGATTATAACTGATTCCTCACAAGGATAGGAAAATGCACTGCTGACAGCAGAGAAAACAGTCAATAAATGTTCATTGTCTTTTCTCTTCAGTCGTTTTTTAATCAGAATATCCTGGTTATAGACATATCCTAAGTACATGAGATGAGGTCTTGCCTTCCATACTTCTATGGAGCTTTCTGACTATACTTTGTCCAAAACAGGTTTGTCGTTCTTTTGTAAATCCATAGCCCTAAGCAATATTCTTACTAACACCAAAATTCTAATGTATCAATTATTTTCTGGTCTTTCTTATTTGTTGTCCAGCTTTCGTATTTGAGATAGTTAAAGTTTATTGTGCCAATCTGGCCAATAAACACATGTGGGGTTAATTGAGGGGAGGAGGGATAAATGACTTGATGAGCCTCATGTGTCTAGTTCTATGGTCTCTTGCTTTGTTATGGTGAGACCAGGGTGAAGCTGCCTTAGCTAGTTCCCTGCTTTAGCTGGCAGGTTCACTTCCTGCAAGACATCCCCAAGGTGAAGCCACATGGAACTACCCCATGCAGCCCTGGTGCTGAAGCAGCCATGTGGAGGCCCCTGCCAGCACTGAGATGCTTACATGTTCATTGGTTCACTGATTCGTCTTTCCTCCTGCAGTCAGCATCATAGTGTGTGTTTTGTGAGATGGAGGAGGACTTTGTGGATTGGTGTCAGATATATGGGTTAGTGTTGGACTTGTGGGCTTGGGCAGCACTGGGTTGGGATATTTTCTTGATGTGCACTTAACCTTTATATAAAACTCTCTCTTATACTTATGAGTTTCTGTGGATTTGTTTCTCTAAAGTACCCAAACTAACACAAAATGCATCGGAGGTAAATGAAAATATAATGGATTCGATCAATCACACATACTCAAAGGGCTTATTTGCTTTTTAAATACTTTTTAAACTTCAACCATTCACTTAATAAAGTGAAGGTTGATATATATATTTACATACATATTTGTCAATAAAGGCAGATTTGATGTTGAGTAATGAGGTCGTAAAATGTAATCACATATTCATAATTTTAATGCCCATCCCTCCCCCCTACCCCAATCCTTTGCTCTAATGCCTGTCCTCACCTCTACTTGAAATATAAAGATTGCATTAAAAACCAAGTACAGGTATATTCTGGGCCTTCTCATGATAGGGTTGGTCACAATCTCTTTAATATTTTAGAGAGATTTTTTTTGTTATTTGGGTTTTTTTGGTTTTGTTTAGTGCAGTAGGTCTTTTTGTATCTTGACTGCTGTTTCCATCGGTGTTAATGGTGGTGGGGGTTGTTCTTGCTAGGTGCTGACTCAGTGATGCATTGTGTCAGCCTATCTCCTTGAGAGCTGCTACTATATGTTCAAAGTATGTATGAGTGGTCACCTCATTTTGCCTTTAAGGAAGTCTGTCTGTACTTCTTCCAGGAAAGATTTGTTTGCTATTTTGACAGTTTATGATACTTTCAATATTCTTCGCCAATACCATAATTCAAATACATCAATTTTTCTTCAGTCTTCTTCATTCAACATCCAACTTTTACATGAATCTATGAGGTAGTTGAAAGTACACTGACTTTGTTTATGCACATCCTAGTCCTTAAAGTAGCATTCTTTGAGTTTTTCAATACTTTAAAGCAGTCTTATACAGCAGTTTTATCTAATGCACCTTGTCATTTGATCTCCTGAATGTTGCTTCCATCAGCATGAATTGTACATCCAAACAAGATTACATAAATGCCAACTTCAATTTTTTTCTGTTTATCATGATGTTACCCCTTGGTCCAGATGTGGGGATTTGGGCTTTCTTTAGTTTGAGTCATAATCCATACTGAAGACTGCAGACTCGATCTTCATCAGCAAGTGCTTCAAGTCCTCACTTTCAGCAAGCAAGATTGCAGCCTCTTGATATAGAAAGTTGTTAACAAGACTTTCTCCAATCCTCATGCCACATCCTTCTTCATATAATCCAACTGCTCTGATTATTTTCTCAGCATACAAGTTAAATAAGTATGGTAAGAATATGTAACCCTGGCATACACCTTTCCTGATGTTAAACCATGCACTATGCTCATGTTCTATTTGAAAGACTGCCTCTTGATCCATATACAAGTTTCACACAAGCTAAGTTCAGTGTTCTGAAAACTCCATTCTTCTCAAGGATTACCTGTACAGTCTAATGCCTTTGCATAGTCTATAAAACACAAGTAAATATCTTTCTGATATTCTCTGATTTCAGCCAAGATCCATCAAAGATGACCCTTGTCCTATGTCCTATACTGAATCTGCTCTGAAGCTCTAGCAGCTCTTTGTCAATGTACTGCTGGAACCACTGTTAGACAATCTAAGCAAAATTTGGCTTGTATGTGATATGAGTGATACTGTTCTATCAATATCTATGCTGTGTCACTTTTCTTTGGAATGGATACAAATATGGATTTTCCCAGTCAGTTAGCTAAGTAGGTGCCTTCCAAATGGCTTGGCACAAAGTGTCAACAGTGCTTCAACGGTTTCTTGAAATATTCTCAGACCCTTGTTTTTGGCTAATGCTTTCAATGCAATTGGTCTTGTTCACATGTTATCTCCTGAAAGCTTGTAGTGTTGGCTATTTCGCTTTCTAGTGTTGTGACTGCACACTACACCCCCCCATCTTCTTTTGATACTTCCTACATCATTCAGATGTCATTATAATATTTTACTTAGTCTTCTCCAATTGTCTATTCTGTTCAGTTCTTTTACTTCATGATTTCTTCCATTTGCCTTAGATACTCTATGATCAAGATCAAATTTCAGAGTCTCTTTTGACATCCAATTTGATCTTTTCTTTATTTCTTGTATTTATAATGACCTTTTGCTTTATTCATATGATATTCCTTTTTTAATAAATTAATTTGTTGGCACTCTTACATATAACAGTCCATACATCTTTATATTAAGCGGATATGTACAAATATTGTCATCAACAATTTCAAAATATTTTTTCTTGAGCCCCTTGAAATCATGTCCTATTTTTTCTCTCACTCCCCTGACCTGCCACCCTCATGAAGCCATAATACATATATATTGTTATTGATACATATCGTATACTGCCTTGTCTATTCCTTCACCTACAATCCTGGTATTTGTCCACCTTGAGTGGGGTGGAGGGGTTCGCCATCATTGCCTTCAGTTCCCCCTTTCACTTTCCTTCCCAAACTACCTTCCTGAAGTCGTTACTCCCATTACTGCTTCTGAGGGGTTTGTCAATCCTGAATTCCATAAAGGAAAAACTCTCATCTATACTGATGTGTGTACGCAAGACTAGCTGGTTTGGCAAAATAGGACTGAGATCATATCAATGGAGGGAGGAAGGATTAAGGACCTAGAGAAGTATTGTGTTTTTCGTCAGTGCTATACTATCCCCTGATGTATTAGTGCTTTTTGTGATGCATAGTATTCCATTGTGTGTTTGTGTCAGAGTGTTGTAATCCATTCCTTTATTGATGGAAGTTTAGGTTGTTTCCAATTCTTTACAATTTTGAATTGTGCCACAAGAACATTGGAGCGCAGATGACTGGTTGTGGTCTATTTCTTACTTCTTCTGGGTATATACCCAGTAGGGAAATTGCTGGGTCATTATGTAACACAACTTCCATTTGCTTTAGATATCAGTAACAAATGATATTCTTGATGTCACCGCACAGCTCAGCATGTCTTTTCCCATTAGTGTTTGATGCAACAAATCTTGTCTTCAGATGTTCTTGAATTTGGGCAGGATATCGTCATGGAAATCTTTTGCCTCTGGTGAATTTGTTTTATTTTCGCATATATGAGAAATTGATGATCTGTTCCACATTTAGCCTCAGGCCTGATTTTATCTGCCAGTTTTGAATATCTCCATCATCACTTCCTATAGATGGAGTCAATTTAATTTCTTTGTATTCCATTGAAAGAAATCCATGTGTAGAGTCACCTTTTGTGTTGTTGATTTGTGATGAAGTCATTTTTCTTGCAAAATTGGATCAGGTGACCTCCAGATGTATTTTTATCACCTAGACCATCTTTTCTAACTATTGTTCCTCCTCTTTGTTTCCAAGTCTTGTATCTTGTGGTAATTATCAATGCATCTTGATTGCATGTTTGACAAATTTCAGACAGAAGTTGGTCAAATTCTTCATTTTCTGCATCAAATAGCTTTAAGAGTTGGTTCATAACTTTGAATGTGGTTGTATTTACTGGATATCTCTGTATGCAGATACATAGTATATCACAGATAGCACTGTACTTCAAACTACATCATGAAATATCTCTCTTGACCATGAATGCAATGTCATTCCTCATGACTATGTACCCCCAGCATAGTAAATTATATGATTTTCTGATTCAAAATAACCAATGCCAGTCATTCTTAGCTTACCAATGCCCAGAATATTGATCTTCTTGCAATCCATTTCAATTTTGATGACTTCCAATTTTCCAAGATTCATACTTCATACATTCCATGTTCCAATTATTAATTGATGTTTGCAACTGTTTCTTCTCAACTTGGGTAGTTCCCTATGAATAAATGAAGGAGATACCTAAGGCTTTACTTGCACTGACTTGACTCCATCTTCCTCTTAATGATGGACTCTACTTTGAGAAGGCAGCTCTTCCTCAACCTGAGGGGATCACGCTCTGTCACTATTTCTGACAATGTTCTGATTCTATTCCTGAGATTTACAGTATCTCACAATGTTTCAATGCTAACTATAAGTGTTTAATAAGCCAGTAGTGGACATCCTATGCCTTCTTCATAGTCTCTTCTTAATTTGGAAGCTCTGCTGAATCCTGTAAATTGTGTGTGACCCTGCTGGGATTTGAAATATCAGTGGCCTATCTTCCATCGTCATAGCAACACCACCACCACAGTAACAGCAAGCCGACAGACAGGTGGTGGTATTAATGGTGAGCCAAATAAAATGAAATCCTTGACAACCTCAAATTGTGATTTATCATGGAGATCAATCAATTAATATGACTCTTCTAGCCATATTCCATAAGTGTTGTATTATATTTATGGACTTATTTTAGTGGGAGCTATTTGATACACTAATGGACAGGATTAAAGTGGGTTTAGTCCTGACCTTAGTAGAGGGTGTGGAACAAGCCATACACTGTGTCTCTTTGGGGAACATTTGTAGATTCGAATGTGCTAAAGAAAGTAACTTAAGACATATCCTTTGGCATGTGGTCAGGTAAAAGGCAAATATCACACCTCCATAAAAGCCATTCTTCTGGGTCTAAGAACCATCTGAGCAGACAGAGAAAAGCCAAAACCACCAAAAGAACACATCCTGGATCTGTGTCTGAGGTGATGGATGCAGAGACTAGAGCTACCAGAGATTGTGGCAAGGATTTTATGGGACAGAGCAAGAGACATAGCACCAAGACCCTCGAAGTGTGAGGCAGAGGCTATGAGACGACTTGACTGAGGAGCAGTGAGAAACTTAGCTGTCCTCAGAGGAGAGCTGTTTCTGTGGACCAATGACTCCATTCTTACTGTTTACAAATCATTGTTTTTGATTTTCCGTTCTTTTTAAAATGATGAATATTTAGATTTAGAAGGTTGTCACTCACCCAAAAGATCAAGCACAGGACTAAGATATTTTAGGACCTTCTAAACTATGAAGTCTTTGAAAAAAGTATGTTGTTTTCCTAAATTTTAACGTCATTCATGCAAAGTTTAAACATCCATCTGGAGGATTTTCCTCATTCAGAAAAAAGTGGGTCTTGACTCAAAAAACTGAGGAAGGTGGTGATGTTGGTGAATCAGGCTATAGACTGCTAATTCAAGCTAATTCAAGCGGCAACAGCCAAACATCTGGCATAGGCATTGCCGAATAATTTGCTGAGCACAATTCAGCATGACTGCTTAAGGACTGCCATACGGTAACTTTTAAAGGGAGTAGCAAGCCCCATCTTTCTCCCATGGAATGACTGATGATTGGAACCACTGACCTTGTCGGTACATGGGTAAAATAGTAAACCTACTGTTAATCAGAATGTAGGAAACAAACCAGAAGATGCAACTTAAAAAATGAAATAAAACCCTAAAATGTAATAGCCCCCCACCCTTGCAGTAAAAAATTCCTTTTAAGCTCATCCAGTAGGGATATTTTAACAAAGGAAAACAGTAACCCAAGCCATTGAGGTAAGTAGCCAGGCACAAAGGATTCCCCACGCAGAGGAGTCAGGGGAGGGTGGTTATGAAGGCAAGGCAAGAGAGCATCCCCTAATTTAGAAAAATAAGAAGCTTCAGGGGATGGTGGTCTAGTGGCCCCTAGAGAAATGTAGGAATAAGGTATTTCCAATGAGAATCGCAAACTTGCCTTTCCTATCACACTGTTTAGAGTATTAATTGTGTCCTGCGGTCGTTGAAAAACCTGCTAATTGCCTCCTGGCATCTTTGTAAGACCAATTTTGTGTCACATAATTTAGGGCCTATGGCTTGCAGGATCTTCACCGAATTCTTGAAGCTAGCAACACTGCCTTTTCCCTTCAGTGTCATGCTTCAGAAGAAACTTGGAGTTTCTAAAATTTACCTTTTATCTGATACCTGTCTTTAACTGAAACAGGACTGTCAACCCCACACTCATTTTTCCCAGCAGCCCACGGTAACCCATTGTGCGCAAGGACTCCTTAAACACATTTTAACATATTATACAAAACAAAGATGTTACTTTGAACACACAGTTTTGTACCTGAGCTATCCGTGATACTTTTCAATCACATCATATGCAAAAGATGAATGAATAATGGATGCATTCAAATTATGGTATTTGGTGACAAATATTGCATTTCTAGGGTATTGCTAGAAGAAAAAACAAATCAGTCTGAGTTGAAATGGAGTCAAGATGCCCCTAGAATAGAAGACAGGAGATTCATACTTTCAAGTACTTTGGGCAGGTTTTAAAGAGGACCTCATGTGTGGTAGAGCCGAAGGTCAACGAAAAAGAAGAAAGCTCATAATTACGCGGGGTGGCCTGCAACCATGGACGCAAACATCGCAATGATTAGCAGAGGAGCACCAGGCAAAGCTCTGTTTGCTTCTGCGGAGTATAGGATTACTCTCAGCTGCGGGGACTCCACGCCACCTAACAACAGCAGCCACTGTTGCGTTTTGGGTGGATCTTCTAGTTCTGCTTATTGTTGTTATTAGGTGCCATTGAGTCCATTCCAATTCATAGTGGCCCAATGTACATTGCCTTGTCCCATGGCATTGTGACAATTGTTCTTATGTTTGAACCCATCAATGCAGTCATAATGTCAATCAATTTTGTCAAATGTCTTCCTTGTTTTTGCTGCCCTTCTACTTAACCAAGCATGATGACTTTTAACAGGAACTAGTCTCCCTAAATAACCTGTCCTGGGTGCTTGAAATGAAGTCTGCCTATCCTTGTCTCTAAGGAGCACTCTGCTTGTAATTCTTCCAAGATAGATTTGTTCTTTTGTCCATCCATGGTAATTTCAATATTCTATACTAGCATTGTAATGAAAATGCATTCAATGTCCAAATCTCACATGCATGTAAGACAGTTGAAAATGTCATAGCATGGTTTAGGCTTACTTAAACCATTAAAGTAATCCGTTTTTCAACATTCTAAGGTGGTCATGTGTAGCAGATTTATTTACCCAATGCAATCTGTCACTCAAGCTCTTGAGTGCTGTGTCCATGAGAATTGATTATGATCCAAACAAGGTGAAATTCTTTATAACTTTAATGTTTTCTCTATTTACCATGGATGTTACCCACTGGTCCAGCTATGAGAATTTTGATTTTCTTGACCTTGTGTTGTAATCCATACAGAAAACTACAATCCTTTATATGAATAAGCAAGTCTTTTAAATCCATCTCACTTTTAGCAAGCAAGATTATGTCATCTGCTTATTACAGGGTGTTTACTAATACTATATATGGGATTATTCTTTTATAATCCAGCTTCTCTGATCATTTGCTCAGCAAAGAGATTGAATCAGTATGGTGAGAGGCTATAACCTGGATGCACATATTTCTTGATTTTAAACCATTCAGTATCCCTTCGCTCTGTTAACATAACTGCTGCTTTATCCATGTACAGGTTCGATAAGGGCACAATTTCTATGGAATTCCCACTCTTCTTAATGTTACCCATAACATGTGGCGATTCATATGAATCAATGCCTTGGCATAGACAATAAATCACAAATAAACATCTCTCTGGTATTCTCTGTTTTCAGAAAAGATCATGCAACATCAGCAATGACATTCTTATTCCAAGTCTTCTTTTGACTCTGGCCTGAACTTCTTTCTGACAACTTCCTGTCAAGGCATCGCCACAATCATTGTTGGACAATCTTCAGCAACTTTCACTTACCCATGCTATGATGTGAATGATCTCGCTCTATAACGTCAATTATCTTTCTTTGAAATCAATACAAATGTAGATCCCTTTCAGTCAGTTGTCCAAGTAGCTCTTTTCAGAATTTCCTGACATAGATGAGTGAGTGTTTTCCAGTGTTTCTTCCGATAGGTGTAACATTTCAAGTGATATCCCCTCAATTCCTAGGGATTTGTTCTTAGTTAATGCTTTGAGTGCAGCTTCCACTCCTTCCTTCAGTACATTGGTTCTTGCTCATATGCTGCCCTTTGAAATAGCTGAACATAAACTAGTTCTTTTGGGTACAGTGGCTCTGTGTATTCTTTCCTTTTTCTTTAAAGTGTTTCCTGCATCGTTCAACATTTTGCTCATAGAAACTTTCAGGATCACAACTTGAAGCTTGACTGTCTTTCTGCCTGGTAACAGTTTAAGATATGTCAAGTTTGTTCTTCCAGCTTTGCTTTCTAACTCTAGGTGTCTGCATATTTCATAATTATATTTACCTCATCTTCTCAAACTGTTCTTTGTAACTTTCTGTTCAGCTCTTTGACCTCATCATTTCTTCCATATGCCTTAGCTACTCTACTATTAAAAAAAAGTTTAAGAGTAATTTCTGACAGCCACTATGATCTTTTTTTGTCTTTCTTGTTTTTTTAATGATATTTTGCTTTTACCATTTATGATGATGTTTATGTCATCATATAGCTCTGATTCAGGTCTTTTCTCATTAGTGTTCAATTCATCAAATCTGTTCTTGAGATGAACAGATTCAAATTCAGGTGGAGTAAAGTTCTCAGTTTGGGTCTTGTAAACTAGTTTTAATTTTCTTCAATTTTAATCTGAACTTGCATATTAGCTATTGGTAGTTTATTCCAGAGTCAGTTCCTGACCTCATTTTAGCTGCTAAAATTGTTCTTGTCTATTATCTCTTCCCATTGATTTAGTCAATTTCACTTGTTTGTATTCCATCTTAATAGAGGGAATAAAAAAGGTTAGCCTGCTGTTAAACCACAAAATTAGAAATACAACATAATTGAAGATTTATTCATTAAACTCTCAAAATGTTACAATCCCTTCTTTTCAGGTGTTTTCACCTAAAGAGTAGGGGCTTTCTAGATCTTCAAGGAAGCAGGCAAGGCCATTGAGATAAACAATAGACTTGATGGGGTGGTGGCCTTAGGTGGTGACCTGATGACCCTTGGAGAAAGGTAGGTATCAATTGTGTCCTGTGTTACCTATTTCTTTTGTCACTTTGTTTGGGACACTGTGATCTTGCAATGCCTGCTAATTTTTATATGGGATCATTGCAAAACCTTTGTTTTGTTTTGTAAACTAATTTAAGGTGTAAAACATGTTTGAGTTTTACTGAATTTTGAGGCAGTTTGGCGATTTCCTTCTGTTTGGCACTTGCAGAAATAAACGGAAAGGTTACTGAATATACCTGGTTCCTGTCTTTGACATATTCAGGCAATAATAGGCCCTTGTTCTTGGCATTATATTGGTTTTTATTGTGCAGTTATCATATTCTCACAGACTTTATTTTAAAAATTAAATTTGTATGCGTGTTTATGTAGTATAATAGATATAAACTATAAAGTTGTTTCATTATTCATGTAGCATTACAGCTAAGCATAGCTTTCACTCAGCAATGGATTAAATGATGTGAATGATAAAGATTGATGACCATGTAAACTAGGATCATCTCTTCATAGAGGGCCTATATCATCAAATATCTCAGTATTTCCCCTTATTTTTCAAGAAAAGAAGAGAAGATAACCAATAACCTATTTCTCTGACTTATACCTCTTCCAGAGTTGGCACTATAGAGAAGCAGAATAAATAACCACCTTCATTAAGCAAATCAAATAATACTATTTTGCCTAAAAAATGTGTCAACTGAAAACTGTCAACTACTTTGAGTAATTTGTCAATATTCAAATGTATTTTTTCCTAAATAACACATTTAAGACATAGAATGCAAACCTATTTTCAAAGGAAAGTTTCATGTAAACAGAAAGGGACATAAGTTGAAGGAAATAATGTTCCCAGAATATAAAGCTGAATTAGAGAAACAAATTCATAGACACTCATGTGTATAAGAAAGAGCTTTATATAAGGAGTAATTGTATATTAAGAAAACATCCCAGCCTAGTCCAGATCAAGTCCATAAATATGATATTAGCCCATATACCCAATACTAGTTTATAAATTCCTCTTCAGACTCCTAAGTAGAAAGCCATTCACACACAAAGAACTCATTTCATGTTACCTGATTGACAGGCTAGACTCCTCC
This sequence comes from Tenrec ecaudatus, assembly GCF_050624435.1. Classification (NCBI taxonomy): domain Eukaryota; kingdom Metazoa; phylum Chordata; class Mammalia; order Afrosoricida; family Tenrecidae; genus Tenrec; species Tenrec ecaudatus. Next base: position 59,744,352 of record NC_134540.1, read on the forward strand.
CCTTTTTCAAGTTGACAGATTATGTAACTATCACAAAAGCCTTAAGAAATTTATACCTACTTAGGCCTACCAGAATGTCAGCAGTTACAAATCAACAGTTGCTCAGTTGGAGAAAGATGAGGTTATCAGATGCTGGAAAGTTTCACAGTCTAGGAAATCCTGTTTAGCGTTATTATGAGTTGGAATAGACGAAATGGCTGTGAATATATTAGTAACTATTGGTAATATTTGCTGCTTTATGAAAAGATAGGTAAGAAAAAAGGAAGAATATATTTGATTTCACTTGTAATCCCTTTAGTATTATTTAAAATTATTTGCATTATATATGTATATGAAATCCTTGTATAATACAAAAGAAAACTGATTTTCTGTTACAGGGTCCTATCCCATGTTTATACACTAGAAGGTACTGATAATTTTTTAATTGACACCCTTAATTATAATACATTAGGAGGAAACAAACATTTTAGGGTCAAAAGGTAAACAGCCAGAATAAATAACTTATTGAAAACCACATGATGGGTGATAAAGTAGAAAGGCAATGAGGAGACATACTTCCTAGTTGATCACTGTCCCTATATTGTTTAATAGGAGTGATAGATGACTTGTTGGTATGGATTCAGGGGAAATAGAGACAAAGGGTGTTCAATCAGTTGAAAAAAATTACAAGCAGCATTCTTTTATATTTGAGGGGACATGCTACTTTTTGTAAGATGTTTGTTACCATTATCATAATAGTTTATCTGACAGGTATACAAAATCTTTTGACAATTATAAGGTTTAGGGCACTAGGGAGATTTGCTTTATGAATCAAAACCTCAATTGCATGGTGATATAGATCACTGAGTTGGAACTGGTACAATCTTGTTTAATGTAATCACAATAACCACTCAAGTAAAACAATGCTGGGTAAAATACCCCGACTTACTCAATTTATTCTCTGTGTGAAGATTCAGATAGGGTCCTGACAACAGATTTGAGGTTTTAATTATTTCACAAATGTTTTCAGTCTACCAACATGGCAATGTCTACACAGGTAGAACTGCATTCATTCTTGGTTCTAAGTGTACTTCTGATAAAAAGGTGAATAAATAAACATGTGTTACTATTAAACAATTAAATGCACGTAGTATATTCAAGTAGGTTATAATTCATTCTCTTTATTCTTAAGAGAATTAGAGGATTTTAATGAAGACCAAGTTTAGGGATAAAAGTACTAGAACCATCTCCTCTATTATGAAATTTCCATGAATTTATATACAGAAATTAGAAAAAAATATTGTAAAGCTCTCCAAAATATTTCTACTTTTGAAAAAATCAAACCGTAAGGGATCAATGCTCTTATACTTCATAAGAATTTATTTTGACATTTCAAATCTAAATTTTAATTACCCTATAATTTTAATTGAAGCTATTATTAAAATGTGGTCCTTGAATACCAGAGAAAAGTGATGTTGAAACAATTGTAAATTTGCTTTTAATTCCAAAGGGTTATCTTGTGGTTATTGTCGTTAGGTTGTTAGGCCCTTAGAATAGGTTCTGTGGCAGTTAGATAATCTGTTGTCAATTTGAGATTTAAGAGTGAAGGGATGGAGATTAGCCTGTCAATCAAGCCGCAACATGATGACCTCATTTGAGGCTCTAAAGAGAGAAACAGCTCACAGGAGGCAGGATACATGCTCACTCCCTAGGAGTCATCCCAGCTGAGAAGACACATGGAGCTACACTAGTGCCCTGAGTTAGAGGAGCCAAGTAGAAACCCCTGCCCATGCTGAGGATGCTTACACCGCCACTGGATCCACAAGATTTCCACCCACTGACCTGTAGAGGACTTTATAGGTTGGTATTGGACACATGGGCTGATATCACACTTATGGACTTAATCAGAACTGGGCTGGGATGTTTTCTCAGTATTCAATTGCTCTTGTGTATAAAGCTCTTTCTTATACACATATATGTCTCCCTGGATATGTTTCTCTTGTTTACCCATACTCACACAGAGTTTGAAGCACAGGGACCTTATGCACAGCTGAGTGGACAAAGGTTTTTGAAGGCCTCCTAATGAGACCAAGAGTAGTGTATTACTGAGAACCCTTGTCTGCTACAATGCATTAATAAAACAAGGCATATTTAAACTCATTTTGTTTGGATTAAAACAAATAAAGAAGCCTGGTGATATTGTAGTTAAAGTTAGGCTGCTAAACTCAATGTCAGCCATTTGAAACCACCAGCTACTTGTCAGGAGACACATGAAGCTGCCTACTCCTACAATGATTTACACTCTCAGAAAACCAAAGGGGATATTCCACCCTAGCTCATGGGGTCACTATGAGTATACATTGACTTGTTGGCAGTGAGTTTGATATATGAGCTAGGACCTCAGCAGTAATATTTTTTTACTTACTCTTCTGAAAATAGTTGTTCTAGCAAATTTCTCTTTCTTTCTCACCCCTGAAATCTCCTCATCACTTGACCACTTTCTCTTGGGACACAACCTCAAAGAAGTTCATGACCTGCAGGCTAAACTTCAGATTTGGGATTTACCAACTCTCATAGCCCTGGAAGCTTGCTGAAGCCTCCAATATGTTGTCTGACCTGAAAAATTTTGTATGGTTTTCTTTCTCAAACCTATGAGCATAAAAAAATTCTTCACTCTGACATCTAAACTTAATTTTTGAGGGTAGTGATGGGAGTGGTGTTAGTCCCTAAAAATGCACTAGCAATTTCCTTTCAGTTATGCCAGCCAACACTTAAATCAAAATTTTTGTTATATACATATTTTTTGCTACTCGAGAGAACCTAGACCAGAACAGAGAGGCCTTTGACAAATGTAATTACTTTTCTGAATATAAAATAAGTCATAGTAATGCATAATTTGTGGAGACATTCTGAGAGTTGGAGTAGCTATGCATGGTAATATTTAGTGTAATGTTTTATACATAATAAATAATCAAGAAGTCGTCGTCCTTTTATTTCCCCTTCTCAACTTGGAAATAATGACATCTGAGTTAAATTTAGGTTAAAATAATAAAGAGAACATTTGATTTGGTGATTTGGTTTCTGGAACCTGCTCTGATTTTAAATAAATAAAAGATAAGTCCAATAACACTCCATCTATAATTATATTGAGCTGTACTACATGGGGAGGCTGAGAACTGAATGACCCCTTTGAGTTAAAGGAAGAGTTAAATAGATGGATTCTGAGGTATTTGTTCATTTTAATATTAGGAATATTTGGCATGAAATTATTTTATCAGAAGATAGACACACCATTTCTGCCCACAGCGGTGGTCCAGAGGGTCTCATGTAAGTCAGAGAAGAAGCAAATATAATTATACATGCGATGATCATCACACATGTTTACAGATTTAAGAAGTTTTTGTTATCTTTATTGGTTTTTAATGTATTTAAAAGCAGGCATTTTGACAGTATTGTAAAATTTATCAACAAGTATTAGCAGGCTTAAGGTTCTGTAGAAACAATTGCCTGAATATTCAAACAGGGCAGCCAAATCACTGGCTTGAATCAGAATAGCACACATGTGATAATCAATAGTATAAAAATCACAGTGCAAAAACTACCTGCCCTTATGCTTCAGTGCTTTAACAGATTGTTGGCTCGCTGAGGAAAATATATATTTCTTTTAAATCTCACTGTGGAATTAGGTCAGAGCATTCTGGGAACTCACTCATTTCTTTACAACATCTGGAAATGAGACTGATTATTGATCTCTTTGGATGCTATGGTTTGTTGAAAATGACACTTTCTATATTCAAAGGAAAGTTTATGTGAAAATAATGAAGACATATCACATAGGAAATCCCAAAGATTATCCAAATAAAATTCTGAATTCTTGTCTTCAGATTGTGGAATGCAGTGTGAAAGGCAAAGGTAGAAATGGAGGGATCACTGCTGCTCTGTTGTCAATTCAACACAGAACATTTCTCTCAAAACTGTTTTTTTTTGGGGGGGTTTGTTTTTTTTAGTAGCATATCAAAGTTGTTGTTTGTTTGGGGAGAAGTGTTCAGACCAAGTCCAATTCAAAGGTGAGCTGGCTTCCCTACTTTTTTTTTAATACCTACTCATTTACATGTTCCTAGAGTTGTGTCATATTTGATTTATATGACACAATCATGTTGTACAATACTTGACTAGAGGGAAAGGTAAGCACATAAACCAGGTGCTGTTATTTTCTCATTCATTAATCAACCATAATAAATAATGAAATCAAAACCAGATGTACTGCTAGAATTTTTCCAAATAGAAAACTATCTATGCACTAATTAGCAATCAGCTGAAATAAATATGCAATTTTAATCCATTTTAACCTAGAGGTTTAATAGAGGAGGGCAAGTAAAAAAAAGGTGTTCTACAAAATCATAGAATCTTTATGAAATAGAAATTTCTTTTAAAATGTGAGACTATAGTTTCTCAGCACATACTTCATCTCAATTTATTCATTCTTAAGGCTATATTTCCCTCTCTCTAGTCCTTCCCAAAAAGAATTATGTGGCCTTTGATTTATACCATTTCAAAATAGTAGTTTTGGCATCCTTGAGTGACTCAAATTATATTCCTTTTGAATGTTCAATGAAATTGGGAACAAAATATCTGAAGGGGCAAGATCAGGACTGTATTGTAGATAAACTATGATTTTTCAACAAAATTGTCAAAATTACTTTGCTATTTTTGATACTCTTGAAGCAAGATCAGGTGTATTATTATAATTGAAAAACATTTTTAAAATTCAGTACAATTTTCCTGGTCTTTTACCAGTGAATTTTTCAACCTCTTTTAAGAAACAGCTGCTTCTTTGTCTTATTATGTTTTGGTTTTTCTTTTTATTTTGCCCAATGTTTATATATATAAGATGGACAAGGCAAACAATCCGGACGAGAAAACTGTGGGACTGGAGGTTCCGTGTGGGCATGGGGAGGAGGGCGCTGGAAGGAGAGTAGACATCCCACAAACTTAGAGGAAAGGGAACAACAAGAGTTCTAAATTTGATGGTGTGGAGGGCATATAATGCTGGGAGGGGCTTGATCAAGAGCAATGTCTCTGAGAGGAAATACGGAGGGCTGCACAGAAGGTGAGCATGATAGTGGGATAGGAGGAAGATGAAAGGAAATAAGTGCAGAAATAGGAGGCAAAAGCTATTTATAGAGTTATAGCTACAGGCATGTATATATGTAAATATATTCATTTATAATGAAAGAGATTGAGGCCAATGTAAATGTATTTATATGTTAAGTATTAAGACAGCAGGTGGATTTTGGACCTCTACTTAAGGCCCCCTTTAACAGAAGATCACTTTGTTCTGATAACCTGGAACCCTTTTACATTCACCTTCCCAACATGATCACTGAAGACAAAATAAGTACATTAAGCAAATGTGGTGAAGAGAGTGGATTGTGATAAGCTACCAAAGGATATAGTGACTGGGGTCTTAAAAGCTTGAAATCAAACAAGCAGCCATCTATCAGGGAAGCAAAAGCCCACATGCAGGAAGCACACCAGCCTGTGTGATCTTGAGGTGTTGATGTGGTCAGGCATCAGGTATCAAAAGATCCAAAACAAACAACTACATCAATGCAAAAGAGGGGGGTTGGAGTGGAGCCTCAAAGCCCTTCCATAGACAAATGGATATCCCCCTACAGAGGTTGTATAAGGAAGGGATGATTCAACCAAGGTGTAGCTTACTACCAACAAATCACACATTATTCCATTAGTTCCTGAATACTCCCCTACGCCCCACTACTATGATCCAGTTCTACCTTACAAATCTGGCTGGAGCTGAGACCACACATTGGTACAGATAAGAGCTCTCAACACATGGAAGTCAGGAAAGATAAACCCCTTGGGAATAGTATTGGGAATAGCGATCTCATGAGAGTGGCAGGATGGTCTAGGGTGGGAGTGGGGGGAGGGTAAGAAAAAGGAAACCCATCACAAGATTGGATATATAAGCCTATATTAGATAGGGTTCTCTAGAGAAAAAAATCAGGACACTAATAATTTTAAATATATTTATACAGATAGATAAATATATAACATAAGAAATAAGAAGCTAATTAATCTATAGAGCAGTACAAATGGCTCAGTGCAACTCAATCCATGAAGCAGCTAATACACTGGCAGTCCTTTAAGTCTTGAAGGCCACTGGTAGACCACTGTAGAGCAATTCAGGCTATCCAACCACAGGGAACAAACAGCAAGGCAGGTCAGCAACAGTCAGCCAGATAACAGTCTCAGCTCAAGTGATGTATAAACCCCAGTAGTGTGGTGCAGGAGGTCTTGAAGGAACCTCAAACTACAGTGACACATTCCACGGGTTAGGTGTCCCACCAGTAGTGTAACTTGCAAATGGAGGCAGAGAACAAGCAAAGGAAGCCACACACTGCCCTGATCATCAAAGAGCAAGAGACAAGAAAGGTGAGGCTCGCCAAGCCATTTATATCTCCACTCTTCAATTAATGCCACATGTGTTCATTGGCCAGGTTGGCACAATAAACCTGCCTATCACGAGGCCCCTCTTCCCAGAATGGGAGGAATCACATAAATGTGTGTGATGGAAGACAACAGACAGTTTAAATTATTAAATAATAATAACAATAGATAATTGATTAAGGATTCAAGGATTCATGAAGGTGGGATGGTGAGGGAGGGAGGGAGGGGAAAAATGAGGAGCTATACCAATATAAAAGTAATTAAGACACAAGGGGCTCATTCACTACTGTTAAGTAAAAGAAAATCAAATAAATATTGTTGGAGTAAACAGTAGAGATATATTGATTGTAATTTTATACAGTCTTCAGTATGGATTATACTTAAACATAAAGAAAACAAAACAAAAACACAATGTGAAATAGTGACAGAATTGAAATTATTCAGGATTCCAATCTATGCCAATACACAATCAACACCCATGGAGACATAAATCAAGAAATTAAACAAAGTATTTCAGGAGTCAAACATGATTCAAAAGATTTCTTTCATTTATCAAAATGCTGGAATTGGAGATTTAGGATCCCAATCTTCAGGGACAACTAAGCTAGTCCACAAAGACATTGTTCTATAATCCTACTCTGATGAGTACAGACCAGGATTGTAAAAGTCTTCAAACAGCCATATAAGATTCAAATATTGAAGGAAACAGTCGGGCCAAAGGAGAAATGAGCCCCACAAACCACATCCTCTAACACCCAAAGATCAGAAGAACTAGATGTTCACAGCTACCACTAAGACTGTTCTACTGGAGATGACATTAGATGGTTCTAAACAGAGTGAGAGAAATAGGTAGCACAAATGTCAAAATCAAAAAAGACCAGACTTACTGGTTTTACAGGTACTGTTGGAACACCTGAGACTGTGATCCCAAACACTCTTCAAATTTGGAACTGCTTCCATCCCTAGGGAACAAGCTTCAGCCAAAGAGAATTATAACATCAATTAGGAATGTACTCCTTAGTAATCAACCATATCAGACCATAAGGACAGCTTTCAACCACAGACAAAGCTCAGAAGGCAGGAAAAAAGGATGCATGAAACAGGGAATCTAGGTAGGGTGTATGAAGATTGCTGTACATTGAACAAGTGACAACCAATGTCACAAAATGAAATATATCTAAATTGTTTAAATGAATACTACTCTGTAAATTCCCACCCAAACTACAATTTAAAAAAAGTATTAATATTGCTATTTAATACAGTATTAAATACAGTATTAAATAACAGTATTCAACTTGTTGACTAAGGTGAACTTAACCCAAAGCCCTGTTCTTCAATTGCTTCATATGTATGCAAAGATAATTAAGAGGAAGAATAAGCAGGAAGAAATTGACTCATATACATGAAAGAGTTCAATGTGGAGATGAAGAAATTAAAAAGAGGAGGAGAAAATTGTGGCATTTTTTCTGAGCAGGAATCAAAATTTCATAGCCGCATGCTGTTCTCTTAAATAGGCCATCACACAGAAAATGATTTGAGGAAAACTGCTTTTACAAAAAAAAATTCACTGTGACCAGATACAACCTTCCCAGGTGATGTCACTGGGTGCACTAACTCAGAGCAAGTGGCTTCATGGTCACCAAGAGGGAAAAATGGGAACTATGAAAGCTATGCTTCACCAAGTGCAATTCTGGGATTTGGGAGGTACCTCCTTATATGTGACCAAGATTTTCTTCCAAAGCATCTTGATCCAAACTTTGAGATACTGGATCCCTGCATGGGTTTGCCTCTCTTCCAGAACTCATTACATTTTCTTTCTAATTAAAACCTTTTTAACTATTAGGAAAAAATAAACAGTAAAGGGATTTAATTTATAGTTTTCAGATGTTCATTGTAATGAAATGGCAGCTTTCATTCACAAAGACAAAATTTTGGTCTGGGTAACATCAGATCGTGTATAATAATCTAAATATAAATTTGTTGATATTATGTCAGAGCACTAGAAAATATTACTTTACTTTCTGTAGGAAACTGTTATGGAATTATCAATATGTATTTTAAATTTGGACAGACACGAGGTAAATGTTTTGTTTTACTCACTAACCATGTGCGGCAATTATATAAATTTTTTTCAATTTGAGAGGATTAAGAGTGAAGGGGTGTAGTTTAGCGTTTTAACAAGGTCATAGCCAGCGAGGCCTCGGTGTGGGCATGGACTTTCTCTTGAGGATTCTAGGAACTCGGGTATTCCTCCTTGGATATTGCAACTGACAAGACACATGGAACTATACTAGTGCAGGGAGCTGGAGGAGCCACATCGAGATCCCTGCCAGTGCTGAGATGCTTACAACACACTGGATCCACAGACTTCCTACCCATTGACCTATGATCTTTCTGCATTTGGTGTCATTGCATGTGTTTTGTGAGTTTCGAGAGGACTTTATAGAGTGGTGTTAGACTTATGGGACAATATCAGACTTTTGGACTTGATTTGGACTGGGCTGGGATGTTTTCTTAATGTAAAATTACTCTTTATATAAAGCTCTTTCTAATACACCTATGAGTGTCTATGAATTTGTTTCTCTAGTCCACCCGGACTAACATATTGTGATACCAGGAGTGGGGTACTAGTGAAGCAAATCATGAAGATGGAGAGTGGATGTTTGTTTGACCTCTGCCTCATGGTAGTTTTTCTTCTTTGGCTAGCCAGAAGTCAGATAGGGTCATGCAGTTTACTGGGTTGTTTTCTAGAAAGAATATGGGAAGTTAAAGTTTTGATTATTTTATTTGGGTATAGTATTTGGCTATTCCTATTTGAAATGAGGAAAATGAATGTGATTAATGCATATTTTGAGATCAGGGGTAGATATGGCCATTTGAATTTCTCAGAAACCACACTGGTTATGGAAAATTGCTGAAAGAAAGTCTGGATCTAGATGGATGCTCTCAGAGACTTAATCCAATCTTTTGTATCAATAAAATAATTTAGATAAGAATTAAGTTAAACTAAATGAGTATTGAACTTACTGTTTTAAGAATTGAGTTTAGTATCTGATTCTACTTTGTTTATACTGATTTCTTCACCTTATTATTGTTGACATAAGGATTTATAGAAATAATTACTGGGAAGTAGGCAAACAGATAGCTTGTAAGCCTATTTGCCTTGAGCATTAAAATTTGAACTTGAAATGGATTTAGGACATGCCTGCAAAGATGGCTGTGAAAATATTAGCCCCACCAAGTGCTTTGGAATATTCAGTACTCCAAAGAGACTTGCCTGGGGGCTGTTGACAGATTGAAGAAAGAGGAACTCTGGCTTTTTGAATCTTGAACTAGTGGTTTTTGTCAGAAGTTAGAAAAAAATCTAGAACCATGATGAAAATTTCTATCTAGGACTGAATGTTAAAACAAGCTGAAATGCTTGCTAGGTGACCACCTGGATCCACTTGTTGATTGAAAATGGAGGAAATGCAGCAATAAAGAGACAGGTTGAGTCAGGCCATGACACTCGTGGATCTGGTTTACAGGAGCTAAAGGTGAAGAAGAAAGTGGGTTGACTGGTTTGAGTTCATGACCTAGCACAAAGGGGCTAGGCTTGTTGAGAATTTGTGATGGGGCCACCATCTAAAGGTAAGGAGACCAATGGGCACCCTGTTGATGTTAACTGAGGCAGCCTATATTGAGTTGACCAGAAGCTGACCAGATGAAAAGAAGTTACTTGAGCCTATGAGCTGGTATATATTGCTGCATGGCCTGTTCTGATTTGACTTTACTTATAGATTCAGACTCCATAGGGTTTCAACTGAAATGAAGAGTCTTCATATCAGAGAATATGATTGTCTCCTCAGAGTACTGGGTTGATGCAAGTAGTCAGTATAGAAATTGGATAGCCAAAATTGGGTGCATAAAGGCATTATGTAGTGGCTTATCAACTTTCATTGGGGGAGGAATATATTCATAGGATTGTATGATTAAAGCTTTACTCCAATTGTTAGGCATAGAATATTTTTTGTTTTGTTCACTTATGGAATTATATGTTTAAATGAGGGTGGCATATATTGAATTTTACCCATTTTAGGTTTATAGATCAAGTTAAAAAAGGAAATATGACCTGTAAAAGAAGTTTAGATAACTTTTGAGTATATGAGTGATTAATTGAGGCCACTAGTAGTAAAATATATTCATTTGGTAAGACGAAGAGTTAGCATATTGCAAACAGTTACTATACAAACATTAATTTGCCTTCTGTTGACAAAACCTACTGCTCATATAAAGACAATGAAATGTCACTATATAATATAAATTTTAATTTGAATCTGGTCTTGACTAGGGGACTATATTGCAGGGATTGGAGAACCATAATGAACATGTTTCACTAGGCATCTCATGACTATGATTTTCACAATAATCAGCATTAATTAGGAGTGGGAAGACAAAGTGAAGATTTATAATTTTTGATTTTACAAGTGAGAGCTGATGGAGGCTTGAATCAGGAAATGAGTGAGGGTGAGTTTTAGAAGTAGTCGAAGTCTGGCTATGTATTAAAAGTAAAGCCAAAAACATTTACTGATAGATTGAATGTAAAATGTGGGAGAAAAAAAGTAAATAAATTATGACCTGCTATTGAGTTCATCTAGATAAATTAAAAGTTTTATTTCCCAGAAGAATAATCTACAATATAAACACTGAATACTGATTTTTTTCTCTATAGGTAAAAATTAATAAAGCATTGTATTAAAATCAGAATAATACATACAATGGATGGATAAGAATAATAAAGTATGTAAGCTCACTATTAGTAGTGAAGGATAAAAACTAAGACCTAACTCCACCGGTGACAAATTTTTACTAAAACGTGACTGAATCTAAGATGCCATATGCTTATAAAAGTAAAACAATTCTATACAAAAATGTCAAGTACACTAACTCCTCACTTAAAATTTCCTCATTATCTTATATTTTGCATTTTCTACAGATTTGAGTAAAAAACTCAAATGGTGCCTCCAATGGTTTGTGTCTAAAAAGAGTTCACAGCATGGCCCGGGCACCCTTTGTAAGCCACCATACATAATATAGCAGAGGACACAAGGTTGCCCATACATACAAGAGGTATCAGTTGAGCAGCAGTGGGCTGCCTCCTCCCATTGCTCCATGATGTCATGGCCCGGACTCGGAGGTTGCAGGCAAGAAGAGGTTGGATAAGGATCGAGAGTTGCCAGGAAAATTGATGGCGCAAGAGGTAGAAGTGGGAAGAAGGGAGAGGACTATGCAGCACTATAGAACTGGGTGGATGAAAGATGACCTGTGCCCTCTCCCAGGATAAATGTCAGGAGAGCCCAAGCAGAAGGCGTTGTTCCATCACCTCCACCACTGCTCAAAACACTCACAGGCTTTGCAGAATTAGGGACGGAGTGGTGGGTAATATGGGAGGTTCTGAGACTCATTTAGGGGCACCCAATGAGCAGTAAGTGACAGGGAAGGACTCAGAAAGTGAAAGAAGTGTACACTTCCCAATTCTCATATAAAGTCCATTTCCCATAATGATATAATAACTTGGTCTTTGGGACTTAACATGTTGAAAAGTAATCAGTGGTTTTATTTCATGTTGAATGATTGATATGATCATAGATATTTTTGTATACCATTATTTGATATTTATTATAAAGACATTATATAAACATATATATTGTAAAGATATATTTTATGTATATATTTCACCACATGTCTGTCGCATTGTTGTGTTGTGATGAATTGTGTTGCTCTGATACTGGAAGACACGTGCCTGCCATTGCAAATACCAGCAGAGCCAATCAAATTGAAAAGTTTTCAGCAGAACTTCCAGACCAAGACTAGATGACAAAGAAGGAATAGGCTGCTCACTCCAGAATCTTAGAAAATAAAACCACCATGGTTAGCCTAGAAAGATTGTCAATTACTGAAAACCAAATGAATAGCAGGAGAAGACTGTCAGATAGCACGACAAGCAGTGATCCCCTTAGTTGCAACGTATTCAAAATTTAACTGAGGTAGAGCTGTCCCCTCAAAGTAAAGTCAACTATGATGATAATGATGGGGTAATGACTGTGGGAGCAAAGCCTTTAGGACCTTCTTTTGCTGATGGGGCATGATGCAAAATGAGGAGAAACAGCTCCAAACATCACTTAATAATTAAAACATGGAATGCTTAAGATATGAATCTAGGAACATTGGATATTTTAGAAAATAAAACTGAATGCGTAGAGATCAACATTCCAGACATTAGTGAACTGAAATATGCTAGTATTGTCCACTTTGAATCACAGCATCACATAATTTACTCTGCTGGGAGAGACATAGTCAAGAGGAAAGGGGTTGCATTAATCATCAAAAAAGACATTTCAAGATATAGCTGGACATATAACGATATCTGTGAAAGGCAGTCTCATTCCACACCAAAGAAAATAGTGTCGACACAGTATTCAAATGCATGCACTCATCACTAAAGCTAATGAATCAGATACTGAAATACTATCAGTTTTCTTTCTGAAATTGAACAAACATACACTAAAATTCACCGATAATTATTGCCAATAGGAATGCAAAAGCTGGAAAGAGCAAAGAACAGTATTTGGAAAATATGAACCTGGAGATATAAATGAAACTGTAGATCAATATATAGAATTCTGCAAGACAAAAGACTTGTTCAAATAAAAATATTGAACAACTGAGGAAATAACAAAGAAGATAAATGGAATGCACAGAGTCACTGTACCAAACAGAACTAGTTGACAATCAACCATTTCAAGATGTATCATATGATCAAGAACCAAAGGTAATGAAAAAAGAATCAGGCTTCACTAAAGCATCAGCCAAAATCAAGCCTCCACTAACTGAGGGGATATCAAGTGAAATGTTTTAACAGCTGATGAAGCTCTAGAAGCACTCACTTTGCTGTGCCCTCATCTTTGGAAGGCAGGTACCTGGCCAACTAAGGGGAAGACATTCATAAGTGTATCCATTCCAAAGAAAGGCTACCCAACAAAATGTTCCAGTTATAGCGCAATGTCATTACTTTCACATGCTGGTACAATGTTGCCGAGGGTCATTCAACAATTGTAGGAATGCACTGGCAGGTAGTTGTCAGATGTTCATGTGATGTTCATAAGAGGACATAGAACAAATAATGTCACTGCGGACAGACTGCCTTGGCCTAGTCTACATGATTAAGAGTAATTCCTCATCATATTAAAGCTTTTGTATGATCCTTATTCCACCCTGCCTGAATGATTACCCTGGCCAATGCTAATGGTTTTGTGGAGAAGAAGCCATTCATAGTCTCTTCTAAGATAACTCTAGAAAGCAAAAACTGTACAATGTAAAAACTTCCTCCAGTCTCCATTCTCATCCTTTCCACTAGACATAAACTGCAGACAATCCCGCTCCACCTTATCACTTTACACAAACAAAGTCACTAAGTCACACATTAAATGATCGATCATCTGCATTAAAAAGAAAAAGGAAGAACTTTTCTCAACTCCACGTGATCCTTTCTCTTGGGTTTTCCTGGAGTTGTTTGTGGGAGGAAGAAACAAAAACCCATTCTTTTTCTTCATTTGGACCATAAATTAAATTTGGATTTCCAGTTCTATGGTTTCTTATAGACCTTATTTCTTCCTCTTTTGCTTCAGTAGTTCCTCCTCTTCCACACACTGTGACCAGTCTAGAGCGCCTTGCTAACTGCAGAGATAGTAAGCCTTTTCTGTGTGTTTTAAGATGGTACTCACTGCAAGAACTCTTCCTGGTCGTTTTACCTTGTATTGCCACTTTTTCCTACATCCTTGGTGACATAGTGGATTTTGCATTAAACTACAAATGAAAGGTTCAACAGTTTACACCCACTAGTTGCTCTACCACACTTAGATGAGGTTGTTTCCTCCTGTAGAGTTTTAAAATCTCTGAAACTTCAAGTGCAACCTCTACTCACTTAGATACAGGTGCCATGAGTCTAATTGACTCAATGGTAGTGAGTTTTCTTTTGTGAATTATCATTTATTCAGTGTGGGTCTTATGATATCAGAATTTTTTTATTTACTTTACTCTTCTGAAGTCCAAGTATATGCTGCATCTCACGATATTCATTGGGTACGTGTTGTTGATCTGAATTTAAAAGAAAAATATCTTTCTATAATGTAAACACTGTGCTAGAAACCAGATTTCCCAATTCTCCAGTTGATATACCTTATCAGAATAATTTATAAGGTTTCTGAAATGCATTTGAAACAATATAAGCTCCCTTGTAAGGGATATAATATTCTGTGCTCTAAGAGTCTCAATGGGAAAATTGTGCTGCAAAGCATAATTTAATAGAACATCTTTAATATAAACAACTGTCTCAAAGAACTTAAACAATATACCCAAATAAATTACCAGTATAAATAAATTACAATAGAAAGGATGCAGAAATTGAAAGGAAAATGATTGAGATAAGAGGCAAAAGTTAAGTGGTTTGTGATATTGAATTCAATCATATTAAAGAAGTAGATAAGACCAAAGATCTCAAAGAGGTCATTGAGATTGCAAGGGAATCAGAAAAAAAGACTCCTCTTCTTTACAATGAGGAAACGTTGTGGACTGATGGAGAAAACAGAGTGCAAAGAAAACAGAGAGGACAAAAAATAGTCCTTGGAGGCAAAATCAGCTAAAGTTGTTGTTAATCTCTTTCTACCTTAAGGTAAAGTTTAATAGCAAGTATTTGGAAGCCAACCTCATCAGGAAAAATTGCTTGTGTATAGCTTTCTTGCCTAAATCTTTTAGACTGCACTAGAATACAGATATAATTCTAGAAATGGAAGAAGACTTGAAATGTGACATTAACTCTCCTCTTAACCAATGCAAAAAGGGTCCTGGTCCCTGTGAGCTTGCATTCTTTCTAATACACCAACAGATTTTCAGAACTTTTATTTTATTCAGTCCCAGCTTCATTGACTCCTTCTAGGTCAGCAAAGATCAATCTTCATTTCATAAGTGAACACATTGAACCGTGGAGAGTGCTGCATAATCTTTGCTTGTAAAATATTTCTACATTTCTGTTGGCATTCTGCACTGTATTCCTCCAGATAACATGGCTTTATGACAACATATTTTGACACTGATGAAACATAAATTCAATGTCCTGGAACCATACCCATGGTGAGGTTTAAATGTCAATTTAAGAAGGAGACTAGGGGACTCTGGATGAGCCATTGGACTGTTCATCATCAGATCTGTAAAAAAAATGATAGGACTATCAGATTTACTGTATCAGAACTTATATGAATTGGAATCAACTTGATGGCAGTAGGTTTGTTTGTGGTATATCTGTGTATGTGTGTATATTCATTATTTTAAGGATTAGCTTACTTAAGTCCTAAATATCTCTATTTTCCCATAACAATTGGAGACTTTCAAAATGACTGGAACTTAATGATGCTGATTATAAACAACACTGAAGTTATTAATGAGAAAGAAATAAACTGCTCCTGCATACCACAAGTGGTTAAGCCCTTCACTAGTAGCCAATAGGTTGATGGTTCAAATTCACCCAGAGGCACTTTGGGATTATTTGTTGTTGTTATTGCTATGTGACAACAACACCATTCCAATTCATTGTACCACAGAGCAGAATACTGCCTGGTTCTATGGCATCCTCACAGTAATTTCTGGGTTTTAGCACTTTATTGCAGCCATGGTATCACTGCATGTCATTGAAAGTCTTGCTCTTTTGTCTTGACATCCTCATGTATGAAGCATAATAACCCTCTAGTAACATATCCAAAGTGTTTTAGACAAAATCTCTCTATCTTTACTTCTAAGGAACATTTTAGTTATACTTCATTCAAGAGATCTTTTTCTTTTTGTAGTACCAACCACCAAAGCTAGAGCTGAAGAAATTGAAGACCTCTACGAATGTCTTCAATGTGTAATTGATTGTCCTTTCACTCACTCAATGAGGCATCAATAGTCAGTGGTGACTGGAATGCCAAAGTTGGAAACAAAGATGAAGGAAGAGTAGTTGCAAAACTGTGTTGTGTAACAGAAAGAAAGGTGGAGATCACACACTAGAATTTGTTACTTTTAATACTGTTTGCTATAATTCAAATGCATTTATGCTTTTTGATCTTTCTACTCACTGTTTGGTTTCCATATGCAGATGGAGGGATTACAATACGGTGACTTGGCTCAGGAGCACCCTCATGCTCAAAGTGATAACTTTGGATTTAAACACTTGAGATTAGTCTCATTGCAGCAGATTTTCCAGGCAATAGTCTACCACAGATCCCCAAGTGTATTTGGCTTACTGTTCCCTTTTTAAAGATCAATTATCCAGCACCATTGAACAATAAAATAAAAGTGTACTATAATCCTGGATGGGTTAGGTATCTGCTTTAGAAGTGCTGCTGCGGATTGTTCCAGCTACTTCCATGGTAGTAGTATTTCCCTCTTTGGGAAACACTGCTTTACATAAATGGGGTAACCATGGATCTGATTGGCTTTATGAAAATGGAAAACAACAAAAAATTATCTTATTGCAGTGTTGGATTTATTATGTGTCAGTTTAGTCTGAATACTTTAAAAGCTATCAAATGAAATAATCCATATTATTAAAGGGGGACACATAGAACAAGCAGACCTAATGAATGCACAGAAATGAAGCATTCAAATTTTATATCTTGCCTATTGGGAAATGTTACATAAAAATACAAAGGATTTATATCAATATAGTAATTTGCTATTTCAAGACACACCTTATCTTAGTAGTTTAATTCTAAAAAAAAGTCCTGTAATGCAAGGTCCTCACTTGGTCTCTTTTCAGGTGTGCCGAATTTAATCGCCACTCATCTGTCAGTTTTATTGTGCCATGATGGCGTGAGCATTGCTGTGATGCTAAAGCTCTGCCTCTGGTATTTCCAGTGCCACCAAGATCGCGCAAAGGGGGCAGGATGCAGGGGAGCTTCGAGATAAAGAACAGACTCCAAAGAAGGATGTGGAAGGATAGTAGCTACTGTACATCTTATGCCTATCTTTGAATTATTGTCAGAGACTAAAGGTTTAATGAATGGAAGTAGAGCTTTGCCAGGGGTAGTTCCTGAGTTATGAGACATTTAAAGGCATTCCAAATATGACTGATGAGAAGCTGTTTTCTGAAAGGAGAGCCGATCCTGGTGACTTGAATAGAGGAAAGCCTGTGGGAGTGGAACCATTCTTCTTCAACTCAACGTTTAAAGGAACAGCTGCAAAAATCTACTAATAATTGTCAAAAATTAAATGCATAAAAGTCAATATCCTATGAATATTGAACTGAAATTCACTGGCATTGGCCATTTTGAATAAGAAAAACATATGGTTTCCTGTGTGAGGGATGACACAACATGAGGAATAACATTACATTCATTGTCAGAAAGGACACATCAAAGTCTGTCTCGAAGTTCAATGCTGTCTGTGAAAAGGATATTACTATAAGTCTTCCAGGAAATCCAATCAATATTACTATTATTGAAATTATGCACCAACCACCAAAGATAGAGTTGAAGAAATTGCAGAACTCTCACAATGTCTTCAGCTACAAATTGATCAAATTTCCAATCAAGATGCATTAATAATTTTGACATTTATAACGTAAAATTTGGAAATAAAGAGAAGAAGATAAAAGTAGTTGAAAATTGTGTTCTTAGTGGAAGAAACAAATATGGTGTTGGTAATGGTCACATAATAGAATTTTATCAACAACTTATTCATAGAAAATACCCTTTTCCAACACCACAAATGGTGACTATACATATGGACTTCTCTAACTGGGAAGAGATGATGGAGATATTAAATATCAGAAGCTAAAACCAGTCCAGAGCGCCTGTGGACATTAACACCAATTGTTCATATGTAAGTTCAGGTTACAGTTGAAAAAATGAAAACAAGGCATGAGAGCCAAATACAAACTTGAACTTATCCCATCTGAATTTCAAGAATATCTTAGGAATAGATTTAACACATTGAACTTAAAATGATGGTGGCAGCAATTGTACATTTATACTTGATCTAATAGTATTATGAGTTGCTATGATATTTGTAAGGGCTCCTAATAAAATGATTAAAAAATAAAGAGAAAGAAAACCAATGACAGAACACTGGATGAGCTGTGGGAACACATATTAAGAAAACATTCCAGCCCAGTTCACATCAAGTCCATAAGCCCAATATTAGCCCACAGGTACAATACCAGTCTGTAAATTCCTCTTCAGACTCATGCAACACATGCAATGATGCTGAGTGCAGGGAGATCACAAGCCAGTGGGTGGAAAGTCTTGTGGATCCAGTGGCAGTGGAAGCATCTCAGCACTGGTGTGGGTCTTCAACTGGCCCCACCAGCTCAAGGGCTCTGGCTGCATCAGTGTAGCTCAATGTGTCTTGTCAACAGGAAGACAAAACAGAGAGTATCTCATATTAATGGTTTATCTCTTTAGCTTTCTGCTGCTCCTTACTTTCTTCTCATCCATTGCATACCTGCAAATATATATACTCTCTTTATATATATATATATATATATATATATATATATATATATATATATATATATATATATCTTCCTTTCATTTTTGTGCATGTGTGGCAGAGCCGAATAGAGATAACTAGAATATTGATTACATATATGACTTAAATAAACTAGTTCACATTCATATTGAAGAGGAATGTTTATTTAAACCAAAAGCTGTATTAATCTGATTTCTAAATAGAATGCCACCTGGTCACAGACAAGTGCCTTATTTGGTGAGCTCAAAGGGTACAAACTATCTAAGGAGAAGTTCTAACAGCATGGGAGAGGACTTTTTCCTGAGATGTGAGAAACTTTGGTCTTTTAGATGAAGGAGGGAGCAACAGTTTTCTGAGGCTTTATATACCCTGGATTATTGGGATATTCACCGTCTACTCCAACATCCCAATCTGGTAATATAATCCGTTAGTAAAGTATATTTATATTGGCTCATTTTATCTCTGTTGATAACTGTTTAAAACTATTCTTCCTAATTTAGAAGAAGTATGATATGCAAGCCAATCCATATGCACTAATCTCATATCTGTCTGTACTAAGCCAACATGTTTATCTTTGTAAATAGGATGGAAAGATCAATCCATGATGATGTCAAGTAAACTATCACTTGTGGTTACTTGATGCCCTTGGCTTCATTAACTGAGCTACCTGGACCGTCCTATATTAGACTTACTACCTTTGCATTTATATGAAAGTTTTCATATATTTTTATGAATATAATATAATCAGGTAATTATGGGATAGAAAAGATTATTTTATTAAGAGCACACTATAAACAGAAAAATATCTTGACACTGTGACATCTCAAACATGGACAGGCTCCATGAATGGTGTCAGGATACTCAGTCACCTATCATTCTTCTCTTTAAGCTCCTACTTCCTTCATGTTTCAGAACCATCTTTAATTAGAAACTTGAAATCAAACTTCTCCCAACACATACACAGTTCCCTCAATTATTTATGACAAACTAGATATCCAATTTCAAATATGCTACATGTTTTAATACACAGAATAGAGCCCAGAGAAACATGTTCAGCATGATAAGTAATGGCAGACACTTGAATTGAATACATAATGTGATAAATATAGTCAGTGGTTAACATTTTTGTTTTTCTTTCATAATTAATGAATCCTCAAAAATTCTGTTTGTGAAAGAGTTGGATTAAAACCACAAATAATTTCTGAGGCAGTCAGGAACAGGCTTGACATTAATATGCACAGCGAGAAGCACTTTAGCACTAAACTGGCTGTGGTCCTGTCACCAAAAACCTTTTTGAATTTAAACATTTATTTGAAAGGTTCATCTTCTGCAAGTGTTCTTTGGAACCGTTCTTATATAAAATTTCATATTGTCCTTAATAATTTGCTCAAAAACTTGTTAAGTCCTAGGTCACAATTGATATCAGTTTTAGGATATTTGATCTTTATAGAAAGAGAGCATCTTCAGCATTTAAGTAACAGCTGTAGTGGGAATTTCAGGTCTAGTGTTAAATGGTTGCATTGGAAGCTCCAGCTTCTTTTCTATCACATCATATGAACAATTAGACATTCCCCTTACATGATTATTTTTTAAATAAAATTTAATCAGAACAGAAATATATAATCTGAAGAGTGGGATTTTCTGGCTCTTTACATCTCCTAGAACCAGTGCTTGATGAAATATTAACTAGAAAATACAACCCAGCAATATTTATAAAGACCATTTTTTGAAACTTCCATTCTACTTTTCCATTTGCCAGTCCTTAGAATATACTTACCGTGCACTGGGCAATGCTAACCAGATAGGCATCAAGTGATAAGAAACATTAAGGAAGCTTCAATGCTCATGATGCTTCTAGTTTTAAGGTATAAAAAGATAATAAACAAGCAATCAATTAAGAAAATTGTATACTTTTGGCAGAGGCAAATTCTGCCAAGCACTCATATAAACTATAATAGGATTTTTTTCAAATAAAAAGATTTAGAGGGAAGTTGTTTATTTTATGTAACACAGACACAGGAGACCTTGACGTGAAGTTAATAAGAGGCTTGATAATTCAGAAGAAGTGGTCAATCCTTGCCAAGATAGCAAGGGCAGACACCATTTAACCACTTTCTCCCCTTTACCACTTTCTGAGCCCTTTGCACAAACAAAATTATTTAGTCCTCACTACAACTCTGCAGTGAGTGCAAACATCATCTCCATTTACAAATGAACCGAGAGAGAACAGGTAACTGTCTGAAGGTCATGCATGTAGTTGGTGTAAACACCGGCCTTCAAACCCAGGGATTGAAGCTTGAGAGTCGATATTCTTAAGCACTGCCTTGTGAGTGAGTTAAAAGTAAATTCAGTTGCAAAATTGTAAAGACATCAGGGTTACAAGAGGTCAAGTCATTCAGTGAACAATAGACTTTCAACAGTGGCGGGGACAACAGAAGACAGGGCCTCGGTGAAGAATATGGCTTGAACTTGGATGCAATGCGAGGCCTCAACCAGCTTTGAAGAAGGGGAGCGCCAACTCTTGCTTATTCTAGGTTTTGAGGTCGGCTTGGTTATTTCTAGGTAAATGGACATTTGATTGATTTGTTTGAAAACAGACACTGATTGGAGACCTTGTGTGTAGTCAGATGATGTTGAATATCACTTTGGTAGGGTCTAGTCATGTCAGAAACTAAATCACGATAAATAAGATATGTAGTAGATAAGTATTGCTTAAAGTCATCTGCTGCATATACATCCATGGATCCATAAATTGATAAATATAAACCACTCATTATTTCTCTCTAAAGTTTTCAAGACAAAAATGCCAGACTACTGGTGCCTCAGACTATGGGTGAGATCCAAGGACATGGGCCCAGATTTGGGCTTTGTCAGGCTGGTAGGCAGACTTTGGTAGAGAGTTGTTTGGCCCAGGATGCTCCTGCTCCTGAGCGTAGCAGACAGATAGGAGGGACTTTTCTCCTTCTTAGCTTACTTCCCCAAGCACCCCTACCCACCATTCCCTTGTTACCCTTTCAGCCATCGCTGGTCCCCACTCCTCCAAATATCACCAGCAATTACAGGGGCAGCAACAAATAACAAGCTAACTGTAGTGTGATCCCAAAAGAGTTTAATAGAGTCTTTCTAAACATGATCTAAATCAGAAGGCATCCTATGACACAGAATGTATAGCAGAGACTAGGTTATACTTCTCTGTATTTCAAGGTTGAGCCTTGATAAATGCATAGATCAGATGTGGGAGAAAGTTGGCTAAAATGATAACACGGTGAAGTATTTCAGATATGTTTATAAATCAACTGGATTTATAAATTATCATCCAAAATGATCCATTATGAAACACGGAAAGGCTTATTTACAAATGTACCCAAATAATTATCAATACACAATATTTAATAATCACTTGTTGTTATGTGTTTGACTGGGATCCATCTGGCCCACAGTTTGAAATCACCAGCAGCTCCGTGGGACAAAGCTTTCTCTTCCTGAAAACAGTTAAGGTCTCAGAGACACCCGTGTTGGAGGGGGCGGGGAAGGGGAAAGGGGATCGTCCTATGAATCCGTAGAAACTGGATGGCAGGGAGCTTTAGTTTAACATGAGTCAGAATTGATTGAACAGCACCTAATAATAGCATTTAACATTGCTGAGGAGTTCATCTGAATCATAGGTTTCTATAGCACAGAATAGAGCCCCTACGTTTCTGAGGTTATAATCCTTACGGAGCAGACCACACCTGGTATGACTTGTGGATTCAAGCAGCTCGCCAAGAGCGGAGAGCTTTACCACTGCATTCACAGAGACATAGAAATATCCACCCCAAACCCAAAAGTGCGCGGGGTAGAGCAGAGCTTTAGTACTATACATTTTCCCCGCGAGCTGAGCATCAAGTAACTCGCTCAGCCTTAGTGCACCCAGTGATGTCACCTGGGAAGGTTCTCTCTTTGCATACTAAATTTCTTCATAACAACAATTTCACTTGATTTAAGAGAACAGTGTGGCTGTGAAATTTTGCTTCCTGCTTGGGAAAAATGCCACAGAAACTGTCGCGATGTCGAACACAGCTTATCGGGACAGTGCTATCGGAAAATACCCTCCAGTTTGCAAGTGGTTTTCAAATTTCAGAAAAGGTGAAATGTCAATTGATGACAAACTTCCTTCTGGAAATCCGTCAACTTCCCAAATGGACAACAATATTGACTTATAGTGTGTTTAGAGTTTGTTGCATCAGGTCAGACTGTTAATCAAATTTTCTACTTAAAGGTTCTGAAAATATTGCATAACAGTGTGTGGGGGGGGAAAAGGCCTGCTTTGTGGCAGACAGGGGACTGGTTTTGCCACCATGAAAAGGCACCTGCTTACGCAGCCATCTCAGTGAGTCAGTTTTTGGCAAAAAAAAAAAAAAAAACACAAAAACCAGCATGTCTCTTTTTCACCAGGCCCCTCACTCACCCGTCCTTGCTCCATGCCACTTCTTTTTGTTTCTTTAAATGAAGAGGGACATGAAAGGACAATGATTTGATGATGCAGAAGAGATGAGGAAAAAACGAAGCAGGTGCTCTCAGTCATCCAAACAGATGAGCTTGAAAAATGTTTCCCAGAATGGAATAGGAGATTTGCCAAATGTATTGAGTGTAAGGGAAATTACTTCAAAGGTGATAAGGTTACTTTGTAAAAAATTTAAATAAATAGCTTTGAAAAAAATCTGGGTTTTTTGGTGTATTCCTCAGAAGTAAGAGATGCACAAATACATTAAACTGAGAACACTTACTTTGTTATTCAGAGGAGTATATAATTGTAATATGATGCATAAGTGTGTTCTACATGTGCACATTTAACCTGCATTTTAAACTCATTTATTCAATGTGATGTTTTTAATTTCTTTATGTTCATAGCAATTGTTTAGCCATTACACAATAAACACTAAACATCAAGTGAAAAGTTAATAGCTAATCAACATGAAACATCAAGGGAAAAGTTAATAGGTAATATGAAAAATATATAGTGTATAATATCTTTATGTGTGAATATAAATTATATACAGATAAATCTGTGGATCAATTGATCTAGGCAATCAGTCCTGCAAGTGTCAAGTAAAATATCACTGCATCGAGTGAAAGGATTTCTTTTCCCGCCCTTATTTTTCATAACTTGTTTTATGCTTATTCATTTCATTAGAATAATGCTATATTTGATATCAGAATTTTGAACTTAAAGATAGCATTTCTTTTCATACCCAATTAGCCAACAAAAATTGACATTGAAGAAATGGACACTTAGTTGGATTTTTACATATACAAAGAAATTCTGGATGGTGTAGGACCCCACTGACACCTGTCAAATCCACTCAAAGATGATTCACTGAGCTTATTACTCAGCGCTGAGTACTCTATGGAATACCAAAAATACACAAATGAGAAACTCCAGCTGTAAAATATATTCTGTTCTTGTGTTGAAATCATGACATATTATATTTTATAGAGCAATGGGAATAGTTTGATAAATTTTCAAAAGTTAAAGATTTCTAGAAAGCAGAAATATTAATATGGAAATAACAAATAAAAGTGATATGTATAAAATCAGAAAGTGCTAAACATTTATCTCATAAGTGAATGAATTTCAGGGAGTAATCATATTTTAACCTACCAAATAGCAAACCAACTCCGTTGTCAATTCCAACTCACAGCGGTCCTGTAGGCAGAATAAAACTGTCCCCTTTAGGTTTCTGAGTGAATTTTCACAGGGCTAGAAAGTCCGACCGTTCTCTTTTAAGTCGATGGTGGTTTTGAACCACTCACTACGCATTTTGTAGCTTAATGTGCAATCCTCTATGTGCTCGAATTCAACCTAAAGTACTATAAAAAGTTATAAGAATGTAATAAATATTGATAGCCACTGGTCTTGAGTCACTTCTGACTGCTGAAGGCCACATAAGACAGAGTACATGTACCAAAAGAGTTGCAGAGACTGTCAGTCTGTATAATGGCAGACAGCTTCTTCTTTATCCTTTGGACAGGCTGGTTGATTTGAACTTCTGACCTTGTGGTTAGGAGCTCAAGTCTTAAGACACCACGCCAGCAGTTATCCTGAGTATATGTTTTTATTGTTGTTAGATGTCATCAAGTAGATCCTGAAAATTATTGACACAATGTATAAAAGAAGGGAACACTGCCCAGTCCTATGGAATCCTCAAAGTCATCTCTATGCATGCGGGAATCCTCAAAGTCATCTCTATGCATGTGGGAATCCTCAGTCATCTCTATGCATGCGGGAATTCTCAGATCCTGTGTCAGTTCATCTAGTTGAGGGTCTTCTTCTTTTCACGTTTCCACCATCAGGTGTGGCAAAGAGTAAGAGAGGAAACTAGACATTCTCTAGATGCCTGATAACTGGACGCTCCTGATAAGATGGTCAAAGTGCACTAGACAAAGTTTCCAATCCTACCATCTAGACAGTGTGTAGTGCTACCGAGATCTTTTGTTCTTCTAGTAGGCCATGGTCACTTTAATATTCTGTAACACTATCACTTAAAGCCACCGATTCTTCTGTTGTCTTCTTTATTCATAGTCTACTTTTATGGAGTATGGGATCATTGAAAATGACATAGCTTGAGTGCGGCACCGCTTAGTCGTCTACGTAACTGCTTTGCTCTTCAACACTTTAAGCAGATTTGCTTAGTGTACTGTCACTCGTTTCCTTTACTGCTGCTTCCGTGAGTGTTGACTGTAGATTCAAGTAAAATTAAATTCTTTGCAAATTCAGTAGTTCTACATTGATCATCATGCTGAATATTGGTTCAGTTGTTAGGAGTTTGGTGTGTGGGTGCGTATACTAATTAAGTTGTAATTCAAAATGAAGGTCATAGTCTTTTCTCTCCATCAATTAAATTCTTCAAGCTAGCTTGGTTTTAACAAGCAAAGTTGAGCATTTCAGTTGTTAATGAACCTCTATTCTTGATATCATATATAGTCCAATGTCATATAGTCCAGCATTTTGGATTATTTGCTCAGTATATACATTGAATCAGTATCATAAGAGTACATAATCCGGATGCACACCTTTCCTTAATTCTGTTGGTAGAAAGATCTCAACTTCTGCAAAACACAATTAAGTTTTGCAGTTCACATTTTCACAGTGTTATATTAGTGTGTTCTGATTCACAAAATTAAGGGCATTTTCTTTTTTTCTTTTTATACATTTTATTAGGAGCTCATACAACTCTTGTCACAACACAATCCATACATGTACAGACATCAATTGTATAAAGCACATCCATACATTCTTTGTTCTAATCATTTTCAAAGCATTTGCTCTCCACTTAAGCCTTTTTCATTAGGTCCTCTTTTTTTCCCTCCCTCCCCGCTCCCCCCTCCCTCATAAGCACTTGATAATTTATAGATTGTTATTTTGTCTTATCTTGCCCTATCTGGAGTCTCCCTTCACCCCTTTCTCTGCTGTCTGTTTCCCAGGGAGGAGGTCACATATGGATCCTTGTAATCGGTTGCCCCTTTCCAACCCACTCACCCTCTACTCTCCCAGCATCACCTCTCACACCCCTTGTCCTGAAGGTTTCATCCACCCTGGATTCCCGGTGCCTCCAGCTCCCATAAGTCCTGCAAGGTAGATTTCTGATCATGGGAGTTGGGGGGAGGAAGCATCCAGGATCTGGGGGAAAGCTGTGTTCTTCATCGGTACTACATCGCACCCTGACTGACCCATCTCCTCTCCTAAATCCATCTGTGAGGGGATCTCCAGTGGACAACAAATGGGTTTTGGGTCTCCACTCTGCACTTCCCCCTTCATTCACTATGGTATATATATATATATATATATATATATATACCATATATATATATATATAATGTATATATTTGCATGATGCCTTATACCTGGTTCCTTTGGCACCTTGTGATCACACACAGGCTAGTGTGCTTCTTCCATGTGGGCTTTGTTGCTTCTGAGGTAGATGGCCGCTCCTTCACCTTCAAGCCTTTAAGACCCCAGACACTATCTCTTTTGATAGCCAGGCACCATTAGCTTTCTTCGCCACATTTGCTTATTCACCCGTTTGTCTTCAGCGATCGTATCATGGAGGTGTGCAGCCAATGATATGATTTTTTGTTCTTTGATGCCTGATAACTGATCCCTTTGGGACCACGTGATCACACAGGCTGGTGTGTTCTTCCATGTGGGCTTTGTTGCTTCTGAACTAGATGGCCGCTTGTTTATCTTCAAGCCTTTAAGACCCAAGACATCATCTCTTTTGACAGCTGGGCACCATGAGATTTCTTCACCACATTTACTTGTTCACCCACTTTGGCTTCAGCAGTTGTGTCGGGAGGATCAGCATCGTAGAGTGCCAATTTAATAGAAGAAAGTATTCATGCATTGAGGGAGTGCTTGAGTAGAGGCCCAAGGTCCTTCCGCCACCTTAATACTAAACCTATAAATGTAGACACATAGATCTATTTCCCCATCCTCATATATATATTTGCATGTACATGTCTTTTTCTAGACCTCTATAAATGCCCTTTGACTCCTAACTCTTTCGTCCATCTCTCTTGACTTTCCTCCTGCACCACTACCATGCTCCGTCCCCACCTGGGTTACAGCTATACCTCTTCTCTACGCAACCTTACCCTTGATTGTTCCCTACCAGGCCTGCCACTCCACCCTCACTAACATTTTGGGTCCCATGTTGTTCCCTTCTCCCTGTGTTTGTTACCACCACTTCCTTACCACCCCCCCCACCTCCCCCTATCCCAAGTCCCCCCGGAACTGTCGGTCCCGTTGTTTTACCTCCAGATAGTTCATCCAGCCAGTCTTATTTAGACAGACCTGTGGGGACAAAAACATGTACGAAAACAAGACAGAGGAAAACAAAGCAACAGTATACAACCAGGCAACAAAACAACAACAACAAATCACTGACAAAGAACAAAACAAAACAAACAAGAAAGAAAAGCTTGTAGTTAGTTCAAGGATTGTTTGTTGGCCCTTAGGAGTGTTTTCCAGTCCAGTTTGTTGGGGCACCACGCCCTGGAATTACATGCATTTTCATTGTCAATTAAACATAACTAAACTTCATTGTGGTGTTATGTGCTCTCACTCAAGATCCATCTGACCTCATTTGACATCCTTTTTAAAATCCAACTTGAAATTATGGAAGCTCCTTGCTGAATAATTTTCACATTATGTTGGGTCACTTCACTTTGGAATGGATCCAAATATGGATCTCTTTTAGACAGTTTCCCTAGTATCTGTCTTCCAAATTTCTTATATGAATGAGTGTTCTAGTGCTACATTAGACCTTTGATACTCCTTCAATTTCTACGACCTTTTTTCCCACTAATACCTCCAGAGCAACCTTGACATCTCTCCTCAATGCATTGGTTCTGGGTTATTTGCTGCCTCTTAAAATGATGGCCTCTAGCAATACAGGGTGGCTTTATCTATTCCTTCCATCTTCTTAGATCCTTGCTGCATTGCTCATTATGTTGCCCAAGTTGTTGTTTGTTAGGCATTATTTGTTATATAACTTGTTTCAACTCATGCAGACCCTCTGTACAAAAAAGTAAATACTGCAGGATCCTCTGTCATCATCACCATGTTGTTATGTTTAACGCCCTCCGTGTACAGCCACTGTCTCCTTCCATCCCCGTAAAAGCCTTTCATTTTGTTGTTGACTTTTCACTTTACTGACATGAGCAAGACAAACTCCACTTTGTTTTACGTTAAAATGTTCAGTATTTTTGTTTAAACTTTGTTTTGAAAATGAGAAAGTGCATTAAACAACAAGTACAAGGTGAGGAATGCAGAGTCATGTTGTTTGTACAAGTAAACACACTTCAGATGTCCATTGGTAGAACTTCTCAAAACTAATTGACAGGGCCATTGACAAAATTTGTGACTAAGCAAAGTAGTTTACCTTAATGTATAAAAAAACCTACCAGTGATAGATGAACTTCAGAGCTTTGTCAATGGAAAGAGGAAAACACGCCTCTCTGAGCTCTCCACTGGTAAGGTAAGCCACCTATGATGTATTGCCTGGTGTGTGACTGTGTATGCCCACTTTTAAGTTAGAGCATGTACTGATTATAAAGCTTGTTATCCCTTTTATAAATAACATATGAATTCAGCATCATGACATGACTCAGGACTTAGTCCTTCTTGCATGCTTGAGACATTTACCAAAAGTAGTGTTCTTTTCCAGGGAGTGGTCTCTCCTGTTAACATGTCCAAAGCAAATGAATTGAAGTCTCCCTACCTGTGCTTCCCAGGAGAGCTCCAGCTACAATTATACCAAGTCAGATATGTTTGCTCTTCTGGCAGTGTACAGTTATTTCAATATTCTTCACCATAATTCAAGTTTATAAATTCTACACTCTTCCTTAGTCCCTGTAGAACTTTCACGTGCATATGAAACAATTGAAAGTATATGGCTAATGACATGCTTTAGTCTTTGAAGTAAGACCTTTGCACTAAACACGTTAGAGAAGTCTTATGCAGCAGATCTTTCCAATGTAATACATCTCTTTGTTTCTTGACTGCTATTTCCTTGAGTGTTGATTGCATATTCTAACAAAATGAAACCCTGACCACACAAATGTTTTCTCATTGATCACCAGGCTGTTGATTGGTCAATTGTGAAAATTTTGATTTCTTAACATCGAGTTGCAATCCATAGTACAGACTTCAGTCTTTGTTTTACTTAGCAAATGCTTCAAGTCCTCTTAACTTTCAACAAGCAAAATTGTGCCATTTGTAGATCACAATCTTTACTGCACTCCTTTTTCTCTGGTTGTCTTCATATAGCCTAGCTTCTCTGTTTCCCTTCTCAGCATATAGTTTGAATATAAATAATAAATAAACATACAACCTTGATTTACACGTTTCCTTAAATTCAATTAGTTTTTTTTATAATATACATTGTGAAATTCCTTTGGATATTCAACGAAACAAAAGTAAGCATTGTCCTAGAATTCTCCATTTACAGGCAACACTCATCTGACATTAGTAATGTTGTTCCCAATCCCATGATTTCTTCTGAATCTACCTTGAATTTCTTGATGTTCTCTCTATATTGCTGGCAGCTGTTGTTGAACAATATTCTGAAAATTTTACTTGCAGAGCATTATGTGATAATTGCCAAATTTTAGGGCATCATTTTTGGAATTGGTCAAATTGGCCAGGTAGCTGTCTTCCAAATATATTGGCATACACAATTGAGTGCTTTCAGTTTGTGGGGTACAGTCCTACAGTTGAATGGCTCTGTGGAGGTATGTGCACAATTAAAGACAACAGACAGTGGACTAGACTCCATTCTCAGGAGGGACTAGAAGTAAGATAAGAGTCTATTTACTTAACAATGGGTTTATATAGCTCTTGAAGCATGCAGGTCTCTTGTTATATATGCACATCCAACAAATGGGCAATGTACTTATTTTGAATATCCCAAGCCGTCAAGAGGAATACTTCAAAGTGAGTACCAGTCACGCAAGAGACAAGAGGTACAAAGCACTCCTTAAGATAAAGGGACAAAGGGAGTGAATGTTCTTAGGGATAAGTATCCTTTAACTGTGTAAGTGAGGATCCTGGCATCTGTAGGGTACAGTTTTATATTAGCCCTTATGTGGAGGAGATGTGTGTGGAGAAATGTCCTTTCTGGATCATGCGTAGTGCAGTGCTGCCACCCTATTCCGGGCTGCGGAGGCCTGGCCTGCCCTGTGATCACGAGGACTGGGAGCAGGACACATATGCTTCCTTTCAAGTCCTCGATTTCCCACACAAGTTCTTTATCATATAGCTGAAATACTTCAATTTGTATTCTACCAATATTTTGAGCCTGGGTTTTTGCTAATGCCTTTGGTGCAGTTTGGACTTCTTTCGATAATATTGGTTCCTGATCATATGTTACCTAAAGATGTGGTTGAATGTTGACCTGTCTTTTTTTTGATACAGTAAAAGTATAATGCATGCATCTTCTTTTGGTACTTCCTATATCAAAGTATTTAAATTTGTGGACCATAACACACTATGGATAGAGAAGAACTGAAATTTCAGAGCAATTCATTGTGTTCCAAGTGGAACAAGAGGCAGTTGTTTAAATAGCACAATGGGATACTGAAAGAATTAAAATCAGGAAAGATGTGTATTAGATTTATATCCTCTTATCATATTTCTTTAATATGTATGCAGAGCAAATAATCCAAAAACTGAAATTATAGAAAGAAGAATGCAGTATCCAGATTTTAAGGTTTATTAACAACCTGCAATATTTTTATGACAAAATATTTCTTGCTGAAAGTGATAAGGATTTGAAGCACTTGCTGATGGAGTTCAAAGGCTACATTCTTCCACATGGATAACAGCTTAATATGAAGAAGACTAAAATCATCACATCTAACCAATAGGTAACATCGTGGTAAATCTAGAAAGGACCGAAGTTGTCAAGAATGCTGTCTTGCTTTGAACTACAGTCAACGCTCTTGGAAGCAGCAGTCAAGAGATCAAATGGCACATTGCATTGCGTAAATGTGCTGCACAAGACATCTTTCGAGTTTGGAGAGCAGGGCAGTTCATTTGAGGACTAAAGTGACCCTGAACC
This sequence comes from Tenrec ecaudatus, assembly GCF_050624435.1. Taxonomy (NCBI): domain Eukaryota; kingdom Metazoa; phylum Chordata; class Mammalia; order Afrosoricida; family Tenrecidae; genus Tenrec; species Tenrec ecaudatus. The sequence continues at coordinate 59,775,944 of NC_134540.1, forward strand.
AAGCCATGGTATTTTCTGTACCTCATGTGCCTGTGAAAGTTGGACATGGAATAAAGCAGATTGAAGAAGAATTGGTGGGTTTGAATGGTGGTACTGGTGAAGAATATTAGTTACCACAAACTGCCAAAAGAACCAACAAATCTGTTTTGGACGAAGTTTGGCCAGACTTTGTTGGACATTGGACGTGTTGTCAGGAGAGACACAGTGCGTGCAATCATGAGCTTAAGCAAAGGAACAGTAGTGAGGATAATGCAGAATGAACAGTGCTTTGTTCGGTTGGTCATGAGGCCACTGTGGGGTGGAACTGAATCAATGGCACCTAACTACAACAATATATTATTCCAGATTTTGCCCAAGACATCCCTTAATATTGCTATGCAAGGCTTACATTTTGTTTAAAATTCTATCAGACTGAACTAAGCTGAACATGTTCATCCTCTTTGGCTAGCTTTAGGTCTTTCCACATTGCATTTTAATATGCTTTCTGGGGTTAACTTTGAAATTTTCTGTTCAATTCTATTACTACATAAATTCTTCAAATTGCTTTAGCTACTCTACATTGAGGAACAAATTGCAGACTCTTTTCTGGCATCCACTTCATTCTTTTCTTTTTTGTCCTTTTAATGACGTTTTACTTTTTAAATGTGTATAGTACTTTTGAGGTAATCCCCAGAATTCATCAGACATTCTTTCATTAATGTTGACTGGTTCAAATTTTTTCTTGAGAGGATCTAAAATGTTAAGTGAGACATACTTAAGTTCATATTGAGTTCATATTGTGATCCTCATGAACTTGTTTTAATTTTCTTCAACTTTATTCTGAGCAATCGATAGTCTCTTTTAAAACCAGCCCCTGGCCTTATTTTGACTGCCAATATTGTGAGCTCTTTCATGTTTTCTTCTATAAATGTAATAAATTTTGATTCCTGTGTATGTCATCTATTGATTTCCATGTGTAGAATTAACATTTATGTTGTTAGAAAAAGTATTTGAATTGAAAAAAATCATAAATCTTACAAATTCTATCATGTGATCACCGGGTTATTTTTCTCAACAAGACAATATTTTCCAACCATTGTTCCTTCTTCTTTCATTCTCATTCCAAGTGTCCACAATTATCAATGATACTTGATTTCATATTTCATCAATTTCAGACTGAAGAGATTAATAGAATTCTTTAATTTCTTCATCACTAACATGAATAGTGTTAAATGGAGTTCTGTGTGTGTGTGTGTGTGTGTGTGTGTGTATCAAAGAGAGCACTGTATTTCAAGACAGACCTTAAAATGTTTTTTTAAGTGATGAATTCAATGCCCTTCTCATGAGTCTGTCATTCTTGTCCTAGTAAACCCTAAGGTGGTTGGACTCAAAGTACCAGTCATTCTCAGCTCACTAATATCTGGGGTATCTAGGATATTGGTCTTTATACATTTCAGTTTGTTTTGGTGTCTTCTAATTTTTCTTGAAGTGTGCATTGTACATGCCACATTCTGATTATTAATGGATAGTTTCATTTGTCGCTTCTCATTTTGAGTCACGCCCCATCAACAAATGAAGGTCCTGGAGACTTGATTGCATTCGTGTCATGAGAGTTGACTCTACATTGAAGAGGCAGCTCTTCTCAAGCAGTATTCTGAGTGCCTTACATGCTGAAGATCTCCTCTTGCGACATTATATCTGACAATGTTCCACTGACATTCATAAGGTTTCCAGCAGCTAATGCCATAGAAACGAAGCCTATTCCTTCTGTATAGTTGGTTCTCAGTCTGCAAGCTCTGCTGATCCCTGTTCACCACGGGCGATTACATAGGTATTTGAAATATTGGCCACATAGCTTTCAGCATCATGGCAACATTCAAGCTACCAAAGAACAACAAACAGGCAGAAAGAGTGGTAGATTTCACCCCTATAATCCTTCAATATTATAACCAGAGGCTTAATTTTGGGGGAGGGTCAGTTTTTCAGCTTGCAGTGTGCTGAGCATGTTCTTTCCTTTTGGTAATATTGAAATCTCATTCTTGGTATCTTTCTTTGAAATATTTTCATTTGGCTTCGCAAGCTTACTTTTGAAATTTTCAGCTTTATTATGTCATGACTTCTTCAGTTCACTCTAGCAAGTCTATGTTCAAGAGCAAGCTTCAGAGTTTCTTCTGATAGGCATTTTGGTTCTTGCTCTGTTTTCCTATCTCTTGAATGACCTTTAGCTTTCTTCATGTATGATCACCTGGATGTTATCCCAAGCCTCATCTGTGGTCAGTCATAACAATATGTGATATATATTTGTTGTTATGTTCCCCAAAGTCACTCCAACTCATGGCAACCATATGGACAGCAGAAGGAAACATTGCCCACGTATGCCATCCTCACACTTGTTAGGTTCGAGCTCATTGTGGAAGCCACTCTTGTCAGTTAATCCTCTTGAAGATTTTTCCCTTATATGTTGACTTTGTACTTCACCAAACATGATGTCCTTTCCCAGAGTGGCCTCTCCTGATTAACATGTCCAAAGCGCATGAGCCATTTACCTTATGTGCTTCTTAGGAGTGCTTTGGTTGTAATTCTTCCAAAGCTTACGTGATTGTTATTTGATAATCCATGTTTCTTTCAATCTTGTCTGCCAGAAACATAATTCAAGTGTACCAAGTCTTCTTTAATGTTCTTTATTCATTGTCCAGCATTCACATGCGTTTATGGTGATTGCAAATATCATTGTTTTGGCAAGGTGCATCTTCGACCTCAAGTGACATATATAATATCATGTCAAGCTATACCAATGCATGTCATAGCATACCCTATATCATTTCAAGAATGCAACAAAACCAGATACTTTGTTCATATTATTTTTTGTTCTATTACTTTAAGAACTTGTAGGAAATCTAGTAAATGCTTTCTCATAGTGACTCAGTAGTCTATTAGTCTGGTTTGATGAAAGATGTAGGGTAGATAGAAATTAACAAACCAAGAATGAACAGAATGTAGCTGCAGTGAAAAAGTAGTAAAATTTTTATAGGATTGAAACAACAGAGTTCATTAGTCTGCATATTTAGTAAGTTGATTTAAAAATTTAGACTCCCTGACTTTGATCTGCAGTAGAATGTCCTAGTCATAATTATTCAAATATAGTTTGACCTTGGCACAATCTGGGCCTAGGTAATAACGGACAGCTGAAGCCTATGTCTCTACTTCACAGAGTCATGTCCTCAGTTACCCTCATGCTTCCAATTTTGATAAAACTCACATGAATTTTAAAAGACAAATGGGCATCTCTCTATTAATAAAATGCAAAATTCAAAATCACAGTGTGAATTTTTCCCACAAGTGTAGTCACTCACATTTGATAAATTGAAAAATATTTGGTGAAAAGTTCAATGTAAAATTTCAAAAATGCTTAATATAACAAAGGCAACACTATATGGAATAAATTATACTTGTGTGACACAGTATGGTAAATAGTAACTCATATGGTCTGGAATATTGCAATATGTAATAAGCAGACTAAAATATTATAATGACTTATACAATTCAATACAAAAAAGTTTAAATGACATTAATTGCAAATCAGACTTTTTTTTGGCTTAGGATTTTGAATTTGGTTGTTTTTGTTTAGGATTTCTCTTTTAAAAGCCTCAAGGAAATACACAGACCAGTTTATTCCATAAAATGTTTGGTATTTGCTTATATTTTTGTAAAAGACATAATTTTCTCTGAATGGTAGGTGAAAAAAATAATAAATAAATGTCTGATGACACTTTAAATACAGCAATGCTCAACTGAAAGGATTTTATGACAGCTGCCTACCACAAGCAGGTAGATTGGACCTTGCCACCCATCACACCAACGTTCAACAAACTTTTTAAATATAGGTTTGCTCTGTCTGCCACACAGAACTCTATTTTCCACCTTTTGCTCCATAATTCATTGCAGTGGCCACATAGATAACGTTCATGATTATGAGGCTTATTATGAAAGTTAGCAGCTTATAATTCATGTGAAAATTATCAGCAGAGAGCTGTTTACTCAGGACATGCTCCTTTAGAGCCACTAATAAATGTCCAAAGCATATGTCACCCACTGTAAACCTCCACCTGAAGGCGCTCCAGGTCTTTGGTTCAGCAGACTCAGTTGCCCAAATCAAGTGTTTCCCCAGGTATCCAACTCCAATAAGTCAGCATCTTGCCCTGAAGCAATGTTTACCTGATTTGTGGATTGAAAATCTGCCACCCTGCCTCAGGCGCTGGTTCCTTCTCTGCTGTGGATGCTTCTTGGTCACTTAACTGCCATCAGATTGACTTCTGGATCAAGGAAGTTCACTTTTGAGGGACTGAGGTCCAGAGGAGTTGGTCCACCCCTGCCTCTTGATGGGAGCCAAATCCTTCCTCCTGTTATAAAGTGGCTCACTTCATGCATAGCAGGATGGAACTCGCAATGAGTCCTATTAACAAGCACTCATGCTGGAATTCTATCAATAGCTTGCGGCACCTTCTTTTACTCAGACCCATGAAGAAGTATTCTTTTGATGGGAGTTACAAAGACCACATTAAATAATTTGCTGCCCTGAAAGAATTGCATGAGGAATTGGGACAAAAAGAAAAGGTGAAACCTCCACAAACCAAGCTCTAGGGAGACTTGTAAACTGTTAATGTCACATCATTGGCCAATTAATTATTAAAATACTTTCTGTAGGTTAAAGGTCTGATATAAAATGAGTGGAGACTTCAGGAAAGAAGACTTACTGAAATCAAAGAAAACAAATTAAAAGAAATAAACAGCCTACATGCATGTTTAAAATAATGATAGTTGCATACCACATGCTCTCAAAATGTTACCTGATTACAAAAAAAAAATGTAATGCCAAAGGTAAAATTATATATGTGTCCATATAGTTCAGTTTAGTTTAATATTTTAAACTATTTGGCTTAGGGATTGGACACATATGGTTAAAGAATACCTACAGGATGCATACCTTCCCTGATTTTACACCATGCAGTGTCTCTTAGTTCTGTTGGAACATAGGCCTCTTAGTCAACATTCAAGTTCCACAAGAGTACAATTGTGGGGTATTCTTAATCCCTCTTTCCTGAGTGAAAGACAATGAAGCCGTGCTTTGTCTTGGATTTTCTCTATGCAGAACAACACAGCATTCTGGAGAGTTTTGAAAGAGCCTCATAGATTTCATAATGTGGAGTATGGGAAATAAATGCAGGGGCAGGCTGGAGGAAATGTATGTTACAAATATTTTAAATTGTTCACTGTAAGTGTAAGTGTAAAGGAAATGTGGTTGAAGTAAGACTAGGGCATGTCTCTCTGCCCATCATCTAAGCCAGGCTGTGGATCCCACAGAGAAGATAGATGTAGAGGCAAAAAATAAGCTCCACCTACTTTTGAAGTTGCTGCTCAAAGTTGACTGAGCAGAAATAAAAGTTGGCTGACACGCTAAATCTATATGCTCTGAGGAAATATTCAAAGAGCTGCTTTTCCAAGGCAATCATGCTTGGCCAAATTGTTACAATTTCTCAAGGAAATGTGCATGCCTTTTAAATGAGGGAGAAAGTTCTGGCAATCTGTTCCTACAAAGATTACAGGTTATAAAAATTTATGGAGCAGTTCTACTCTGCTTTGTGAGGTCGCCCTGATATGAAACCCAATGAAATGCTACTCATCACAACAACAATAACAAAGTAATTCATAAACTAAGACAAAAGAAAACAAACAGTTCAATACTACTAGCTTCTCCATGGAGAAAGATGGGGCTTTCTACTTCCCTAAACAGTTAGCATCTCAGAGACTCACAGGGGCAGTTCTACCCTGTCCTATGTGGCAACACTGTAAGCCGACATTGAGTAGAAGGCCATGAGTGGAACTGAGACACGTTTAACTATTTACGACAAAATCAGTTCAACTTGACCAGTTTTTCTTACTGTGGTGAGTGAACATGGGGCTGTTTGCTCCCAAAAGACTTACCAAGTCTCCGCAACACTAGATAACTCCCTATGAGTTAGAATCAACGTGAGGACAATGGGGTTCATCAGCCTTCAATTTAGGGTGAGGTGACTTTCCCTAGTGTGAAAATTTTTACTAATGACTGGCATGCATTCTTTCAGTATTTCAGAGTTTATTAAACATGTTGGAATATAATGAATTTTTATTGTGCATACCTTTTATTCATTTGTTGTTTTCTCTTTCAACTGTTCATGTTGTATTATAGGCATCAGGGGTACAGCTGGGAACAAGAACAAACCATGTCTTCCACTCTCATGAGAATCAAGATGGTAAATAAAGGCTGTACTGTGTCTACAGTTGTTAAAGCCTTGAAAAGGGATAGAGAATGTATGTCGGGGTATGTCCAGGCTGTTATAGAAAGGATTTTATTTTTAATAAAATCAATGTTTAACAAAAATTTGTATGACCTGGGAGTAAATGTTTAGCTATGGGAATTACTTTCTTGCATGAAGGTGGAAAGTTTCCGTTAATATAGAGCTTTAAAAACGACTTCACAGTAGTGAAAGGAACTAGCACACACAGCATAGATGAGATCTCTCAGTCTATTTCAATAATTTTCTATATAGCTAAAGTTAATTTGACTTATTCAATTAATTTTAACATTTAATTCAAATAATATGATATGTTAGTTATTTTTCCTAAGATAAACCTTAGATTGGAGAAAAACTTGGGACTTAGAAAAGGGTAATCTTTAAATTTTGAAATATATATTACACAATTAAAAAGAAAAAACAGCCTCATATTTATACATACATTTATATTATTTATGTGCACATACACATAGCTGTGTATACATATGTAATATGAAAATACTAATATGCACATGCTGATAAGCAATTCAAACATACCCAGTATCAGCAAGAAAGATAAACCTGGCAATCTGTTTTCATGAACATTACAGCCAAGGAAATACTACTGTCTTCAGTTCTGTCCAATAACATAGGAGGTCACCGTAAGTTGAATTTGATTAAATGACATTTTAAAAATACACACACATCTATTAACAACTCCATATGTATGACACTTACTATAATCAATCTACATATTAAATTTATAGACTTGTTAAATTCCACATATTATAAACAAAAATTGAACTTGCTGCCAACACATCAATTCTTACTCACAGCAACCTTAGAGGAAGTAGTGAAACTCACCTGTGGCGTTTCCATGGATAGAATCTCGAAGGAGACAGAGTCTGATCTTTTACCTTTGGGATGGCTGTTAGCATCGAACCACTTAACCATGGCACAAACAGGGATCCTAATTACACAGGAGCATAGTAGGTGCTGTCCTCCCATGAAGTTCACAGTATTATCTTGACTAGAATTCCTGTCACTCTCTAGTAGTCTAAAGAAAGAAAAATGTGTTTTTCCAGAGAAATACAAGTAACAGGATCACTTTTATCAGGAGAGGCGTTCCAACTTGATTCTGAAGAATATATAAAACTATGTATAAGACGGTAAGCAAAATGCTTTCTGTATTCCAAATGTATCAGCAAAGCACTAGAGACAGGCTGCTCAGAGGATAATTTGAGAAGCGTCAAGTCAACCTGAATTGAGCAGAATTCCCAGAGAGAAATGGAAAACCGAGAAAAAATGAACTACAACAATATGACTGAGCTTCCCTTGAAGAGTGTATGAACATTATCGTTTAACAGTGGGGAGTTAAGGAAATATTGCTAAAAGGCATACTGAGGAGGTTTAAAAGATAATTTTTTAATGTTACTTCATGTTTTGTAGTCAAAACAACATAATTACAAAGCAAGAGGGTAAGGAGAGTGTTCTATTAACGAAGATTATCGATGCGGTTTATTGGATTTCTCTCTCTCAACCGTGTGCCTGCCTTTGTAGTTTCCCAGGGTGGACCCACGGTAAATTTTACTTCTTCGAAAACTAGCTGGACAACGAAAGGATGTGCCGAAGCGTTACAAGTGTTAAGGAGGAATTAAGATTAAGACAGCCCAGATGGCTGCTTCCAAATCACCCAATTTCTGATTTTTCCCGTGTTGCTTCAAATTATATTTACACAATGAGTAGTAAACATGTATTTCTCAATTAACACATAACAATGAAACAGACATCTTTGACCTAATCGCTTAGTATAGCTCTTCCGACTATGACTGCTATCAGGTCATTTCCAGTCGATTTTGATCCGTGTCGACCCCGGCACTAGAGGACTTCCCCGCTAGGGCTTTCTAGGCGGTAATCTTTATGAGAACACACCACCAGGTCTTTTCTCCTGGTGCCTCTGAGTTGATGAGGTCGCTGCCATGAAGTTGATTTCAACTCATAATTGCTGTATAGGAAAGAGTAGAGGCGCCCCTTTGGGTTTCCGGATTTTACATCTTTACAGGAGCAAACAACCTCATCTTTCTTGTGCAAAGTGATGGGGAGTTGGAGTCACTGACCTTGAAGTTAGCAGCTCCGTGTTTAATCCACTCTGCCACACGTCCTCTTGTAGTACTGGTGTAGGACTTTTATTGTTTTTCCCCAGATCACCATCTACTTTATTCTTTCTACTTCTGAGCATTATCAGTAATTTTAATATTGTTTTTAATATTTTAACAAATGTATAAATTAGTAGAAGCTGTGTACTATTTTTAATCATGTGATCATAAGGAATGGCTATGTATCAAAAACCGTGATGTCCCCGACTACTAACTAAAGGTAACTGTTGTAATCCATCCTGCGGAACCTCTGAAGAAAGGCCTGGCATTTTGCTCCCCAAAGTTCACTGCCTGGAAAGCCTCATGGAGCAGGGCTGTTCTGCACACACGGGGTTCACCAGAAGTCAAAATCAACTCAAGGGAAATTGGTAATTTAATCACACATATCTGCATCCTTAAAAGATCACTTTACAAATATTAGATTTACTATTGCTTGTTGTTGGGGGCTGCCCATTGGCTACTGACTCAAAGGGACGCTGTGTACAAGAGGAATTTAAATGAACAGATCCAACTACCACCAGGTCATGCCCCGTCCTCGTCGTTCTGTTGAATTTGAGCCGACTGTGACAAATAATGTAACGATCCATCTCGTTGAAAATCTTGCTCTTTTTAACTGACCCTCAACAGTACCGAACGTGATCGACCTCTCCAGGAGTTGGTCTCCCTAATAATGTGAGTGGGTACCTCCGCCCCAAAGCGGAAAAAAGTGCCACTGCGGGGAGCTTTCAAAGGATGCATTGTCCCCCTAGGTGAGCATCAAGCCATTTGCGCGGAGTTAGTCCAGCCAGAAGCATTGCCTGGGAAGGTTCTCTGTAGTCATGGTGAAGTTTTTCATAACAGCAGTTTTGCTCATACGTCATTGTTTGTGATGGCCAATTTAAGAGAATAGTATGCGGCTGTGAAATTTTGTTTACTGCTTGGGAAAAATGCCACCGAACCTTATGATGTGGAACACAGCTTAAAAGGACAGTGCTGTGGGAAAAATTCATGTGTGAGTGATATTCTAATTTCAAAAACGGGGAAATGTTGATTGAGGCAAACCTCATTCTGGATGTCCGCCAACTTCCTGAATGGACAGAAATGTCGACAAAAATGCGTGGCTTGTATGCTCAGACATTGAAGAGAGCGGGAAGCTATCTGGATTATCTTGGTGCTTGGCTGAGTGAATTTTAACAGAAGATTTGGAAATGAGAATGGTTCCTGAAAATTTGTGCCTTGAGTTCTGTCTGATCAGGAAAAAGCATTGAGTGGAAACATGCCTAGCTTTGAAACAACAGCTACAAAGAGAACCAGCATTTTCCCCAAGGTCATTACTGGTGAAGAGATTCGAAGCTATTTGTATGACTCTGAAAGCAAACATCAGTCAAGCCAGTGAAAGACACAATTGTCTCCTTGCCGAAAAAAAGCTCATCAAGGAAAATAAAAGATCAAGAGAATGCTCATTTATTTTTATAATTCTTTTTTTTTTTAAATCTGAGGGGAATAGAGCATTCAGAGTTCTTTCCACCAGGTCAGACTGTTAATCAAGCTTTCTATTTAGAGGTTCTGAAAAGATTGTATAACAGTGTGGGACCAAAATGACCTGATTTATAGCAGATGGAGGGCTGATTTTGCCACTATGACAATGCACCTGCTCATGCAGCCATATCAGTGTGCCAATTTTGGGGGAAAGAAAACCCAAAACAATTCAGCATTGCTCTCTTGCCCCACACACCTTACTCACCTGAACTTGCTCCATGTGCTTGTTTTTGTTTCTGGGAATGCAGAGGGACATGGAAGGACAGTGATTTGATGATGTAGAAGAGGTGAAGAATAAACAAGGGAGGTGCTTGTCAGGCATCCAAACAGATGAGTTTGAAAAATATTTCCAAGAATGGAATCACAGATTTAACAAATGCATTAAGTGTAATGTAGGGTACTTTGAAGGTGATAAAATTGTTTTGTAAAAAAATTTAAACACATAGCTTTAGGGAAAAAATTCTGGTTTTTTTGGGGGGGTGTCCTCTTGTATATAGAAAGTATGTGAGATGAAGTCTTACTATTTTCATGTCAAAAGAGTGTTTTTTTTTCTGTGCTTCTGTGACAGATAAGCTTATTATTTTGTCAGACCATGGAATTTTAATATCCTATGCCAACAACATAATTCAAATGCAACAATTATTCTCTGATCTTCCTTATTCATTTTTTAGTTTTCACATGCATATGAAATGACTGGTAAAAACATGGCTTAGATCAACTGCACTCTGGTCTTCAAAAGCAGATCTTTGCTCTTTAACAATTTAAAGAGTTCTTAAGCAGAAAAGTTGCCTAATGCGATGTATCAACTGATTTCTTTATGGCTGTTTCCATGAAAGAAGATTATGTATCCATGTAAAAAATTATTGACAATTTAAGTAATTTCTCTGTTTATTATGATGATTTTTATATTGGTTCAGCTGTGATCGTTTTTGCTTTTTTTTACATTTAGGTAAAATCTTGCATTTTTTCTTCAGTTCTTTCTCCTTGAGAAATTCTAAGTCTATTTTTGTTTTACCCCTGTGTTGTGAGCAACAACACAGGATGCTGAATTACATGAAGAACATGACATCAGACTGGAGGAAGGTTTATTTACAGTATGTGATATGTAGATGACACGATCTTGCTTACACAATCTGAAAGCCAGGAGAAACTGAAGTTCTTGTTGATGAAAACCAGGACTAGAGTCCTCAGTATGGACTTCAACTCATGTAACAAAAACAAAATCCTCACAACTACACCTATAGATAACACCATGATGGATAGACAATACTGAAGGTGTCAAAGATGAAATTTTGCTTGGATCCACAATCAACACTCATATAAGCAGCAGACAAACTCAAACATATTTGCATTGAGTTAATCAGGTACACAAACCTTTAAACTATGAAAGAGCAAATATGTTACTAGGATGTGGACTAAGGTGTGACTGACAAAAGCCAAGATATTTTCAATGACCTCATTTCATATACCTATGAAAATTAGACAATGAATAAAGAAGATTGCAGGAAGACTGATAAATTTGAATTAAGGTGTTGGTTGAGAACATAGAAAATACTTTCACTTCCATAAGAACAAGCAAATATTTCATAGATGAAGTACAACCAAGATATTTATTAGAAGAGACAATGGAGAAACATTGTCTTGCATGTTTTGGATACATTATCTTGAAACACCAGGTCCTGGAAAAGGAAAAGGATACTTGGTAAAGTTGAGAGTTATCAAATAGCTTATTCCGAGTGCCATTGGCAAGAAGGCTACCACAATGAGCTCAATCATGCCAATAGTCACGCAGGCGGACTAGTACTAGGGAGTGTTTCATTCTCTTGTTGCGTTTGAGTCAGACCAACTTGATGGCCCTGAAAGAGTCTGGATGAAAGGACCCTGGTTACACAGTAGACAGGGTGCTCAGGGGACAATGAAAATTTTAGCAGTCTGGCCTCTCCTATTGCTCTCTTTGAGAGAAAGCAAGGAAATGTGTTTATTTAAAGATATATATCCTTGAAAACACTCTGGTTCCGTTCTATTTTGCCCTCCAGGGTTAATTAAAGTGAAAATCAACTCCATAATTATGTCGTTGTGTTTTTACTATTTGATCAGTTGTTTTTGTTTTCGTTAAGACTTCAAATTTTAAGTTAGAGTAATTATGACTAATATTTTAAAAAGTGTTAAGCCACATTATTCACTATTTGGCATATATTAGCTTCTTATAAATCTATTCCAAGAAAGCACTAAGATGAGATGAGAATACTGGAGTTGGTAAATTGGTTCAATCATACAATCCTTAAATGCTAGAATCAAAAATCCATGCCAATGATTCTGAATTCTGAATTATATCAGCCATTTTCAAAATGTCTTGTAATATGCCATGAAAACTCCATGAGTACAAGAACCAACCCTGTCATAGAGGGAATTCCAATTCAGAGGGATGCTATCTCTATATTGGATTTCTGAGACTAGAAACCTTGACAGAAGCAGGAAGCGGGAGCTTCTTCATGTGGAGCAGCGGATGGGTTTGACTCACACCTTGAGGTTAGAAACCTAATGCTAGGCCAACAGTGTCACCAGGGGTCCTTTCTGATTTTATGTATTTCAATCATTTAAACTATATTTTACCTAGGTCTCACCAAGTAACAAAACATACAAAACTTAAATAATATATAGAATGACAGAGAATAGCAAAACAATAACAAAGATCTTGTTACTAAGATACACAGAAAAATCAATTCTCTGAATTAATTTTTAAAATCTCTGTGAGCATTCTTGTATCTTATAGTGATACAATAACCCATTGATTTAGTGGAATAAGAAATCGTTCTTTTTTCTTGCTGTGTACTTAAAGCAAGCACCGGGCAATTATAATGTGCTCTGCACAATTAATATACAGCACTATATATTTAAAATTCAGATATAATTATGTATAACAGGAGCTCTCAAGGTCCTACTGGGCTGCTACTTTCCAGCTCAGCAGTTAGAAGTCAGGAGCCTCTCCGCAGGAGAGAGAAGAGGCTTTCTGCCTTTGTTATGAGTAAGGGACTCTGGGCGCTATCTCTCTCTCTGACACTGCCTCCTCTTTGCTGGTATTTGGCTAGTATTCCATGTCTGCCTCCAGAGGTGGCCCCATATGGGTTGGCCCACACTGAGAGCTTTTGGTGTTGTGCCATGTTCTCACTTACTTTAGATCCGTAGGACTCTGAACCCAAATGGCCAGTGATCTTCCTGCTTCACATCTCTGTGTCACCAGTGTGTACTTAGATGAGTCTAAAGAGGACTTATGGATAATCATTAGACTTATGGACTAGATTTGGACTGGAATGCCTTTATTATTTATAAATGTCTTGATATAAAGCTCTCTCTTTCACAGAGATGAGTATTATTGATTTTTTTTTTCTCTCGACAACCTAGCCTAACAAACTATGTTTGCCACTAAGGAACACTGTGGCTGTATTTCTGCCAAAACAGATTTGTTTGTTCTTTTGACAGCCTATGGTATTCCAATATTCTTTGCAAATACCATAATTAAAATGCATCAATTCTTATTTTGTCTTCTTCTTTTAAATCATTTTATTAGGGGATCATACAACTCTTTTCACAATCCCTACATTCATCATTTGTGTCCAGCACATTATTACATATGTTGCCATCATCATTCTCAAAACACCTGCTTTCTACTTGAGCCCTTGGTATCAGCTCTTCATTTTTCCTACCTTCCCCCCGCCCCCTCCCTCTGAACCCTTGATAATTCATAAGTAATTATTTTATCATTTACCCTCTGGTGTCTCCCTTACCCAGTTTTTCGCTGTCCATCCTTCAGGGAGGAGGTTATATGTAGACCTTGTCATCTGTTCCCCCTTTCTCCCTCACCCTCCCTCTACCCTCTCAATATTGCCACTCTTACCACTCATTCTGAGTGCTTCATCTGTCCTGGATTTCCTGGATTTCCAGTTTTTATCTGTGCCAGTGTACATCCTCCTGTCCAGCTGGATATGCATGGTAGAATTGGGATCATGATAGTTGGGGGGGGTAAGCATTTAAGAATTAGAGGAAAATTGTATGTTTCATCATTGCGACACAGCACTCTGACTGGCTCGTCACCACTCCACAGCCCTTCTGCAAGGGGATATCCAATATTCCCCAGATGGACCCTGGGTCTCCACTCTGCACTCCCCCTCATTCACAATACTATGATTTTTTTTGTTTTTGTCTTTGATGCCTGATACCTGATCACTTTGACGCCTTGTCATCTCACAGGCTGGTGTGCATTTTCCATGTGGGCTTTGTTATTTCTCACTTAGATGGCCCCTTGATTGTCTTCCAGCCTATGGGACCCCAGATTCTATCTATTTTGACAACTGGTTACCATCAGCTTTCTTCACTGCATTTGCCTATGCACCCGCTTTGTCTTCAGCGTTCGTGTCATGGTAGGCTGGTTGCTTCTTCTGTGTGGGCTTTGTTGCTTCCTAGCTAGGTGGCAGCCTGATTGTCTTCAATCCTTTAAGACCCCAGATGCTATATCATTTGATAACCAGGCACCATCAGCTTTCATCACAACTTTTGTTTATGCACTCACTTTGTTCTCAGCGATGGAGTTGGGACAGACCAGTGTGCTTATTACATGTGGGGTCTCTTAGCTAGATGACTGCTTGTTTATCATCGGGTCTTTAAGACTTCAGGTGCTATATCTTTGGGTAGCGGGGCACTATCAGCTTTCTTCACCACATTTGCTTGTGCATTCTTTGTCATCAGTGATCATGCCAGGCAGGTGAGCATCTCAGACTGCTGAATTGTTAGAACAAAGTGTTCTTGTGTTGAGGGAGTATTTGAGCAGGGTCCCACTGTCAATCTTTTTCCTTAATACTAAACCCATACATATATGTACATAGATCTATTTCCCCCTCATCAAACGTAAATATAGTTACATCTTTATATACCTGTATTTAAATCTCTATGCCTACCCTTTGCCTCCTGGTTCTTTCCTCTGTTTCTTTGTACTTTCCTCTTCTTCCATTATCATGTTCTGCCTTCATTTGGGTTTTAGGAATTTCTCTCGGTTACATTACCCTTGACTCACCCCTGCCAGACCTCCCATACCCCCCTTGACACTGATTTTGGATCACTTTTTGTTCCCTTGTCCCTGGGTTTGTTAACATCCTCTTCCTTTCCCCCCGCCTCCCCTCCTCCATGCCCAGACCCCCCCCCGGAACTGTCATCCCATTGTTCTCTCTTCTGGCTTGTTTATTCTGCCTATTCCTTCCAGGTAGATATGCTATGTACCATCACATGACTGAATACCACGAAGCAACAACCGAGAGTAAAACAATAGCTACAAAAGCAATAGCGCGCACACACACACACACACACACACACACACACACACACACACACGCATACACAATTAAACATATGAATAGTCCAGGGTCTGTTTGTTTTCCTTCATGGGTGCTTTCCAGTCAAGTCTGATGGGGTGCCATGCCCTGGCACTGCCTCCATCCCTGGGGACTTCATTGCTCTGCTTCCCTCGCTGCTCTGCTGCATGCCCCCAGAGGCTGGTTTCAGCGTGGTGAGGTCATGGCAGGGACAATTCCTGCTGTATGTCTCTAGTGTTGTCCTCAGTAGTGCTATGGGGCACTGAAGAACGCTGTGTCCCGTGGTGGGACCGGCTCAGTAGTCATCTCTGTGCATTGCTTTTCTGAGCAGGAACATTGCTCTCAGGGCTTGGTGAGCCAGGATGTGCTTCACTCTTTTCTTTTTTTCCCCCTAAGCCCCCTAATTGACTCCTGTGTGCTCTGACCAGACCAGTCTCTCTTCCCCTCTTCTTGAGCTGTAGCGTCAGTACTACCCTCTGAAGTGAATTCTTGTTGGGGGGAGGGTGGTGCTGTCCACTTACTTGGTAATGGGACCGGCCCCTCAGGCCTCTATCAGTTTCCTGCTTCATGTCAGTGTGTTGCGTTCTTGTCATGGAGCTCCGGGTTCAAGTCTTGTCTCTCTTTCCCTGTGGAAACACAATCAACACCCTCCCCCTGTGTGGGTTAGTGCCCTGTTTCCCCGGCTACCCATACCTTTTCCATCCTCCTTTTTAATGGGCTACCATATGTATCCCTGGTTTAGTCTGGTTCCTGTCATATTACCTGTGCCTCACCCCAGGGAATGTATGTATACAGCATCTTCCCTATGCCCCTTGTGAATTTTTTTTTTTGAGCTTACCTCAGCGGACTCATGTAGTACTTGTCCTTTTGTGCTTGGCTTACTTCACTTAGCGTAATTTCCTCCAGTTCTTCCCATGCGGCGATGTGCTTCATGCATTCACCATTCCTTTTCAGGGATGCTACATTGTACGTATGTAGCAGGAGTTTTTAATCCATTCATCTGTTGATGGGAATTTGGGCTGTTTCTAACTCCTTGCAATTGTGAACTGTGTCGCGATGAACATTGGGGCACAGATGTCTGGCCGTGGTTTTTTGTCTCTTCTGGGTATATGCCCGGTAGAGGGACTGCTGGATCATAAGGTAGCTCAATTTCCAACTGTTTCAGACATCATAAAATTGATTTCCATAATGGTTGTACATACGTATAAGTCCACCAGCAGTGGACAAGAGTACCTATCTCTCCGCATCCCCTCCAACCCTTGTTACTTTCTGATTTCTTGAATTGGGCTATCTTTGGGGGTGTTAGGTGGTATCTCATAGTTGTTTTAATTTGCATTTCTCCTGGTGTTGGATGTTGTCGAATGCTTTTTCTGCATCTATTGATATTATCATATGGTTCTTATATTTCTTCATTTCAATGTGACGAATAATAATAATGGTCTTTCGTATGTTGAACCATCACTGCATCTCTGGTCTGAATCCCACTTGGTCGTGGTGAATTATTTGTTTTATATATTTTTGTATTCTGTTGGCTAGTATTTTGTTAAGGATTTTTGCATCAATAGTCATTAAGGAAATAGAGTCTGCTGACAGGTCTGAGCATATTCTTATATGCTTTTCTTTATATGTGGTTGCATGTTTTTCCCTAACTGCTGTCATAATTTTCTCCTTTTCCTCAAAGTTGAATAGTTTAAAAACCATATGTCTTGGTGACTTCTTCTGGGGATTCAGTCTACCTGGCATTCTTTCAGTCTCCTGGATAGTTGCCTGGTTTTAGTTAGGGAAGTTTTCCTCCAAGCATTCCATCACTATTTTGGATGCAGTTTTCCTTGATGTGCATTCCTCCAGCAGGCTGATATTTCTAATGTTGTTCCTTCTCATAGTGTCACACATAGCTCTGAGGTTTACTTTATCTTCTCTGATGGACTTGTTAGACTTTTACTTACATTTTTAATGTCTACTTATGAATCCTCTAGGTCATTGGTGTGGTTCTCTGCCTCCTCCATTCTCTGGGTGAAGGCCGTGAGTTTGCTATTAGTTTTTGTTATTTCACCCTTTAATTCCTGCATCTCCCTTTGCTGCAGGGCCTTTATTTCCTCTACCATTTAATCCTTTTTCTGTAATGCTTCCCTCATGTCCTGGATGGCTCAAAGCAGCATTCTGAAGATTTCTTTATGTGGGAGGTCAACCTCTGCCTTGTCTATGACTGCTGTTAGGTCCAGGTGGTCCTCTGGCATTGGATTTTGTTTCTCTTTCCTTGTTAAAACTGTGGAAGCAGCTTGCTGGGTTTTTTTGCTGAATTTGATCCGTGTAAAAGTTCTACATTAGCAGAATGAAGTTTTATGAATTTCTCATTCTTCTCAAGTCTACCCATAATTTGATATGATCCGCACAGTCAAAATGTCTTTAAATAGCCAAAAACAAACAAACATAAAACAAACCCCACAAGTAAACACTTATTGTCCTAACTTCGTTACATTAAAGTTCATCTGACATTAACAATGATACCCCCACTTCCAAGTCCTCTTCTGGATTCAGCCAGAATTAATGTCAAATCCCTCTTGATGTACTTCTACAACCACTATTGGAGAATATTCAGCAAAATTTTACTTGTGTTTGATATTTACAATGCTGTGTTATAATTTTAGTATTATGTTGGTAAACCTTTCTTTGGAATGGCTACAAATATGGATCTCCTCCAGTCAGTTGGCCAAGTAACTGTCTTCCAAATGTTTTGGTATGGTGAGTGAATCATTCGAGTGCTTTGTTAGCATGGTATTCTGTCAATTTCCAGAGCTTTGTTTTTGCCCAATGCTTCTGGTGCAGCTTAGACTTCATTCAGTAGTGTTATTTGTTCTTGATTACATCCTGGAAATACTAGGAAGCAGAATTTCTCAAAGCTTTAGGAAGTTGAACATTATTTAGGTCAATCTACTTATTTTAGAGATAGTAGAACTAAGTTGCTAAAAGAGACTAATGACTCATTTACTAGCATAAAACGTAAGTGCCATTCCAGGAAACATAATTCTATCTAGTATTTACTTGGTGACATCATGGGTAAGACATGGATGACCTTGCATAAAGAAGATTAACCACGGGAATGCTAAGCTCAAATTTTGTTATTCATCCCATGGCCATTCTGAAGGAGGAAAATAAGGCTCTCTTGTTCCAAGAAGTTCATAGTCAAGATATCAAGTGTCTTATTGCATTGAGCAAGTCTTCTGCACAAGACCTGTTTAAAAATGAAGTTAATATGTACCTGATACAAGTCATGGGATTATCAATAGCCTCATATGCTTGTGAAAGTTGGACAATGAGTGGAGAAAAAAACACAGAAAAATCTATGTGTTTGAATTATCATTTGAATGAAGAAAATTGAAAGCATAGCAGACTCGTCATAAAACAAACAAATGTACATGTAGTTACAATCAGAATGCCCTCTAGAAGTGATGATGGCAATAGTTAGTGTCAGGTGCTTTGGACATGATATCAGGAAGGAATAGTCCCTGGGGGTGGGGGGGTGGGGGAAGGCACCATGCTTGATAAACCAGAAAACAAGAAAAAAGAGGACAACTTTCAAATAGTTGAATCGACAGTGTTTGCAGCAATGGATTCAAACATAAAAATTGTGAAGAGTACATAGTTGGACAATAGGTTGGTTTTTTGTATAATGTGCATGTGAAAGGTAAAATATGAATGAACTGATTGTGATTAAACAACTTTTTTTACAGGAAATTTAACCATGTGAGAAAAAAGTACATGTTCTAAAGTTGATTTTGGTAATGATTGTACAATTCTTCTTGATTTGATTGAATTACTGGATTGTGTGATAAGTGGATTATATTCCAATAAAACTATTAAAAATGAATGGGGTTGTTTGATAATAGTGATGTATGGATTGTTATCAGAGCTTTGAGAGCCCCCAATGCTTTATTAATAAAAATAATGAATGAGCAAGATGAAAATAATATTCCTTTCAATAATGGTTGTTGAAAAATTAAAGAGCTCATAGATGGCCAGAAGAACAAGCAACCCTCAGATAGAAGTAGAGCCAGAATGTTCGTGCGACGCAAAAGTTGTGAGATTTCATCTCATATGTTTGGGCCAGGAATATTTGTTAAAAAGAAATAATTGAATAAAACACCAAACTAAAACGGAGTAGATTCCAACTCATAGTGACCCTGCAGTTGTTTGCATTAGGTGCCATCAAGTTGGTTCTCACGCGGTGCACAGCAGGAGCACATACTGCCCAGTCCTGTGCCATTCTCACAGGGTTTCTATGATGAAGCTTGTTGTTGCAGCCTCTATGTCAATTCAATCCATCTTTTTGAGGGCAGTCCTCTCTGTCATCACCTCATTACTTGAACAAGCATGGTGCCATTCTCCAAGGCAGGGTTTCGCCTAACCACAGGTCCAACATTTGTAAGAGGCTGCCTTGCTCTCCTTGTCTCTAAGGAACACTCTGGCCATATGTCTTACACAATAGACTTGCTTGTCATATCGACAGCCCTTGGTACAGTCAGACTTTTCACTGGCACCAAATTAAAACACAACAATTATTCTTCATTCTTCCATAACTTTTACATGCATATGAGACACTTGAAAATATTATGGCTTCGTATTTAGTCCTCAAAGTAACATCCTTGCTTTTCAATACTGTAAAGTGGTCTTGTGCAGCAGATTTACCCAAGGCAGCACAGCTTTTGATCTCTTGATTGCTGCTTCCCTGAGAACTGCTTATGGATCCAAGTAAGACAGAATCCTTTACAAATTTAATCTTTTCTCCATGTATCACGATGTCACCAATTGTTCCAGTTGTGAGGTTTGGGTCTTCTCCCTTGATTTATAATCCCTGCTGAAGAGTGCAATCCTTGATCTTCATCATCCATGTCTCAAGCCCTCCTTAATTTTAACAAGCAAGTTGTGTCATTCAGATATCTCAGGTGGTTAAGATTTCTTTACATCTTGATGCTGCATTTCCTTCATTGAATCCAGCTTCTTTGATCTTTCACTCAGCCCACAGATTGAGTGTGTATGGTGAGGGGATACAAATAGGATGCACACCTTTCAGATTTGAAACAATGCAGCAGATTCCCTTGTGTGCCCCCCCCCAACTGCCTCTTGGTGCACCTACAATTTAATACAATTAAGGATAATGAGGTTTTCTGTAATTCCTATTTTTTGTGGTTATTGATAGTTTGTTATGAACCATCCAGTGGATTTCATTAGCATAATCAATAAAACACTAGTAAACATGACTCTAATATTTGATGCTGTGTTTCAGGATCCAGCAGACATTAGCACTGATTTCCTTGTTCAGTGTTCTTTCCAAATGAGGCCTGAACCTCTGGGAGCTCCATCTCAATGTACTGCCGAAATCCTTCATAGATGATCTTTAGAAAAAAATTACTTGCATGTGATATTAATGTGATTGTTCTATAATTTGTGCATTCTGTTGGGTCACCTTTCTTTGGAACGGATACAAGTAAGAACCTCTTCCAATAATTTAACCAGTGGGCTGTCTTCCAAATTTCTTGGCACAGGCAAATGAGTGCTTCCGTTGCTTCATCAGCCTGCCAAAGTATTTCAATTGATATTCCATCAACTCTTGAAGCGTTATGTTTGGCTCGCGCTTTCAGTGCAGCTTCCTCCTCAGTATCATTGGTTCTTGTTTTTATGCTACCTCCTGAAATGTTTGCCTGTCGACTAGTACATTCAGGTGACTCCATGTATTCTGCCCATATTTTGATGCTTCCTCTATCATCCAAATATTTGCCCTTAAAATCTTTAATATTTCAACTTTACACTAGGATTTTTTTCCTTGAGTTCTTCCTATTTAAGATATTCTAAACACATTCTTTCTTTTCAATTATCTAACTCTAGATCTTTGCATATTTAGTTGTAATAGTTTACTTTGCCTTCTCAAGCTGCCCTTTGATATTTTCTATTTGGGTCTTTATTTAATCATATCTTCCATTATCCTTACCAACTCTACAATTAAAAGCACATTTAAGAATCTCTTCTGATGGGCACTTTGATTTGTAATTTCTTTCCCATCTTTTAAACTGCTTTTTAATTTCTTTATGAGTAATATATTTCATGTTCAGAGTTCATCCGACCTATCTATCATTAGTGTACAGTACAGCAAATCTGTTCTTGATATGTATTCGAAATTCAGGTGGAATAAATTCATGTTCATATTTGGCTCTGGTGGACTTATTTTTATTTTTTTCAGCTTCAATCTGAACTTATATGTGAGCAATTGGTGATCCATTCCACAGTCAGCTACCGGACTACTTATATGGAGCTGCTGATATTGAGCTTCTCCATCATGTCTTCCTACAGATGGAGTCAATTTGATATCTGTAAATTCCATATGGGGAAGTCTATCTTTAGTCTCCATCGGTCTTGAAAAATTCCATCATGCAATCTCCAGTGACATTTCTATTAGCAGTTCCATATTTTCAAACGACTGTTCCTTCCTATTTGTTTTCAACTTTTGTTTTCCAGTTGTCCATGATTATAAATTCATTTTGATTACATATATGATCCATTTTCAACTGAAGTCATTCGTATAATCTTTCATTATCTTCAACACAAGCTTTTATGTTTGGTGCATAAATTTGACTAGCAATTGTATTCATTACATTTCCCTTAAGGTGGATCCTGAAGGTGTAGTAATTTCCTTGAAGGTATAATGATCCTTTTACAGACAACATTGTACTTCAAGATAGATTTTGAACAACCCTTTTTGAATATGACTGCAATGCAATTCCTTTTGATTATTTCACTTATTCAATAGCAAAATCTATCCGTGTGTGTTCCATTTCATTTGGGACAATATCTAATTTTCCTGCATTCATTCTTCATACAATTTAAGTTCTGATTATTGGACTTTTTTGGTTGTTTCTTCTCACCATTGATTGTACCATCAGCAAATGAAGGTATTGGAGGCTCTATTTCATTCACGTTGTCATTGCTGAGTCTACTTTGTGACATCAGCTCCTCCTCAGTCACATTCCCAGTGCCTTCCCATGCTTCAGCACTCTCTGACAGTCTTCCACTTTCTTACATCAGCACTTCAGTCTCTGACAGTGTTTGCATAAGATTTTCAGTGGCTGCTTCCTCTAAAGGAGGCAACTAATTCCTTCTTTGTTATCTGTTTTTAATCTGGAAGATATGCTGAAACCTGTTCGATTTGGGTGATCCTGCTGGTATTTTAAATAATAGTCATGTCGTTTCCAGCATCATAACAACTCACAAGAGAGCAGAGGGCTACACACAGAGCAGTGGTGATTGTGCAGTGAAGGGCAGGATTGCTGCTGAGAGTGTCTGACACGAACTATTGATGGAATTAGAAAGACTCATCTTTTCCTGGCTGAGCAGTTGGTAGATTTGAACTCTTGACCTTTCTGTTAGCAGCTCCACACACAAGCCACCACTTCACTAAGTCTCTTAAACAAAACACATTTTTTAAGATGTGTCCTGATTTTAAAAATAAGGACAGTCTAGTCCTTTGGTAAGGAGATTCTGTCTGCTAAAGAAGAGGGTCGGTCCCAAAGAGGAAGACTGTCCAAGGGATGATTGACACAGATGGACACTGCGCCATTAAGCTCAAGATGGGACTATCTGTGAGGACTGTGCAGGGCAAGTAGTGGTGTTTGGTTTCCTTTCTGTTGTAATGAAAGCTGTTGTGATGTCTGTAGCACAGAGGCCACGGTGCCCATAGCAACATATTCAGTGGTGGTGCTGGGTGAGTTGGAATGCCGATTCTTAAGTTAGCAGGCATTTCAATGCAAGCATTTGAAGAAAATACATTAAGTTATGTTACCCTGAATCATTTCTTCTTCTGACTGATGTCATGTAAGACTGAGTAATAGAAGAAAATGATCTATCACTTCCCAGGTTTGGTACCATACTTACTCTGTGTATGGAAGTCATTTGGTTTTGGCTGCAATACATTTTTAGGCATGATGGGATTTCACCTTCTTGTCCCACAAAAGCTAGGCATGGCCATGTAGTCTATGCTTCAACATTCAGTGGTTGACATGTCACAAGGAAATAGATTCAACATCGCATTTTTACATAATTATAGTACAGGTAATATATTATTTTGAAGAAATTATGTTATGAATCTGAAAATTATTCAGCTGGATCAAAAATTTAACAAGATTGATGCATATACCCTGCAGGATCCTCGCACATTTCTTTTAATATGAATTTTGTTTATTCGTTTGTTGTTTTTAAAGAAAATTTCCTGATCATAAAGGTTAATGAAAAATAAATGATGAGGTTCTAGTATGTGAAAAGCGCATATTAAAAACTCAATAATCTTCAGTATGAATTATTGCAATCAATATTTACAACGAAATCTTGATATATGTAACCTATGGTGCAGTCATCTAGAGAATTTCCTTTTGTAAAATTTTCCAAACTCTGACAGTGTTTTATAATTGCTTGTGTCTTATATCTTTCTATGCCTCTCAATTTTTTTATAGCCTCAAGTACAAACTCATCTATAAGAAACGTAGGAAAATTTAGGGATTTCTTAATATATATATTTGTGGCTAAAGTCTAACCCAATAATAAAAATGTGATAAAATTTGAGACAATGGAAAATTAAATGGCACGAGAAACTACTCTAAAGAGTAAGTGGATGTGTAAGGACACGAACTCGGTCCCTAAATCTGCCTCTTTAAAAGGTATGTTTAGAAATAGTTATTTTTGCTTTTTATTTTTCCATATTACCCTAACAAGAGGCTGACACCTGCCTTTTCTATAATTAAATGTATTTTAAATATGTGAAACATACTTTTCTTGACCAATTTAATGGTTATATATCATGGAGCTGCATAATTTCATATCTCTTATGTATGTACGAGAGAGATACTTTCTGCTAAATACAAATATTTATATATGCCAAAGAAATATGCAAAACACAGATTTCTTCAAATAATCTGTAGCCAGTACAATAAAATATTCTTATGTTACATTTTTCATCTAGTTTAATAAGTCTTCTTAAACTCATCATATAATTGCTTCAACATAATAAAATAATTTCTTCAAAATGATGTGATTTGATTAAGTATAAATTTAATATTGAATTTATTTACTGTGATAATGCACTCACTGTATGTTAAAGCATATATTGAAGTAATTAAAAGAGAATTTAGTTAAATTTAATAAGTATTGTGCGAAAGTATAGTACTATGACTTTCTGTCAGATGACAAAGCCTATTTGATCAAAGGAACATTGCTTCATAGAGCTGCCTTGCACGTTCCTCTCCCCAAAAATGTCATTGCAAGCAGAGCTTATTTATGTACTTGAAATTGCATCTCATTTTTCACCTAAGATATCTCTCCATAGGTGCCAACTGTAATATATCAGTCGTTGAACAACTTCACTCTCCTAAAGTGTTCTTGCTCATGCCTGCCTGAGCTATTGAAGATGGCTGCTCATATTTCAGGGCCCTAAGATCACTGATTCAGGCAGATGCTATAAGTTTGAATTCATCTCTATTTTTGTCTTCTTCCAACAAAAAGCCCCCGTCAGAGGATTCCATAGAAGTTGGTGGATCCAACAATGAAATCACTAAAAATTAATGTTTCTATTTTTTAAATCCTTACAGTTCCAAGGCAGACATCTCTTCCATTTATTTGAATTGAATGATTGAACATTCTTAGTAAATTACATTTTATTGTTTCTGAAATAATTCATGTTAATTGTTACTGCCCTGAGTAAATCCATTAGTTTAGGGAAAGACTTGACTATCACCTCCCAGGGTTCTATCAAACTTACCCTGTGTATGTCAGTCATTTATTTTGGCTGCTGCAGATGACAGCATTTCACTTCTCCATGACAGCATTTCACTTCCTTGCCCTCATGGAAGCTAGGCATGGCCATATGACTTGTTTTGATCAATAGAAGTCATATATTTACCTCACTTCTGAATGAAAATATTAACAACTAGTGTGATATGTTCTATTTCTTCTTTTCTGCTTCAATGATTTTTAGAGATGTATATTAAGATTTTTTAAAAGCATTGTCATAGAATCAAAATAGAGTTAATAGCAATGATGAAGGAGAGAGTATAACTGCCCCATGGCGTTGCCAATCACAATTTGTCTTTCTCCTGAGCAGTGGATGGTGGTTCAAGCTTCTAACATTTCAGTAAGCAGCCATCTCCACACTGTGACCAATAAAGGATCACCAGAGAGAGAGAGAGAGAGAGAGAGAGAGAGAGAGAGAGAGCATTGGCACTGTCAATAATTTCATTACATGGATCCTGAGTCAATGTCTATGGAAGAAGCAGTCAAGATGGAAGTGGGGGAAAAAAAGAATACAAGTGACACTTACATTGAAGAGGTCATCTGCAAGAAGACTTGATATTTTCATTTGCCTTATATGCAGGTAAAAGCTGGACAATAAATAAGAAAAACTGAGTAAGAATTATGGTTTTGAATTATGACATTGACTAAGAACAATGGGTATGCCACACACTACCAAAAGAATGAACATATCTGTCTGAATAATTATAGGTAGAATGCTTCTTAGAAGCAAGAGTTATAAGACTTTGTTTTATAGATTATTAACATGTTATCAGAAGGGACCAGTACAATTAGAAGGACATCAACTTAGGATAGTAGAGGTTCCATGAAAAATAAGTAGACCATGGATTGTGATAAGAGTTTTATGCATCCCTAATAAAAAGATTTTTTTTTAAAAAAGAGTTCCTATATAAAAAAAACTAAAGAAAAATAAGTAGATCCTCAACTGTATAGACTGACCTAGGCTCAAATGTTGCATAATGGTGAAGGTGGGGTGGAACTCTCCCATGTTTCCTTCTGTTGTGAATAGTGCTTTTCTGAATGACACACAGCAACAACTACATATCAAAATCCAGCCTTTGTTATCACAGGATAGTGTAGTGAAACTCTGCTCAACTCAATCACCAGTTGAATCAAATGGGTATGACTATATGCAAGGCATGTTTGTTTGTTGTATGCATCCACTAAGATTAGTTTTGTCCCCTCTCTTCATTGAAACACTGTTCTCCTCTAGTCTTGAAGATGCATTGGGAATCTGCTGACATGTAACTCTAGGCATGTATGAATCAAGTTTTACATATGTAGAATTTACTCAGGGAAATCAGTGTCAGTGACACTAGAAAATCTGACCTTACTTAATACTCAACTGATATTAAAAACCCAAAGCACATTTGTTAGTCAGAGGGCCAGTCTGTATGGCATTAATGCCATGAGTTTATTCTCCACATTATTTCTTCCATTAAACTTATCATTCTAATAAAATGTTTTCAGAGAAGTGTGTTTCTCTACTCTAACAACATGGACTATTTTCTGATAATGCTCTGTTCTACAGGAACTAGAGGATCGGTAAAAATGAAGATGAACCTCAAGAAGAGAGATTGACAAAACAGCCACAACAATTGACTCAAACATGCCAGGTACCAGGAAGAGGGCAGAGTACTAAGAAAAATTTAGATCTGTTATATCTCAGTTCACCAGAAGCCATAACTAGATTGATGGCAACCAAAAACAGCTGTACATTTCAGCAGTGTAAATACCAATTACACATAAACAGGCAAGTTCTTGTTATATGATATCGAGGCAAAGAGGAAAAGTTGATTTCATGTAGTTTTTATTTTTAACTTCTCAATCCTATTTTTCTTTCAAATTTATATATAATAATTTCTTACTTCAATGACTATCCCTTACAATGAAAAAATCACACATATTTGCTGATTTCAAATGAGAATCAACATAAAATAAAGGAATATTGTCCAAAAATATTAATGAATATGTGTCTTTGAAGATGTAATTATTTAAATGATTTGGCTTTAAAATTATTATGATTTTGAGTTATAGAATATGATTCCTTCAATTTTCAAAATTTTTGCTTTACATATATATCAAAATAATTTTAAGATGGGAGATAATAGGATACTTCAGCTTTATGTTCAAATCTAAAATAAATGATCAAATTATTTATTATCTATAGGAAATAGCACTTTGATTTAGCAAAACTTTTAAGCTAAAAAATATATATAGTTTTTTCTATTTAGAGGTAAATTATCATAAAGCACATAATAGTTTCATGTAAAATACCAGAGTGGCAATGTTAAATTGCTGGAATTTGTCTTTTTTTTTCATTTTATTAGGGGCTCATACAACTCTTATCACAATCCATACATATACATACATCAATTGTATAAAGCACATCCATACATTCTTTGCCGTAATCATTCTCAAAGCATTTGCTCTCCACTTAAGCCCTTTGCATCAGGTCCTCTTTTTTCCCCCCCTCATCCCCGCTCCCCCATCCCTCATGAGCCCTTGATAATTTATAGATAATTTATAGATTGTTATTTTGTCATATCTTTCCCTATTCAGAGTCTCCCTTCACCCCCTTCTCTAAGTCCGTCTCCCAGGGAGGAGGTCAAATGTGGATCCTGGTAATCGGTTCCCTCTTTCCAACCCACTCACCCTCCACTCTCCCAGCTCCGCCCCTCACAGCCCTGGTCCTGAAGGTATCGTCCACCCTGGGTTCCCTGTGCCTCCAACTCCCATATGCACCAGTGTACAACCTCTGCCCTATCCAGTCCTGCAAGGTAGAATTTGGATCATGGTAGTTGGGGGGAGGAAGCATCCAGAATCTGGGGGAAAGCTGTGTTCTTCATCGGTACTACATCGCACCCTGACTGACCCATCCCCTCCCCTAAACCCCTCTGTGAGGGGATCTCCAGTGGCTGACAAATGGGCTTTGGGTCTCCACTCTGCACTTTTCCCTTCATTCACTATGGTATATATATATATTTTTTCTTTTTGATGATACCTTATACCTGGTCCCTTTGGCACCTCGTGATTGCACAGGCTGGTGTTCTTCTCCCATGTGGGCTTTGTTGCTTCTGAGGTAGATGGCCGCTCCTTCACCTTCAAGCCTTTAAGACCCCAGACACTATCTCTTTTGATAGCCGGGCACCATCAGCTTTCTTAGTCACATTTGCTTATGCACCCATTTGTCCTCAGTGATCGTATCAGGGAGGTGTGCACACAATGAAATGAGATTTTGTTCTTTGATGCCTGATAACTGATCCCTTTGGGACCACATGATCACACAGGCTGGTGTGTTCTTCCATGTGGGCTTTGTTGATTCTGAGCTAGATGGCCGCTTGTTTATCTTCAAGCCTTTAAGACCCAAGACATCTCTTTTGATAGCTGGGCACCATGAGCTTTCTTCACCACATTTACTTGTTCACTCGCTTTGGCTTCAGCAGTTGTGTCAGGAGGGTGAGCATCGTAGAGTGCCAATTAAATAGAAGAAAGTATTCATGCATTGAGGGAGTGCTTGAGTAGAGGCCCAAGGTCCTTCCACCACCTTAATACTAAACCTATAAATATAGACACGGAGATCTATTTCCCCATCCTCATATATATGTATATTTGTATGTACATATCTTTGTCTAGACTTCTATAAATGCCCTTTGACTCCTAGCTTTTTTCTCCATCTCCCTTGAGTTTCCTCCTGACCCACTTCCATGCTGCGTCCCCACCTGGGTTACAGCTATACCTCTTCTTTACATAACCTTACCCTTGATCATTCCCTACCAGGCCTGCCACTCCGCCCTCACCACCATTTTGGGTCCCATGTTGTTCTCTTGTCCCTGTGCTTGTTAACACCACTTCCTTACGCCCCCGCCCCACTTCCCCCTATCCCAAGTCCCCCCGGAACTGTTGGTCCTGTTGTTTTTCCTCCAGATAGTTCATTCAGCCTGTCTTATTTAGACAGACCTGTGGAGACAATAACATGCATGAAAACAAGACAGAGGAAAACAATGCAACAGTATACAACCAGACAACAAAACATCAACAACAAGCCACTGACAAAGAACAAAACAAAACACATCAAGAAAGAAAAGCTTGTAGTTAGTTCAAGGATTGTTTGTTGGCCCTTAGGAGTGTTTTCCAGTCCAGTCTGGTGGGGCACCATGCTCTGGCCCCAAAGTCTACTTTCAGCATTCCCTGGGGACTTTGCCACTCCATTCCCTTGCTGTTCCTGGTGCACTCCCCCAGTGCTTTGCCTCGGTGTGGTGGGATCAGGTCAGGTGCAATTCGCACACTGTGTCTCCAGTGCTATCCCCTGTATCGCCCTTGGTCACTGAGGGGCATCATTTCTCATAGTGGCACCAGTCATGTTGTTCTCTCTGTGGACTGGCTGCTCTACTCAGGAACATCATCATCACGGCCTCGTGGGCCAGGCTGTGTTCCACTCTCTCCTCCTGCCCCTTCATCTGCTCCTGTGTCTGATCAGATATATCCCTCTCCCAGAGCTGCAGAGTCAATGCCCTCTTTTGAAACAAATTCTTCTCGGGGAGGTGTAGGAATCCACTTAATTTTTGGTCCTGGGGAATTTGTCTTTTTATCTTATTATTTTTTACAAGAAATAAATGGATATATAATAAACAGAAAAAAATCTACCTGAAATTAAAAGAGCCACTAGAATGTTTCCTTCCTCCCACAGGTCATACACTTGACAGTTTTAAATAATAATTACTGTGAAAAAAATCTGTGAATGTTTGAATATTTGAATTTTTGTTTCTTCCTAGCAACATAAAATAATTTCAAAGATGAAAGTCCTATGGAATTTGTTCTTAAGGCACACTATAGAGTTCAAACAAAGTTTGTGTGTTTTTATTTTTAAGTGCATGCAAGGTGTGCTTGCTTGTTTGTTTTACTCTTTGGACTTCCAAAGCTTCCAGCGAATATTTAGCAGGAGAAAGACATCAAGATTAATAAAGCATGCTTTTCTTACTGCTGTTACTCTATGAGCATTTGAAACCCCTCATTATGAACAGAAAGTTTGGTTTTTTAAATATCATGTATCTAGATCTTAGTTATATAATGATGTTATAGCTGAAATACCACAAATATATGTTTTTAACAAACAGGAATTTGTTCTCTTAAAGTTTGCGAGGCTAGAAATACAAACTTAGAATGTCAGTTCATCACTGCTGGCTATGGGAGAAGGTGGCCCTTCAACCTCTGTAATCCAGGTATTCCTTGGAGATCATGTGTGTCATGACATCAGTCTTCTACTGCGTCAATGATGATCTTCATTCAGGGGCCATAAATGCACAGGACTTGCTTTTTCTTGGTGAAGCAAGAGTTCCTCAAATTTGCTTCCTTATCTCTACATGTATATAGAGTAAAATAAAAGATATTTCAAGCTACACTCTAGGAAACTCTTCTGACATCAGAACTGGGCTGTGACCTGAGTTGTTATTGCATCCTACCTTAGTCTTCTTGAACCTGATTGGACGCATACATAGCCACCAAATGTACAACAGAAGGAAACAATTCCTGGTCCTGTGCCATCCTCACAATGTTGCTTATGTTTGAGCCTATTGTTGCAGGTACTGTATCAATCCATCTTATTCAGGGTCTTCCTCTTTTTCACTGCCCCTCTACTTTACCAAGAATATGTCCTTTGTCTGGGACAGGTACCTCCTGAAAACTTCTCCACAGTTCATGAAACAACGTCTCCGCATACATGCCTTTAAGGAACATTTTGACTATACCTCTCCCGACACAGATTTGTTGGTTCAATTAATAGTCCATGGTACTTTCAATTTTTTTCACCAGCCAGGACAATTCATTGTATCTATTCTTCTTAATGTAATATATGCAATTTAATATACCACAGTGACGTGTGATCACCTCTCATGAAGTTATCTAGAGTTATCCATCTCCAGTATTGAGATGGGCATCCTGGCAAAAGTGGTTTATGTCTATTGACTCCACACTAAAAGTCTACAGTAATTTCTGGTATGCCACCTAATTTTATACCTATCATACCACATTCTGTAACTTAATCTTTTGAAGTAACCTTCTCTCCCCCTCATTCTCTGGTCTCTCTCTGTCTCTTTATCTCCTTGTATGTTTAAGTTGCGGTTGAATTGGTTCCAACCCATAGTGACCATTTAGGAGAGTAGAGAACTGTCTCAAAGGGTTTCCAAGGCTTTGATCTCTATGGAACCAGATTACTCTAGCCTCCCCCACAGAGCAGCTAGTGAAATTGAACTGTTGGCCTTTGTGCTAACAGCCTAACCCTCTAACCACTGCACTATTAATTTTCTGTAGGTGAAACAAGGTGCATAAGAGATTTTAGTTTCATTTACTTCTCTCCAAAATTAAGTTTTGTTAAAATTATACACCTACATGAATATCACACTTCATTATAAGTATGTTAATTTGTACACATATAAATCATGTTGAAATAATGAAATTATTAAAAATGTCCTGGCGTAGTGCACCATGCATACAGACCACCTCTACAGGATGGAATTTAACCTTTATTCAACCTCATTTAGTAATCTGAAAATATTATTTTTAATCATATTTTTGTAATAAAGATATAGGCCTTGGTCCCTCATTGTTTGGGGCAGAGTTTAACAATGGTGTGCTAGTTTTCTATTGTGAATAACTGATGATGACAAATGGGAAAAATCAACTTCCGAATTAATTCAGGTTTTTGACCAAATTTGCCTTTGCTTCTCATGAATGAGCATTATGCTATATCTACCCCAATTTTTCTCTGTGTGTACATATCGAATCTTACAAAAATTAAATGTAAAGTACTAAAATGTTGATAAATAAAATTGACTTACATTTTAGGTAATTGTGACCGATATAGTGCTTCGTATAGAAAATATTACTATAAATACGAGGATCATATTCCCTAGCCTAATGGAAAATAGAGCAAATAATTGCACAATTGCCAAACAACCAAACTGATACTTTCTGTTGAGTGCCCAAAGGCAGAGATTTAGAATACTGTTAATTTAGGGAATCGGCACTGAGGAAATAAGGGCTTACTCCAATAAGTATTCTCAGATTAATGAGAATAGCAAGAAAAAACACACCAATATCACCCTAAATTGGATATATTAAACTCTAACCATATTAAGAAACTGATGTTATGTTTATATAGAATTAGAATACAATGCCAAATACTTTTTCTATTAAACTTAAATAAAGCAGAATGCAAGCATGCTAACAGGATACTGTGATAGTTCTTACTAATTAATACCTATGCAAGAAAATGTGATATCATATTCACACTTACATCCCATGAAAGTGATGCTTACAGTGGATTATTTGTTTCTGTGCAGGAATATTTATAATATAGCTGTTTATCTCGGTTAAAAATAGGAGCATGGTAACAATCTATTGCTTCTGACCTCCTGCTTTACTTTTTCAAGTGCCATCAGCACCTGTGTGTAGCAGCAAACATATCTTTATTTTTAACCTAAAATTCCTTTTTGATTTTTGGCCCTTTCTGTTCTCTGGATTGCACCCTTTCTGAGCTTTCTAAACTATGAACTTGAACGCATGATTTTCTAAATGTTGAAATAGACATTTTTTAGTATTACTAAATGTTATGCTTAGTATAACCTCACTCCTACAGGAAAAGTATGAGAATTGGAAAACTATATAATTCTCCACGACCTCACTTACTCTTGAAGGGGTTGACCTATTCATCTAAGGGTAATATAATTCCACTTGATCTCAATCATTCCCTACACTCATCGCTGGGCTCATCAGTGCTGCATTACCATGGTGAGGTGGATCTCAACATTGAAGATGATACCCACTTCAGGTTAAAAAAAAGGGATGCTTTTTATAGTCTTCAAGGAATGAAGTTGATTATAGAAAAAAATCACTTGATATTTCAAAACTACAGAGAACTTTATTCAGCATGGAAGAAGCCAGTGTCTGGCTTAAGTGGAGAGCAAATGCTTTGAGAATAATGAGAGTAATCAATGTACAAATGTGCCTTACACAATTGATGTATTTATGGATTGTCATAAGAGTTGTATGAGCCAATAATAAAACTATTAAAATAAATAGATAAATAAATAAAAGGCTGAGACGGAATATACCATTGCTTAATTTGCTATCCAATGTTCTGACTTAAAGTATATCAATGGGCTCCTGTAGCTATAAATTGCAGACATAGAAAGAATATTTAGAGGGAATCAACCCAATTTATCTGGGGGCTATTTCCTTGTATCACATTGTTCTGTACTTACGTGCTTTCTTCGCCACATTTGCTTATGCACCCATTTGTCTTCATCGAAGGTGTCATGGAGATGAGCTCTATTTGTATTTATGCTTTATCTTTTGATAGCCAGGCACTGTCAGGTTTTTTTTACATTTATTTATTCACCCTTTGTCTTCTTCAGTGGTTGTGTTGAGAAGGTGATCATCATAGAAATTCAATTTAATAGAAGAAAGTATTCTTGTGTTGAGAGAGTAGTTGAGTGGTGGCCCAATGTCCTTCTGCTACCTTAATACTAAACCTATACATATATGCACCTAGATCTATTTCCCCATTCTTATATATAAATATATTTGCATATGTACATGTCTTTAACTAGACCTCGATAAATGCCCTTTGCCTCCCAGCTCTTTCAACTATTTTCCTTGACTTTCCTTGTGTCCCACTATCATTCTCAGTCCCCACCAGGGTTTCAACAATTCCTCTTTGTTATATTACCCTTGATCATGCCCTACCAGTCCTCCCACACCCTCCTCACCACCAATTTGGATCACTTGTTGTTCCCTTGTTCCTAGGTTTGTTAACACCACTACCTTTCCCTGAACCTCCCCCCTCTCCAGTGTCCCCCCGAAACTGTCAGTCCCATTGTTTTCTCCTCCAGATTGTTCATCCAGATTATCATATTTAGACAGATCAGGAGAAATAATAACATGCACAAAAATAGGACAGAGCAAAACTAAGCAAAAATATACAACAAAACAGCAACAACATGCCAATGACTAAAAACAAAACACAAGAAAGGAAAGCTTGTAGTTAACTCAGGATTCTTTGTTGGCCTTTAGGAGTGTTTACCAGTCCAGTCTTTTGGGGCAACATGCCCGGATCTGAAAGTCCACCTTCAGCATTCCCTAGTCACAACACCGCTCCATTCCCTTGCTGTTCTTTTGCACCCCCTTTGTTTTTTGCTTTGTTGTGGCAGGATCAGATGGGGTGAAATTCCCAAATTGTGTCTCCGGCGTTGTCCTCTGTAGGGCTCTGAGTGAAGGGCACCATGTCTGATTGTGGGGCCGACCATGTGGTCCTCTCTGTGGACTGGCTACTCTAATTGGGAACATCATCCTCATGGACTGGTGGGCCCGGATGTTCTCCACTCTCTCCTCTTCCCCCTTCATTTGCTCCCGTGTGCTCTGATCGGATATGTCCCTCTCCTGGAGCTGTAGATTGTCTTGAGGAACTTTCCTTCCATTCCTATTTTCTCAAGTGTCTTAAACAGGAATCGGTGTTGGATGTTGTCGAATGCTTTTTCTGCATCTATCGACATTATCATGTGGTTTTTATTCTTTTTCATGTCAATGTGATGAATAATATTAATGCTCTTTTATATGTTGAACCACCCCTGCATCCCTGGTATGAACCATGCTTGGTTATCTTGAATTATTTGTTGTATATACTTTTGTATTTTTTTGACTAGTATTTTGTTAAGGATTTTTGCATCGATGTTAATTAGGGATATTAGTCTGTAGTTTTGATTCTTGTGGGATCCTTGCCTGATTTTGGTATCAGGGTTATACTAGCTTCATAGAAGGAGTTCAAGAGTTTGCAGTCTTTTCCATGTTTTGGAAGAGTTTGTGGAAGATTGCTGTTAGTTTTTCCCTAATGCTTGGTAGAATTCTACAGTGAAGCCATCTGGTCCAGGGAATTTTTTTTGTTGGTAGTCCCTTGATAACCTTGTCTGTTTTTTTCTATAGCTATGAGTCTGTTTAGATTCTTGATTCCATCGAGGATAGTCTATGGAGGGATTGTTTTTCCAAGAATTTGTCCATGTCTTCTAAATTGTTGAATTCATTGGAGTAAAATCCTTCGTGGTACTGTGTAATTATCCTTTTGATTTCATTAGGGTCTTTTGTAATGTCCCCTCTTTCATTCCTTATTCTTGCTATTGAAATTTGTTCCCTACTTTCTTTGATTAGGTTTGCCAGTGGTCTGTTGAGTCTTCTTATCATTTCAAAGAACCAACTTTTAGCATCATTAATTTTTCCATAGTTTTCTTATTTTCTCTCTCCTGAAACTCAGCCCTACTTTTTATCATTTCTTTTCTTTTGCTATTGTAGGTTTGAACTTCTGACTCTGCTCTAGTTGCTGTATATTTTGTGCCAGCATATCAATCATGAGTCTCTCCTCCTTTCTAAGGTGTGCATGTATTGCTATGAAACTTCCTCTGATAACTGCATTTGCTGTGCCCCATAATATTTGGTATGTCTTATGCTCATTCTCATTGGCTTCTAGAAATTTCCTCATTTCACCTCTGATCTGTGCCAGTACACACTTCCTTTGCCGTACAGTGTTATTCATCCTCCAATCGTTTGCTCTTGTTTTCTTCATCTTCCTTTTGTTGATTTCCTTATGGCATAGTGGTCAGAGACAGAGGTCTGTATGATATCAATGTGCTGAAATTTATGTAGATTCATCTTATGTCCCAGCATGTGGTCTATCTTAGAATATGTGCTATGTGAGCTTTAGAATAATGTGAATTTTTGTATTTGGATGAAAAGCTCTGTAAGTATCTATCAAGTCAAATTCTCTAAGTGTAGTGTTTAGATCTCTTGCTTCCTTGTTGAATTTGTTTTCCTGTGATCTATCTTTCTCAGAGAGTGGTGTGTTGAAGTCACCAACTATAATTGTTGTGATTTCCTTTTTCGTCTTTTAGATTGATTGTTTGTTGTATTCAGCGGGTCTCTCATTCGGGGAATATATGTTTACAATGCTTAGTGATTCTTTGCCTACTATTCCCTTGAGCACTACATAGTGTCCCTCCTTATCTCTTGTTATGGTTTGCACTTTGAGGTCAATTTTATCTGAGATTAGGGTTGCAATCCCTGCTTTTTTGAATTGTTGTTTGCTTGGTATGTTTTTCTCCAGCCTTTGTTTCTCAGCCTATTTTTCTGTAGCTTTGAGTTATGTCTCCTGTAGGCAGCAGATTGATGGGTTTTATTTTCTAAGCCAGCCTGCTAGAGTTCAAGCCATTGCTTTTCAAGGTTATTATCTCTATCTGCGAACTCCATAATATTATCTTATAACTTTTGTATTGGGTGTTTTCCTATTTTCCTTTCTCAGTGTGTGTGCGTGCGTGTGTGTGTGTGAGCGTGTGTGTGTGTGTGTTTCATTCTTGACTTCTTTCCATCCTTAAGTCAATGCTATCATGGGGTCTGTTTTCTCTTTGCTGCCCTCAGAATGAGGTTGTTCTATGTTGTGCTCTCTTATTTGTGCTTGGTGAGTGTTGTTCTTTTGTCCATACTGGGTCGGCAAGGATCTTTTGTAGGGTTGGGTTTATTCTAACGTATTATTTGAGTTTTTCCTTGTCTGGGAAGGCTCTTACTTCTCCATCTATCTTGACCGATAATTTGACCAAGTAGAGTATTCTTGGGTTTGCATTGTTTTCCTTCATTTTTTGGAATATGTTACTATACTGTCTCCTCTTCTTCATAGTTTCTGCTGATAGATCTGAGCATATTCTTACTTGGGAAAGTTATTTGTGATCGCTTGTTTTTTCCCAAGCTGCTCTCATGATTTTCTATTTTTCCTCAAAGTCGGATAGTTTAACTATTATGTGCCTTGGTGATTTCTTTTGGGATTCAGTCTAGTTGGTGATATTTCAACCTCCTGAATGGTTGCCTGGTTTTGATTCATTAAACTGGAGAAGTTTTCCTCCAAGAATTCTCTCACTGTTGTTGCAGATGACTTCTTTGTTGTGTCTTCCTCCGGTAATCCAATAATTCTAATGTTGTTCAGCTTCATAGCATCTTAAATGATCTTATTAGAATTTTTTTCTCATTTGTTAAAGTCTGCTTGGATGTCCTCCAAGTCACTGATGTGGTTCTCTGCTTTCCTCCAGCCAATTCTTGAGGTTCATGTTTCTGCTACTTGTTTTTGTTATCTCCTCCCTAAGCACCTGTATTTCCTTTTTGTGTATGGCCTTCATCTCCTCTATCATTTCATCCTTTTTCTGTACTGTTTCCTTCATATCCTGTATGACTTCAGGCAGCATTCTGAAAATTTCTTTCTGTGTCAGCTCAATGTCTGCATCTTCTATGCATGTCGTTATGCTCGGGACATCTTCTTCCATTGCTTTTTGTTTCTCCTGTTTTCTCATTGAGGTCGTTGGGCTGATGACTGTTTGCATTGCGTTGTTTTAGAGGATCCAGGTGCCATTTTCCAGGGAGTCAAAGAGCACTGGCTCTCTCTGGGAAAGTTGTAGGAATGCGCCTTCAAACTGTCTACAGCTAATTTTACTATGGAATTAAACCTGCCACTTTTTCCTCCTGTGGCTTCCTTCTCAGGGTAGTGCCCCAGAAGTTTGGTGGGTTGCCTGCTTTGGTGTTGTGGAGGTTGGGCAGAGGTTCCTGCAGCAGCTTGGAATGTTGATGAGTGTTGGCCGAGCAAGCTGTCTTATGCCCTCAGGTACACAGGCAGGAATTTCTGGGTAAAAATTGGGCAGAGTAACTCCTGTTGGAGATCGGCAGGGCATTCCCTAGCCTTGGGCTGGCTACACAGGGTGGAGTTCACCTAGTTGGTTGTGGTGCAGGCACAAATATCCTAGGCTAAGGGGAGTGGTCTGGAGGTCAGCAGTGGAGTGTGAAAAAGAGGAGAAAAAAAATTAAAAAGTAAGCCATTTTAGACTGTGCGGGTGGGTGGGGTATATAGAGAAGAGAGGGAAACAAAAGCCAAAATGTAGCTGAACCCTGATCCCTGCCCGTGGAGCTGCAGGTGTCCAGTCTCTGCCCAGAGGCAGGTGGCGGCAAACTGTGGCTGTGTTTAGTCCAAGCCCCCACATGGGCTCCAAATTGCCCTGGCTCTGGCAGAGACCATAGCGGGGCCAAGGTCAAGTCCCAGCTGTCTTCCACTGAGGTAAGCCAAAAAACCCAGCCCCTCAAAACCCCGTGGGTCTGTGCCTTCTTATCTTTATGATGCTCCTCCTCATTCCAGCAGCATTGAAATTCCCTCTTAGCAACTCTTCTGGGCTAATTTCTGCAGAGTTCGTCTGGTATGTGTCACTCAGTATCCATCTTCCCGGAAGTCTCCCAGATCAGGACTTGAACTCATAAAGTTTCTCTTCCTCTTCATTCACTCTCTGAAAATGCAGTTCTGTTACAATTTCATGCAACTGTCTTTAGCTGAACCAGTTCCAACTGTCTCAAAGCCCTGGATTGAACCACCATCTCAGCCTTTTAGACCTATATGTCCAGAGGGAATATGAGTACTACAAAATTCTAGGGATAGTTAGTTGTCAGGATTGCTACTGAAAAAGGCTCCATAAAATCACATTAATCCCTCTTGAATCTTCAACAGTAACATTTGTGCAAAATACCAAATGACTTTTGTGTGTATAATGTACAAACGCTTATATATTAATGTTAGTCATATTTGTATAGAACTCAATTTCTTTGCAATAATTGCTCAAATACAGTGAGGATCTGTACTATACATTACTGTGAAAGTGTTTGTTTCTTAGTGCAACAACAGAGGAAATTAGGCAGAAGGATGGAAACAGTCAGTTATTTTGGACTAGGAATTGTCACAACACTTTCATGTGGTTTATCCTCAGGTATATGAACTAGCTTTTTTCTTTTAAAATATGAATGTGTAATCTCAATAGGATTTTCTAAAGATTAATGATTATATGATAATATATGTAAAGTTCCTCTAAAAAGTAAGTTTTGATAAATATTGATGTCATGATTGTTATTGCTCTGGTTGATATTATAACTCATAATTCATTTAAAATACTGTTAGGTTTGCCAAAAGAAGTGCCTGAGATAGAAACAGTGGTGGTGACTGAGGGAGCTGGAGCCAATGAGGCGGCTCTTGACCATGTCAGTCAAGAACTTGGAAACTTAGCTGTGCCCCACACCCTGAGCACTCCAGACAGGTGATGAGGCCTTCCTCCAGGACATGACCAACAATATCACCCTTAAATCTCTTCATCAGTTCAAGTAATTTGGTAATCCCCAGTGAGAAGAACCTGGTTCAGCTTCCTGGAGAGTCACAATGAGCTGGCTAAAGCCAACCTCTCCTACATTTGGGACAACTTAAAGCTCTTTGATGTTTTTAAAAGCTCGGTTTATTCACCATAAGCATTCATCAAACAATCTAATAATCCTAAAACTAACTCACTATTAAGTTTAAGAACCTCAGGGCAAATATCAGAGCATGAGAGCAACACTCTACACACATTATTAGTTCAGCACTATAGTCCCAATAAGCATTGCCTTATCAGTGGACTCACATGGGGTAGAGCTGGAGAGAGGAGTAATTGATGTCTCCTTGGTTCCTAGTTCTCTGAAAAGTTAGTATCTCCATCTGGGTTTAAATAGGCAGTACAGCTGGCCTTTTAATGTCTGGAAATTTGGTAGTGTCCAGCCAAGTCTTAACAGGATTCCCCAAACTTTCTGTGTGGCTCTTCAGACCATCTGTTGGTTCTTGACAGTGGCTCAACATTTAGGCTGGGCCTGCATATTATACTTTCAGTTCGCTTCCAAAATGGAGTTTCTTGTGTCCTCGTCTTGCAAGGTGGTTCAATGTCTTTCAAGGAAAATCTGTGATGCTCTCATCACTTACTATACACACCCGTACATGCGCACTGACTCTGACCACCTGTCTCAAAACTCTAAGCCAGACTCACTGCTATGGAACCAATGCTGACACATAGTGACCCTTTGTCAGTGTCTGAGACAGTATCTGTTCACTAAACTAGAAAGCCCAGTCTGTCTCAAGCAGAGCTGGTGGTGGTTTCAAACTGCCATTCAGGCAGATCAAAGTCCAACAAATAGCCACTACACCACCAGGCTATGTGTTTAGGTCATCTAATTTCTCCTCTTTTTATCGGCTGTGGGGGTCAGGGGCTGAGGGAGGAGAACTTAAGTTTCCCCAAACTAAATGGAGAAAGGACCTATGTCTACTTCCCTTTCTTCCAACCTCCACCCCCAACTCTAAAGGATGGGAACAGAGAAGATCTGTGTTTTGTTCTAAAGGCAAAGGGCTGAGATGGGCATGTGACTTGAGAGAAGTAAGTCGATGTCAGGAAAATGAGTGCAAAGGATAATTGAAAAGGCCACCCTTTCATTCCCTCTTGGAAGAGACAAAGAAAATCCAGAGACCAACGTTTACACCCCCTATGCAGATTTGAAGACTTACGTTTCCAGATGTTTCTCAGTGTGGAGGACCTGGGCAAAGCAGGTGTTTTTGTTCCCTTCTCATGGATTTATTATCCTTTCTGGATGTCCCTGGCCTCCTAGTCCACTTCCCTCAAAGAACTGGTGAGCCAGTGGCTCTACCGTGGTAGAAAAAATATCCAGGCACGGCTTCTTACTCCACCAAGTATTTCTTTTGAACAAAAGTGCACATCCAAAGATTGATAGGCAAGTCTCTGTGGACTGGATACACCTTGGGGCAGAACAGTGAAATCAATATTTATTCTAATTTTACAAATATGTCTTTACTAAATGAGGGAATAACCTAAAAAACCAATGTGGCTTTTATTGATGACCTCCCTTGGTTTAGAAGACCCTCAGGTCAGAAGAAAGGGAAGAAGTTAGTTAGTTTTCCTCTTCACTGATCCCCCACACCAATTTAATCCAGGAGCAGGTGTGGTGTTCCTTCTCCCTAAGTGTCCTAGCCCCTTGGGCTTGTGGTTTCCTCCTAGCCAAATCATTTTAATAAGTAACCAGGGCCTTGGCCAGTCTCTAGAGGTCCCTCTCTATGTTGGCTGTGCTGTGTCTACTTGTATATATGAAAAATAAATATCACCTGTACTGCTATGATTGCTCTTGTTAGTGGTGTTGAGCATTAATTTGTCTGGGCTAGAGTAGCGGTGGGACAGGATTGCCACAGAGAGGGAAGTGGCAGAGTCAAATTGATTCACAGTCAAAACAAAACAAAACAGCTTAAAAAAAAAAAAAACAACCACCGCACTAAATTTACATTCAATCCCAGAGATTATTCATAGAAGCTTTAGGGTATGTAGCAAAACATTAGTGAGTGGGCAGGGCTAGATTTTCAGTCACTATTACTGCCAATCACTGTTACTATTACTACCTGCCTTCAAGGGAATTCAATCTATACAACTATTATTCAGATATATACACCACCAACAAAAACTATTAATTATCTTCAATCTCAAATTAATCAAACATGCACTCAAGGTACATTGATCATTTTTGGAGCTTGGAATGCAAACACTGTAAACAAAGAGAAAGGAAGAGTAGTTGGAAAATATGGAATGGGTGATTGAAATGAAGTTGGAGATTGCATGACAGAATTTTGGAAAGCCAACAACTTTTGCATAGGAAAGAACTCTTTTCAAAAATATAAACGGTGATTAGATATGTGGACTTCTCCAGGTGCAATACACAGAAATCAAATTAACTCCATCTGTGGGACCAGGTGACAGAAAAGCTCAGTATCAGAACCAGGCCAGGGACTAATGGAGGAACAAATCTTCAAATGCTCATCTGTAAGTTCAGGTTAAAGCTGAAGAAAATAAAAACAAGTCTACAAGGGCCAAAGTATGACCTTGAGTCTATCCCACGTGAATTTTGAGAATATTTCAAGAAGAGATACTATACACTAATGATAGAAGACCGGAGGAGGTTGGGGAGGATATCAAAAATGTCAATCATGATGAAAGGGAATGCTTGTTAAAATGACAGGAATGTAAGAAAAGATCAAAGTGCATGTGAGAAGAGACTCTGAAACTTGTTCTTTAATCACAGTGTACCTAAAGCAAATGGAGGAAAAGATCAAGTCAAAGATTTCAATAGAACAAAGGGCAACTCAAGAAGACAAAATTAAACATTATAGTGAAGTGTGGAAATACCCTGAGTTAGAAACCAAAAGGAAAAACACACACAATAAACTGAAAGAACTCAAGAAAAATTCCAACCTCAAGTTGCGATGTTGCAAACCTCTGTGGGCAAATGTTAAATGGCTCATGAAGCAAGAAAAAGATATATATATATAGATAGATAGATAGATAGATAGATAGATAGAATACACAGAATCACTGTACCAAAATGAACTAGTCGACATTCCACTATTTCAGATGGTACATATGAGGAGGAACCAGTTGTGCTGGAGAAAGTTCAAGCTGCAATGAAAATTTTTTTTAAAAAAGACCTTAAATGTTCCAACAAAGTAATAAAGCAATGGAAGCATATAATTTTCTATGCCAGAAAATTTGGAAGAAAACTACTTGGCTGACTGGAAAAAAATCCAAATTTGTACCCATTCTAAAGATAAGTGACCCAAGAAATGCCCAAGTTGTAGAACTATGTCATTGATATCACATGCAATAAAGCTTTGCTGAAGAGTGCCCCCAAATGGTTTCAGCTGTACATTGACATGGGGCTGCCAGAGGCTCAGTTTGGATTCAGAAGAGGATGTGGAACAAGGGAAATCATTGCTGATGTCAGATGGATGTGTTTAGAAGCAGAGATTATTTTGTGTCTGTTTTATTGACTATGCAAAAGCATTCTACTTCTTGATAACATTGAGAAAATGGAAATTCCAGAATTCTCCCTTGTGCTCATGAGGAATTTGGACATGGATCGTCGTGCAGTTGTTAGAACAGAACAAGGGAATGTTGAATGGGTTTATAATAAGGAATACTGTGAATATTCTCACCACACTTATTCAGTCAAATAATCAGAAAGACTGGACTATATGAAGAAGAACATGGCACCAGGATTGGAAAGGCTTATTATCAAGCTGTGATATGCAGGTGGAACACACTTGCTTCTGGAAAGTGAGGAAGACTTGAAGCACTTGCTGATGAAGATCAAGGATTGCAGCCTTCAGTATAGATTATGACTAAATCTAAAGGCAACTTCACAACTGGATTAATTGGTAACATTAGGCTAAAGGGAGGGGAAAAATGAAGTTGTCATTTTTTTGTCTTGCTTGGATCAGTCCTCATGGAAGCAACAGTCAAGAGATCAAAACACACATTGCATTGGGTAAATCTGCCGCACAGGACTTCTTTAGAGTATTGAAAAGTAACCGTGCTGCTTTCAGGAAGGTGTGCCTGATCCAAGCCATGACATTTTCAATTGTCTCAGATGCATGTGAAAATTTGAGATTGAATAAGGAAGCCTGAAAAAGAATTGCATTTGTATTGGGGTGCTAGAGAAATGTATTGAAAATGCCATGGACGAACTACAAGGACTAACCGTCGTGAAAAATTTATAGTCAGAGTATTCCTTAGAAGCAAGGATGGCAAGATTTCATCTTATTTCCTTTGAACACGTTGTCAGGAGAGAGAAATCCCTGGTAAAGAGGGCAGCTGTGAAAAAGAAGAAGGCCCTCAAGGAGATGGATTGATAGTGCTGCTGCAACAATAGGCTCATGCTTAGGACCCCTGGTGAGGATGGCTCAGGGCCAGGAAGTGCTGTGTTCTGTTGTGCATGGGTTATAAGGGCAGAAAGGATTGGAGGGCTCCTATGAACAACATTCCATCCAATTGCACGGGGCCATGAATGGGTGAGCCAGGGGAATGAAATACCATATAATAGGACGATCACAGCTCCTCTGCATAGGACACAGAGACTGCCCTTTACAACCAGAGGACACTGTAACAAAAATTACATTGTGAAAATGCTTTTCTTAGATGTTTTATTGACATAAAATCCACAAGTCATACTATTTAATCGTTTAATCATATTCATAAGAGTTGCATAATCATCACCATAATCAATTTTAGAATATTTTCTTCTTTCTTATACTCATCAATATTAACTACTTATATCCCCCAAACTCCCTCCCCTGACAAACCCCCAAAGTATCCTTAATCCAGTGACTGCCTCTATAGATTTTCCTACCCTGGATTTCATATACAGAAAACATTTTTTTTTAAGCAACAGTAGCAAATAAAACAGAAAAACTCCAATTGAAAAGAATGTAGTAAAGTTTAAAAAGTAGAGCAAATTGAAAATGGGTACAAAGGGAAACCAAATGATAAGGTGCGAAATTTTAACCTTACTGTATCATCAGTCACCCCCCTTCTCTGCCTTCTGCATGACAGCAAAGCTGTCTGCATCCCTGGTCTAGGGTCAAAGGAAATCACCTGAAATTTAATCCATGCGCATTTTCCCTTCACTTTTTTTTAATGGAAGTAACTTTTACATGTGTCAAGAGTAAAATTTAATGATAAGATAATTACATTTTAAAAATCATTTTATTGGAGGCT
The DNA here is from genome assembly GCF_050624435.1 of Tenrec ecaudatus. NCBI lineage: Eukaryota > Metazoa > Chordata > Mammalia > Afrosoricida > Tenrecidae > Tenrec > Tenrec ecaudatus. Next base: position 59,820,589 of record NC_134540.1, read on the forward strand.
TGTACAATTCTTATCACAATCCACACATACATCCATTGTGTCTAGAACATATGTACATTTGTTGCCATCATCATCCTCAAAACATTTGCCTTCTACTTGAGCCCTTAATATCTGCTGCTCATTTCCACCTCCCGACTTCCCCTACCTCATGAACCCCTCATCATTTGTAAATTATTATTATTTTGTCATATGTTACACTGTCCGACGTCTCCCCGCTCCTTCTTCTCTGCTGTCCATCCCCCAGGTAGGAGGCTAGACGTAGATTCTTTCAAGATAATTACATTTTAACCTGCCATAATCAACTTTACATTGCCAATGTCTGATAACAAGCCTAGCCACATCCCTCAGCAATGGTTTAAGGGTATTCACAGTAGGCTTAATCTATGTGTGGACCCCGCAAATGGATTGAGGGCTTTCACTCTCATCCATAGCCTTTTAACAACCAGGTGTTCCCAATTTAAGCTGGGATGCCATTTCCTCCTTCGGATTTGGGTTTCATTATTTACAATCCTTGGGTCACAGAGGCAGATGCGCTTCTTCCATGTCAAATTGGTTGATGCCTCACTTAGATGGCTGCTTGTTTTAAGAATACACTTTAAAGCCCCAGATACTATGACTTCTAATTATGGTAAGGGTCAGAAAAGGAAGATCCAGGCAGATGGAAAAGCATATCCTAAGGCTATGAGAACCCCTTTGAATCAGTCACAAAGACTGCACACTTTACTGCTGCAGGGCACTTTAAAAAGAATTACATTATGGAAATGTTTTAACTTAATTTTAGTTTAATGAGATACCACTCTGTTTAGAGTGACTTCATCCACAGTGCCTTTACTGTATATTAAAAGTAGATTTGGGGTAGAAAACAAGAGTTAATATGGGAATAAAAATAATTTTACTTTTAATGAATATTTTCAAATTTATATATTGACAGAGAAATGCATAAACATATTTATAAGATAGAAATGATTGGATTTTTAAAAAATGATTCTTATGATATTATTTACCAACAAAGAACACAAATTAAAAAAATTATTGGCAATCAAGTATTCTACTTCCTACCAATTTTGGTTTTACCTCATGTGCTTATGAAAGCTGCACAATGACTAAGGAAAAGCAACAAAATTGGTAGTGCTAGCCAAGTGTATTACAAGTACTATGAACCGTCAGAAGAACAAACAAGTTTGTCTTTGAAGAAGTATTGTCAGAGATTTTCTTAGAGGAGAGGATGGCAAGACTTAATTTTAAATACTTTGGGCGTAATACCACGATAACCTGTCCCTGAAACAGGATACCATGCTTGGGAAAGTGGAGGGTACACAGAGGGGTCTAGGGAGGAGATGAGTCAGTCAGGGTGTGACATAGCACAGATGAAGAATACAGCTTTCCTCCAGTTCCTAAATGCTCCCCCCCCCCACTATCATGATCTGAATTCTACCTTGCAAGTCTGGATAGAGCAGAGGTTGTACACTGGTGCAGATAGGAACTGGAGGCACAGGGGATTCAGGATCAGGGATGTTAGGGGCGATACTTGGAGAGTAGAAGGTGAGCGGGTTGGAAAGGGGAAAGTGATTACGAGGATCTACATGTGACCTCCTCCCTGGTGGACAGACAACAGAAAGGGGGTGAAGGGAGACGCCAGCCAGGGCAAGATATGACAAATAATAATTTATAAATTATCAAGGGATCATGAAGGAGGGGGGAGCGGGGAGGGAAGGAAAAAAAGAGGACCTGATGCAAAGGTCTTAAGTGGAGAGCAAATGCTTTGAAAATGATTAGGGCAAAGAATGTACAGATGTGCTTTATACAATTGATGTATGTATATGTATGGATTGTGATAAGAGTTGTATGAGCCCCTAATTTTAAAAAAAGGAAAAAAAAGAAAGTGGAGGGTAAGCAAAAAAGAGGAAGATCTTCCGTGACATGAGCTGACACAGTAACTGCAATAATGGACTCATACAAACATGTTGAGGTTGGCACAAGACTGGGTAAGGGTTTGTTTTGTTATTCGTGTGGTTACTATGAGTTGGAACTAATTTGGGTGTACCTAACAAATACAAAAATGAAGAATTATGCTATTTTCTAGAAATCTCTTGATAACGTATCTAATACAAACTTTAAATATTCTCACCATCATCTTTTCTAAAGAGCATTCTATATGTACTTCTTCCAAGACATATTTTATGTTCTTGCAGCAATTTATACAACACTCAATATACATCACCAACATAAAAATTCAAATGCATACATTATTTACTAGACTTCTTGATGTATTTCCAGCTTCGGAATATATTTAGTATTTAGGTGGCTGAAACCACCATGGCATGGAGGAGGCTCCTTTTAGTCCTCAAAGTGACGTCTGTACTAGTAACACTTAAAGGAGGCCTTTGGCAGCATGTTCACTCAATGCAATGCGTTACGTTTCTGACTACTGATTACGTAAGCGTTGATTGTGGATCAAATTTAAATTAAATCCCGGATCACTTCAACCTTTACTCCATTTACCATGGTGTTGCTTATTAATGCAATTAAGGATTGATGTTTTCTTCTTATCGGGGTGCAATTCATACCATAGGCTGTGGTCTTTGATTGTCATCAGTAAGCCTAGCAAGTCCTCTTTGGTTTCCACAAGCTAGGTTGTGCCTTGAAGCCTGATGCTGAGTACTTCATATTTTCCAGCTTGTGGGATTATTTGCTGAGCACACAGATATAATACATACCGTGAGACAATACAATACCAACAAGCATGTTTTTGAAGCATGCTGCACGCCCTCCTTCTGTTTCAAGGTTCCCTCTGTTCTCTGCCTAGGTACTGAATGAGTATAATTGATAATAAATTCCCTTTCTTTCTGATCTTCTTCATAGTTTCCTATGTTTCTGTATAGCAAAGAAAACACAAGGAAACATATTTTTGGTATGCTCTCTATTCAGCAAAGATCCTTCTTAAGAGATCAAAGATTCGCTTGCTTCAAAACCTTTTCTGAATCCAGCTTGAGTTGTTAACAATCTATGTGCTAATGCAAGTATTTAAAAATTATCATCAGCACAATTACACTGGAATGTAATAGTAATGATTAGGGTCAGTGGCTTTTTACTTCTTTAGGTCACTTTCCTTTGAAATGAGCATAAGTATGGTTCTCTGTTAATAGGTTGCCTGAGTAGATGTCTGTCAAGTTTCTGTGAGTAGACAAGGGTGTGTTACCAGTATTTTCTCAACTTGTGAAAATATTCAGTTGGTATTCTGTGAACTCCTGGAGTCTAGTCTTGGCTAATGCCATTAGAACAGCCTAAACTTTTTCAATGTCATCTATTCTTGAATGTATGTTGTTACCTCCTGAAGGAGTTGGATGTGGATCAGTGCCTTTTGGGCCAAGTGATTCTGTATAGTCCATATAAATTTTTATGCTTCCTGTATTATTCAATATTTTGCCCATAAATTCCTTCAGTATTGCATCTCAAAGTAGGAATTATCTCCTCATTGGTTTTTGTTTTTTGCTTGTGATATACTGTGTGTATTCCTCCTTTATGATTTTCTAACTTCATGCCGTTGGACATTTCATTATAATTCTTCAGGGTTTTTTTTTTCCTGGCATATTCTTTTGAAATTTTCAGTTCATCTTTTTATTCATCATTTCCTCCATTTACTTTAGCTACTCGGTATGCAAAGAGGCCTGCTCATCTGTTGACCTCTTTAAGGTGGGGAGTTGAAACCATTAGCTCTTCCACACACAAAAGGTGAGATGTTCGATTCCCTAAAGAGTTTTGTGTTAGAAACCCACTGAAGCAGCTCTACCCTGGACATAGCGTTGCTATGAATCAGAACCGACAGTGGAAGAGAACTTTTGAGATGTGAAGGGCAAGTTTAAGAGTCTTTTCTGACGTTCACTTGGGTCTTTTCTTCCTTTCTGTTTTATCAATAATCTTTTGTTTTATTTGTGTATGAGATTTGTGATGTCATTCTACAACTGGTCTAGCATGTGATTCCATTTTTACAAGATGATATATATTAAATTCCAGAACAGAATATTAGAAGTAATGAATATTTGATGAGTATACCAACCTGAGATTAAATCCTGGATCTATTTTCTATGAATGAGTTACTCAGTCAACCTTGGCTATCCACTATGTGAATATTAAATGTGAAATTATATGTAAAAGGTGTCCATGATAAATCAGTTCCACATCTGTTACTTCCTATTTTCATCTAAAAAACAACCCTTACTCTGTTTTCACTTCCTTCTAGACTGTGTTATGGATCATTGCCTTCCTTTCCTTCCTCTCGGAGATTATAGAAATTGTTTGTGATTTCTCCCTAATCCCAAGTCTACTATAACGCAGCATCAGCAGTGACTGCTAGCTCATTTTTATTTTGAAAAACATACAGTGGATTATATGTGTGTAGAGATTAATGTTTTAATGTGCACAGATACACTTAAATTTTTAAAAAATATAGCAGACGATAGTGATGACAACCAGTGATTACATGAGAAGAAAGGGTTCTGGCAGCCCATGAAGTGACTATATGACATATTAGCAGAGGCATTTTTGTTAATTGAATTATTTTATGACCATGGATTTATTTATTTACTTGACATAATTCTATGACTCTCATTTTAAGAATTAAAAAAAAACCTTAGTGAATTTAACTGGCTTAGAGGTAAATAATGGTCCCCAAATACTTTAATTATAGGGTAACAGCTGTTTTTTCATTTTAAAATTTGATTAATAATTGGGAGTTAATACATATATCACATCATTACGTCATTCCATCATTCATTACATCATGAGATATTATACAATTGATATCACAATCAGTTTGGTATCCACTCCATGACAGTGTCTTCCTTTTGCCCCACTCACCCATCACTCAATGAAACCCTTATTCTACTTGCTGCCTCTATGCATTCCTCAATCCTAAGTTCCATATGTCAAAACCCCAGAAAACATATAAACGCTTCAAGAGGGTGGCCCCAAATGACATAGCACTTCTGAAGTAAACCCTAATTTGAACAAAAAGAAAAATACAGATGCCAGTTGTTTTGCAAATCACTAATATACTCAGGTGACCAGTCTTCCCATGAATAGAAAAGATTGTACTTTTTTGAGATGCATTACGTTTTTAAACATTGAAATATATGGCTTCAAACTTCAAACATTTTAAAATTTGATACTGTCCACTGTACTCACTATAAAGCAGAAGTTAATAGAAATGGGATAGGAATTATGTTCTGTAATTAAAAGAATCTTGAAAAGTTCATTTTACTCAAGGGAAGGTCTGGTTAAATGAAAGATATGAGTACTTATTGCTCTAGATAAAATAAACATCTCAGAAACAAGTTAGGGAAGATAGATCAAAGCAGACAAGGAAACAGTCAAATTTAAAATACACTCATGGTCACTACAAATGTAGCAACAGGGCTAACTATACTGTGTCAGTAGAATTAAAATTCAAGTCAGAGACCATTGTAGTCTAAGAATGGTCTATATCAGGGATTTGGGCATAGCTGTGATTGGTGTCATGAATATGTGTGTGTAGCAACCCAGTGGGATTTTGAGGGATAATATGGTTATATTAGAGTGGGTCAAGTTGTAGTAGAAGGAACAGACTTGCCTAGATATTTACAACTGTGTTTGGTTGGGTTTTCCAGTGAACCAAAGACATTAATGCTTGCATGTGTTTGTACATAGAAAGAGGTTTATATTGAGGAATGAGTACATAGATGTACTCATAGGTTGAGGAGCCCCGGTGGTATAATGGTTATGTGATGGGCTAGTATGCACATTTTGAAACCAGCAACCGCTCCATGGGAGAAGACTGGGCTTTCTATTCCTGTAAACAATTTCTGCCTCGAAACTCACAGTTCTATGAGTGAGCACTGGCTGGATGGCCATGAGTTTGGTTTGTTAGGCTAAGTCCCTTCCAGTTCAAGTCTGGCTTCTCCTGAGTCATGTAGCTGTGGAAGCTGATGAACAAGAAGCAGGATGGCTAAGCAAAATGGGGCAAGGTGGGAAGGACAGGGTCATGGAGGTAGGAGTGCAGTGGTAATTGAATGGACGTTGGCTGAATGAATTCACCATCAACAAACCAGATGCAGGATCTAGCTACAGCAGAAAGTGAAGGGCCCCCCAAAAAAGCAGCTTTGCTTGGTCTCTTTCTTACACAAAAGGCCCCACACCTGAGGCTGTGTTATCAGGCTAGACCTTATTGATGGTGTAAGTTCCACACTTACCATTAGCCAGCAGTGTCCACTTGGCATAATCCATAACCATCACCACGATTCGTTGCTGAGATCCTTTTGAAAAGTTGGCTCATCTAGTAAGTAAGTGTCCTCAGCAGTTGCTCCTTACTGTCTTTCCAGTAACCACCTAAGGGGAGAAAATACTTCTTTGTCCTCAAATCTTTGCTGCATAAATTTAGGTAAGTAGTGGAGTGATGGATTTAGGAAGTGCTTAGCTAACTGAGCAGCAAGTCAAATTTTCTAGGCAATAATTCAAGTTTTTTAATCATACTTATATAAAACATATATGAATGTTCATTCCTATATTGGACAGGCAGAAATTTTCAGGTAACATTAATGGTTTGACTTATGATTAAAATAAAATGATAAAACAATTATATCTATATTGTAAAAGTCTTTCACAATAACTTAATATATATATATCATTCTAGCAAATGTTTTCATTGAAAGGATCAAATTTGAAACTTTGAATAAATGATCATTTTTGAAAACAATTTCAGTGTAAATATTTAATTTTTAACACTAATTATCACAATGACTATTTAACAAATGATTATTTTGCTCAAGGATTATGCTTGATGTTGAAAGTAATTATTGGTAGTACACAAAGATATACAGATAAATGGATATACTCATAGAAAATTATACAGATATATATAGAGATTATAGTCTAGACTTTAATGCCCAGTAAAGGGACAGATAATAAAGATTAAGGGGAAAAAATTAGATGAAATTTTCCCTCTAAAACACAAAGCTAAAGAATTTAATTCACCCTTGAAAAATCCAAAAAGTTTCAGAAGGTGAAACTTTAAGTGAAGATGTGAAAAAGAAGTTTTGATAGATATAAATGTCAGTAGGAAGTGAAAAAGAGAAAATGTATGTAATATTTTTTTAAGAAATTGGTCGAAGATAAGTGACACCAGATAGAGGACAAGTCACAGCATTAAAAAAGTCTGGTAACACAGTTTTCGGACGTGTTACCAGGAGAGATCTGGCCTCAGAAAAGGATGTGCTTAGTAAAGTACAGGGTTAGTGACACGGAGAACAACCCTCGCGGACATGGATTGACACAGCGCTAGAATAATGGTCTCAAACGTTACAACAATTGTGAGCACGAAGGAGGAACGGCAGTGTCCACTCTTTTACACATTTGAACATGAATCAGACCCAATTCAATGTCACCTAACAACAGCATCAGCAAATCAGTATAATACTTTTCTTAGATGCACTGGGGATCATTGGCAAAGTTGAAGAACCATTGTGGCACCAGTGCGTTCCAGAAGTTGTATTTCAATACTTGTACCGAGGAAAGTATCCTAGAGTTGAGGGATTAATTTTAGAAATGTTTTGATCTAAACTAGGAAAATGACTATGAAGCTACAAAGAAAACAATGGCCGTGTGTGAACACATTACAAGTTGAGTGCCTTCTTTCTTCCTCAGGAAATAGAGACATAAATAAGTCTATTCAACAGAAGCACAGGGCTCAAGAGAAAGTGGATGAAAGATGATGTACTTGAATTTATGACTCTATGAAAATTCCTGCGTCTTTTTTTACTACTTTTCAGAATCCTACATAAAAGTATAATTCTAGACTAAAGGGTCTTTTGAGGAGAAATCAGATTCATAATTTAATATTGATTATAATAAATTTTAATTAAGAGCAATCTATCCATCACTTTCATAAATTATCGGGGTATCATGATTAATGCAAAACTTCCATTGTTGGTAACCATATACTTGAAAAAAAAAAAGAAGTCAAACTCCCTGGCATTTAGTTGATCTTGAGTCATCACAAATCTGTAGGACAGGATTGAACTGTCTGGTGGGTTTCAGGACTATACTGATGGAAGTCGAAAGGATGGCTGCTATCAAGTCTATCTCCTCTACCTCGCTACCCTTGCAGGACAGAGGAAGGAGTGCTGGAGGTTTAGTAGGTGAAACACTGAATTGTTTCTAAGCCATCAGCCGCTCCTCAGGAAAAGGTTGAGGCAGTCTGCTTTCATAAATATTTACATGCTCAGGAACCCTAAAGAGCTTTCTATTCTGCCATGAATCAGAGTCAACTGAAGAGAGTGATTGGGTTTAAGACTGTCTATTGCACTGTCATCTGCAAATTGTCATGTCGTGTTGCTGCCTTCTTTGAGTGACTGCTGAGTGGGAACTGACAACCTTTTAAAAAGCAGTGAGGTTGTAAATTATTGCACCACTAGGACCCAAATAAGTATGAAATATCAAAATTTTAAAGTACGTAACAAATCAACAATAAAATGTGTTTTGATATATCATCTAACCTGAAATTGTGGTTAGTATTAGGTGAATAACCTAAATAGTCTCTTATAGGTGAATAGCTTAAATAATGAGAGCCTGGAAAACTGGATAGTAGGGGAAAAGGAACAAATAAAAATAATATAATAAAATGTAAATATATAAAGCTACTGAAATCTGGCATAAGTGAACTGTGATAATCAAGTGCTGGATGAGGTTGGGATGTTCTTAAATGACTGGCTCTAGAATTCCTTCCAATTTTAGATAAGGGAAAAACTAGAGTCACCACTCAAGGGGAAAAGACAGCAATAGCATGTTGAAGTTTCCCTAGAAATTAGCCATCATTTCATTGCTACAGAGCTTCTCCTCCACCTGCATCAGACGTCCTGGCATTCTCAGAGCAAGTGATTTTTATCTCTGCTCCATTTCAGTACTCGATGTGCTCCTGAAGGCACCCTCTAACTGTGCCGTCTAAAGCCTAAATATGTTCACCTCCAGCTACACCAAAGATGTGGTTTATAGTGTATCATCACTTATGACGATAGGAACTCTATTCCATGAGAACTACTGATTCCACCCTTCTGATGTAACTCTTAAACCAGCATCATCCTTTCCTTTGTAAATGTAATGCTTAAGAATGTGTGATTATTTTATTTAAAATAAGTCCCCCACCCACTATAAAATAAATTTCCAAGCATCAGGTAGTCTACTTAGCTATACTAACTGCCAAGAACCTTCTAGTTAAACAATAATATGTGTTGTTAGTAAATTCTAAAATTGCACTAACAACAGAAGAGCTTAAAATAGTCTAATACTTTTAAAAAAACAAATATCAATATTCTGTTTTACTTTGGAGAAATCACTATTTCCATATTTAAACATAATAACTCTACCTTGGACACTCTGGGAGTTTGTTTGTTTGTTTGTTTGTTTTTAATGGACTATAATGAGATAAGAACTAAAGAAAAGTGAAATGAGATATCCTGTATATACAATGTAGAAATTTAGAATGGCCAATGTGCAAGTCATCTTGATAAATCGAAGGTAGGGTGGAGTCTATCCTGTCAATCAGGTCACAAGGTAACACCCACTAGGAGGGTTCTGGGACTTCTCCTGGGAGACGGACTACACGCTCTCTGCTTCACCTTCCTGAGGAAGAGACACTCAGAGAGCTAGAGGAGTCACATGGAGACCCACTCCAGTCTTGATGCCTCCACCACCACTGGATCCACAAGACTTTCCATCCACCTGCCTATGACCAAACTGCATTCAGCTTCATTGCATGTGCTGTGTGAGTGTGAAGAGGAATGCATGTGCTAATACTGAACATGTGGGAAAATATTGAATTTATGGACTTTATCTGGAAATTGATGAGGTATTTTATTGATGCATAATTACTTCTTGATATAAAATTCTTTCTTGCACAAATATAAGTGTCAATGAATTTGTTTCTCTAGTTTACCCAGACTAACTCAGCCAAAATGTGTATATGTCTAGTCTTACAGTTTATTACAAAAACACAGGCTACGAGCTCACTGATCCTTTTTTATAGGACTATACAATTCAAATGTATGGCTTATTTATTTTACTGCTAGAGGCATATATTTATTTATGCATTCACACAGCCTGTTAGAGTTGTACACAAATATGACAAAATGTGTGTTGGTTTCACAATCTTTAGAATTTGGCATTTCTGATATTCTACAGCCCAGAGATTTTCAATACATATTTCACAGTAGTGTAGGACTTGCTGAAGGCTCCTTTTTAAAAACGTCTGATGCCTTGAGGAAAGAGTTCGCTCTCTTTTCTGAGTTATTACTCATTTCTAACACTCAGAATCGAGAGTAGCAGAAACAGAATGGAGATGGACCTAGAGGCAACATATCTTTATTTTGTAGTGTTAGAAATGCATAACTAGCTAGTTGCTACCTTTTCTATGTATTGCCCCATAGCAATAATTTTAAGGCACTTAAAAGAATGATATTTTCAGATCGCCAGCAAGTGCTCTGAAAGTGTTTATAGCACTTGTCTCAGCTGATCTAAGAAGGGGAAATTAAATAGTGCTTGGAGTTAACTTTCCGCGAGGTACTGTGTTAATATTTGCAAATGAAAAATAGCTAGAACTACATAATAATAGATCTTACAGGACACTTTGAAATCTATAAGACATTTTCATACATAGTAACTACTTGTACTAGCATAACAAGATCTTGAGCTCGTCAGAGAGGGAATGGTATTCTCCTCTAAAGACACCGATTTAAGATTAGATATGGATAGGATGTTAACCACTATCCATATTTATTAAGGATTAAGAAGATTTAATGATAAACTGTTCTTTTAGAAATATATCATACTCTAGATGGAGTAATTTGGAAAACTTAATTATTATAGGTGACTTTATGATATATTGTACAATATTATCCGTTTTAAGACTGAATTACATTCTGGTTTACTTTGTTGTTGTTGCTAAAACCATGTGCTTTCAATAATGAAAAGCATTTGTAAACATTTTTGAGGTACTATTGGTTTTGATAAAATTAGTGTGACCTGTGACATGTGTGCAATAAATGATCTCTCTGGTACTGCAAATGGTGAGCTTACACCTGTTTCTTTAGCTCCATGCAGTTAAACACCCTTCTAGATGGTAGCATGAACTCAATGTGGGAGGAACACTTCCCACTCAGTCTAGAAATAAAAAATATATAAGTGGTCACTAAATGTAGACTGGGCCATGAAAGGGTTAAGAATCATATAAATGGATTAGCGATTATTGTTAATTATCTATTTTGTGTTATTAAAAATTATTTAAGTATACAATACAATTTCTGTAATGAAATGTAGGTGTAAGAAAAATGTGTGCCATTATGATTAGACAAACCTGGATATAAATCTCCATGCTGATACCAAGGGCTCAATAGAAAGTAAATGCCTAGAAAAGAATAAAGGCAACATATGTATAAACATGCTGATTCAATTGCTATATGGATTGTAATAAGAGTTGTACTAGCCCCCAATAAAATGATTTAAATTAAAAATAATTTCAAATAAACAAAAACGTCCATGCTCTGAGTGACAGCTTTATGTCCTCAAGTTTGGGCAAAGTTGTTTTTCTTCTAAGATCATTTCTTCTAAAAATGACAGTAAGTATGCTACCATCCAAAGATGGCTATGAAAATTAAGAAAATAGCAAAATAAAACTCACTGCCATTGAGTCTATGCTGATTCATAGAAATACAGTAGGACTGGGTAGAACTGCCCCTTTGAGTTTTCATGATTATAACTTTTTACCGGAGTAGAAAGTCGCATCTTTCTCTTGAGGGTAGACCTGGGGTCCTTGCAGTTAACAGCCTTATGCCTGACTACTGTGTCATCATTTAAAATTGCACACACAGGCTAAATAATGTTATCCTTTTCCCCTGTGTCATCCTCACTCCAGAAAGCAAGCCATTCTCCCCCACACCCCCTGCACACACACACACACACACACACACACACACACACACAGGGCAGGGAACATCAAAAAGATAATTTTTTCAAAACTATGTATTTAATTTTTTTTACAAAACAACCTTATCACCTTCAAAGTACTCTCCATGACACAATGCATTTGTGACATTGGTGATTGCATTTTTCCTACTTATCTATTTGCATGGCGGACAGCACCGCCCTCATTTTTTACTTAAACTCTTCTAGGTCTTCAAATTGCTGTCTTTTCATGTCCCTCTTCATTGGCAAAACCAAAAAGAAGTCACATGGAGCGAGGTTAGGTGAGTAAGGTGCTTGGGCTGAGAGAGGCAAGCTGGCTTTTATTTTTACCAAAAACTTACACACTGAGATGGCTGTACAAGCAGGTGCATTGTTGTGGTGGCAAAAACAGTCCTCCGTCTGCCACAAATCAGGCTTTTTTTTTTTTTGCATACTGCTACACAGTCTTTTCAGTATCTCTGAATAGAATACTTGGATATATATATATATATATATATATATATATATATATATATATATATATAATGGAACATTGTTCAAGTAGTACAGTCATTTTAGTCATATGACTTTCACTTGGCTGCTTGACTGGGGAGTTTCCACTCAGTCTGCTGATTGATTTAGGAGATGGGTTGATTTGGATGATGCCATTGACAAGAGTACAAGGGCTATGAAAACACATAAAGGACCAGGCTTGCTCCACTGCGCTGGTAACATTCACTCCAGAGCCTGAGAGACAAATTGGCAAGCACAGTCGAGCTGAGCAGGAGAGAACTGATGGCAACAGTGCACGCGGCAGAAGCCATGAGAGAAGGAGATGCGCTCACTAGCAGTAGCAGTCACTAGCAGTAGCAGTCCACAGAGTAGTCGCCTACAGGGCTGGGTTTGCACTTGGTGCTAGACTGAGACCATAAAGAACTGAGGGCAGAGAGGGTCAGCCAGTAGCTTAACCCCCCAAATGAGTTTCCTGTTTGACAGTTTATTCCAGGTAAATGAGAAAGAACATTAGCGGTCAGGAAGGGTAAGTGTTGGTGAGTGAGTCTTCTTTCAGATGCTGAGGCCCATGCTGGGTCTCTTTCAGAACCTTGTCCCCCACATATCTTTATTTGTATTTAAGGTCTTCTCCATTATGACAGTTGTTATGATAGCTATGTCATAGGCATACATTTTCAGAAACCATTTTAATAGAATACAAACCCAATTGTTAATGAGTGACTTAGAAGGACTGGTCGGTGTAAGAAATGGGAGAGAACAAGTGTCTGACAATAGGTTAGTCAGAAATGGATAGTGTTGATCCTTCTATTCAGAATGCCTGTTACAATTATACATGGGAAACCCAGGAAATTATATCTTTCAAAGGTACTGTATACAGTACATACATACCTAAAAATATTAGGATTATCATTCAATTAATGCAGATATGCCAAGCAAATTTGAAAAATCATGTTTTTTAATTGTGCTAAATATTCAATAAATATACATTTTCATTGATCATACATTAATGAAATAAAATGAAACATTTTATTAATATGATTCACCTGTATCTGTTTTCCTCTCATGAAAAATATTAATCAATAGTTTTAACATTGTATGATTAAATGAAATAATTAGTTACATTTTAAAGAAGCAAATATGTCATTCTTACCCAGTTCAGCTAACTTTATCTTAAAGAATACACAATATTTTATCTATATTAACAAATGAAATATGAACATAAATTGATATACAAAAGCTATTATATATAGGAAATTAATTATATGTTTACTTTGTGGGGAAAATGGCAAAAATGCTGAATAATACTTGGAGTTAGAAGATCATTATATAACTTGAGAATATTGCACAAGGTAAACTGCACCTAGTTCTATATGCATATATATTAAGTCACCATGGATTATTTACAACTACTGGTCTCCAAAAGCTCAGTACTAATTTTATTTATCATGATTAAAGTTACTAAATTTTAATTATTGGAACAAAGTATAAACTTTACTGCAAAAGCTAACCAGTTTACAAATCAACAAGTGCTTGCTACTGTTTTCAGTTAGTTATTGATTATTCACTTCAAATATATTACCCAACTCACCCACAGACAGAAAATTTATAGCTGTGTTGTGTCCCCCTTTCCAGGCATTTACCCACAGAATATTTTATAAATATGGATAATTGAATAATAAATTGGTGAATACATAGTCAACACTAAAAAAGAGATGAAAATAATAATTATTAAAGTGAAATTTAGATGATACATCAAAGGAATTATAGAAGAAAAAAAACTAGTAATTTTAGCAATGATGATGTTCCACAAGCTCCACATCAGCAGGCAGAGAAGCTCAATAGAGGTGAACTTATCCATACAAATGAGGAGATACTGTGTTGGAAAAGTTGAAGAAGAAAATATCCCTGATGATGTGATAATGTCAAAAATCTTCATATTAAAGTGTTACTAGGAGATGTCCCATGATATTAAACACACAAGGGATAAAATATCAGAAACGAGCCCAAACTTAGAAATTGGTGTGACATTATAAGGCACAGAAACAACGTGAAGTTCTATCACAAGTTACACAACAAGAAAACCAACCCCTTTTCCAGATAGGCTTGGTTTGGTGCAATATAGCATTTGCCACTTCAGCACTCTTTATATGTACAATTCAATTTATATTAATTGTATGCATCATATTGTGCAATCGCTGTTAGTTGCCATCCAAGCAAAGCATGCCTCTGCACAACAGATCTAAAGATGGCATGTTCCAGCTACATAGTTTTTCCTAGGCCTCAGATCATTGTTGCAACCAGTGTGTCAATCCATGGCCATAAGGTACTTCCTCTCTTTCACTGCCCCTCTCCTTTACCAAGTAGGATGTCCTTCTCCTGGGACAGGTTTCTCCAAGCAACATGTCCAAAGTACATGAAAAAGTCCTGCCATCCTTGCCCCTAAGAAGTATTCTGGCTTTACTTCTTCCAAGACAATTTTGTTTTTATTCTTTTGGCAGTCCATGGTACTGTCAATAATCTTTACCAGCCACTCACACCACTGTTGCTGAAGGGATCATCCACCCTGGATTCCCTGTGTATTCAGTTCCTATCTGTACCAGCATACACACTCAGGTCTAGCCATAGTTGTAAGATAGAATTGGGATCATGAGAGTGGGGGGTTGGTTTGGAGGAAGCATTTAGGAACTAGAGGAAAGTTGCACTCTTCATCGTTGCTACACTGCACACACTGCACCCTGACTGGCTCATCTCCTCCCAGGGACTCTTCTGCAAGGGGATGTCCAATGACCTACAGATGGGTTTTGTGTCTCCACTCCACACACACCCCTCATTCACTATGATAAGAGTTTTGTTCTGATTATGCCTGATACCTGATCCCTTTGATACCTCATGATCACACAGGCTGGGGTGCTTCTTCCATGTGGGCTTTGTTGCTTCTGAGTTAGATGGCTGCTTGTTTACCTTCAAGCCTTTAAGACCCCAGAAGCTATATCTTTTGATAGCCAGGCACCATCAGCTTTCTTCGCCACATTTCCTTATGCACCCATTTGTCTTCAGCAATCATAACAGGGAGGTGAGCACACATGATATGATTTTTTTGTTCTTTGGTGCCTGATAACTGATTCCTTTGGCACCTCGTGATCATGCAGGCTGGTGTGCCAAAGGCTGTACACTGGTACAGATAGGAAATGGAAACACAGGGAATCCAAGGCGGATGATCCCTTCAGGAGCATTGGTGTAAGTGGTGATACTGGGAGGGTAGAGGGAGGGTGAGTTGGGAAGGGGGAACAGATTATAATGATCTACATATAGCCTCCTCCCTCGAGGACGGACAACAGAAAAGTGGGTAAAGGAAGATGTCGGATAGGTCAAGATATGACAAAATAATAATTTATAAATTATCAAGGGTACATGAGGGAGGGAGTAGTGGGCAGGGAAGGGAAAAATGAGTATCTGATGCCAGTGGCATAGGTGGAGAGCAAATGTTTTGAGAATGATGAGGGCAATGAATGTACAAATGTGCTGTACGCAATGATGTATGGATGGATTGTGATGAGTTGTATGAGCCCCTAATAAAATGACATAAAAAAATTCTTCACCAGCACCACAATTCAAAAGCATTGATTTTTCTTCCGTCTTCCTTACTCAAAATCCAACTTTCACATGCATATGAGGCAATATTATAGCTTGGATGAGGCACATTTTAGTCCTCAGAGTAACATCCTTATTTTCAATATTCTGAATAGGTCTTGACCAGCAGGTTTACTCAATCAATTGTCTTTTGACCTCTTGACTGGTGTTCCATCAGCATTGGTTGTGGATCCAACCAAGACAAAATCTTTTACAACTTCCATCTTTTCTCTATTTAGCATGATTTTATCTATTGGTCCAGTTGTGAGGATTTTTGCCTTCTTCATATTAAGTTGTATCAATACTGAACACTGCAACTCTCTTTTTTTAAATTAATCATTTTCTTGAAACTTCTTACAGATATCATAAAAGCCCTTAATTCATTAGATCAAGCATAATTGAACAATTGCTACCACCATCTGTTTTAAAATATTTTCTTTCTTCTTGAGCTCTCTGATATCAGCTCCCCTTTATCCCCTCCCTTCCTCACCCAACCCCCCAGGAACCCTTATTATTATGTTATGTTATATTGTATTATATCATATCATATTTATTTATTTTGTTGTATCTTACAACAACCAATTTGTCTGGTCACCTACAATTGTGTTTTTGTTACCATCCAGTGGAATTATACAGTCATCATAGCTCTCAGCTCCTCCTAATCCCCCTTCACCTCTTCTCTTCCCAAACCCTCAGGTAATATTTACTCCTACTACTGTTTCTGAAGGGTTATCTATCTGGTTTTCATGTAAAGAATGATCTTAATAATACTAATGAACATACACAGGTCTAACAAAATTAATGAGGTAAAACAAAGACCAAAATAGTAAGGGTGGGAATATTAAAGAGATAGAGGATAGTTAAGGTTTTCATCAGTGTTATACCACATCCTAGATTTATCATCTCTTTAATGTGGCCCTTCCGTGAAGGACTGTCCAATTATCTTACAGGTGGGCTTTGAGTCTCCACTTTGTCGATGCACCTTCATGTTAATTTGATTGCTTGTTTTTGAACTTCTGATACCTATTCTTGTTGATATATCATAAGGCCACAGGTTGGTATGTTTCTTCCCTGTGGGCTTTGTTGCTTCCCTGCTCGATGGCTGCTTGTTTAACTTCAAGTCTTAAAGACTCCAGACACTATATGTTTTTCATCTTTCTTCACCACATTTGATTATGCACCCATTTTGTCTTCAGTGATTGTATTGGGATGGTCGGTGTCATGCAGCGCCACATTATTAAAACAAACCATTCTTGAACTGAGGGAAGATTTAATGGAGGCCCAAAGTCCATCTTCCTTGTTGCATTAGACATATAGATATATATATAGACATTTGGACAAATATACCTATCTTTATATATTTACATATACACATATCTATATTTTTTCCTATAAATAATATTTACATTCTTCTTTCCACTTTTTCTTTTCCTCCTATCCCACTATCATTTTTACCCATCATTCATCTCTCAGTAATTCCTCTCAGATACATTTCAATTGATCAAACATAACCAGGAATGCTATACCCTCTTCATTGTCAAATTTAGAACCCTTGCTATCCCCTTGTCTCAGCCATTATTGGCTCACTGCACACCTCCTCCCTACCTCGTCCCCTCCCATCTGCCACCCCCACCCCAAACCATCAGTCCTGTTGCTCTTTCCTTGAAGATTAATTCTCCATCTTAAGCAGCAATGCCTCACATTATTCTCACTTTCCAACAACTAGGTTGCATCATCTGCATATCTCAGGTTGTTAATAAGCCCCCTGCATTCTTCTCCATATAATCCTGGCTTCATTATTTGCTTGGCATGCAGATTTAATGCGTATGGTGAGAGGATACCACCCTGTCTCACACCTTTCCAGATTTTTGACCAGCAGTATATTTTCTTCTTGTGTTTTTCCAACTGTCTCTTGATTCATATACCTGTTCCATATGAGCCCAAAGAAGTATCTCTGAATTCCCCTTGTTCTCAAGGTTATCCATAATTTGACATGGTTCACACAGATGGTTGCCATCACATTGTCAGTACAACACAAGTAAATATTTATTTTGGTATTCTTTGCTTTCAGTGAAGATCCATTTGATATCAGCAATGACAGCCATTATTTCATGTCCTCTTCTTAATTAGTTGAGCTTCTGGCAGCTCCCTGTCAATATACTGCTGAAATCCTTGTGGGATAATCCACATCAAAATGTTACTTGTATGTGATAGCAATGCTATTGCTCTATAATTTAAGCATTCTGTTGGATCACCTTTCTTTGGAATGAGTAAAATATGGATCCTTTCTAGTCACCTGGCCAAGTACCTGTCTTCTAAATTCTCTGCATGGATAAGTAAGTACTTCCATTGCTTCATTAGTATGGAAACATTTCAATTGGTATCCTATTAATTTCTCTGGGCTTGTTTTTGGCTAATGTTTCAGTGCAGCTTGAATTTCTTCCCTCTTGCTCATATACTGCCTCTTGAAATGGTTGAAAATTAACTAGTTCTAGTTGGTATTTTCCTATAATCTAACCACCACTGGTTCTTCTCTCTCTCTCTCTCTCTCTCTCTCTCTCTCTCTCTCTCTCTCTCTCTCTCTCTCTCTCTCTCTCTCTAATAGTTGTAACTAATTTAGTGCAATGCAATATGTCATTATAGTTTTGATTTGCTCTTTGTTAATGACTAATGAAGTTGACTCATGGCAACTCTATAGGGCACAGTCTAGTTGTCCCCTGTAGGTTTCTGAGACTGTAACTCTTTAAGGAAACAGAAACTTTCATCGTTCTCCCCTAGAAGGGCTGATCAATTTAACTGATGACCTCACAGTTAGCAGACCAAAGTGTAACCAGTACACTACCAGGGCTCACCAAAGTCGGACTTGACTCTGACGGCAATGAGGATGAGGGTAAGTACCGTTTCATGTGCATATGAATTTCTTATTTAATATTGTGTCTACTCAAGACCTCTTTTTAGTCGGTGACTTATCTTTTTAGTCAATAAGTTGTAGGAGTTCTTTATTTAATCTAGACAGTAAAGGCTAATTTCTCCAAATTTTCTCCTAAATAATTGTCTTTTTATCTTGTTGAAAAAGTTTCAATTAATAGTAGTTTTTAATTTTGATGATGTAATGCTTATTTTCAAACTACTTTTAATAATTTTCTTAATTAGAACGTTCAACACTTTGATTCTCAGTTTCTAATGGCTTAAAGGACAGTATGCAAATATAGTAGAACTTGTACCTTGGAATCACGTGTTAAATAAATGGAATGACTAACTCTAGGAGACCTATTTTTTACAATCTAGGGGTCCTGAGAAATCTAGATATCTATCTGATTAATTTCACATGCATTAATATCTCATGATTATCAAACAATTAAGGGAGACGAATATCCAAATGTGATTTTAAGTTTTTTTACATAAAATAATTATATAGCGTAGTAATAGAGTACTAAACAGACTTTTATGTGTGAGTTTGGTCATTTATACAACAATACTGCTGATGGCCAGCCCCGTCAATCTTCTAGTCACCCATCTGTCCATGAGTGCAATTGACAATAAGGTAAAAACCCACATAGGTCTGCATATATTTGAAGTCTCAGGGTCTTATACAAAACCTACTGAACTGGAGTATGCCATTCGCTTTACTCCAAACTGCTAGGTTTAGTATTGTACTCAGATATTCCAGGAAAGCAACAACTGAAGCGACGAGTCATATACTTGCTAACTTTCTGGTAGTTTCCTTTTGAATATCCAACTCATGCATAGAGATAGCACGTCCCCTGTTCTCTCCATCTTTGACTCTCTTTTCTGTGACTAGTTCTCTGAGTTTACTTTGATTCCTGGATTCCAACAGAGTTTGCATAATCTTTTTTAAAAGGCATGACAAAAGAGGTTAAATTTACATGATTTTTTGTCAGTGTTATCTTATACATTTATGTTACTCACATTCTAAGGCTACCAGAATAAACCCAGAGGTAAAAAGATTTAGTACAGACTTCTAAAAATTTGGATAGTTATAGAGCCAGGAAAACACTCATTCATAACTTTTATCATAACCTTTAATTAAGTCAAGATAAATGCCGAGTAATGAACAACTCCCAAATTTAAATGACTTAATATAATAAAATGCTACCCACTAAATTCAGATGCAATAAAGTCTATGAGCCAGGGGGGACCTGGGAGGGTGACTCTAATAATTAGTCATTGAATATTCTAGAATTCATCAAATTAGAGAAGCACTCTCCTGGGTGGCTCAAGGAAAAGGAAATCGTGGCTCAAGGAAAAGGGCAGGCACATCTATGATTCACGGCATGCCCACGAAGGCGTCTACCTCACTTCCACAGCAGTGGATGAGAATGAATCACATGTCTGTCCAGAGCTGTGAGAAAAGCAATAGAATGCAATCTACTCATAGGTCCAGAGAAGGGAGGAAACTTGTCCACTAACATCTTTCCATGTAACTTTACTTAGACTCTAGAATCACATACAAAATGAAAATACAGGGATTCTTGTTGTAAAAGCAGGAAAATGAGTAAAATGATGCTTTTTCTATAGATTATAATACACTTTTATACTAAAAAAAAGTACCCAAATCGTATGGCATTTCCTTTCTTCCACAGAACCTCTCTTGGCCTAGTAGCTTTTATTTTTGTTTGTTTTTTAATTTGCTATTTAATATCATCTCTGTGAGGCATGGGGATACTGCACCTTACAGGCACCCTAGGTGCTGTCACAGGGATGAATTTGCATATGGGACTCAGCAGTTCCTGGTATCACTGTGTGGCTGGTCCCTAAAGTAACAAGTCTTAACTAGGCAGGGATGGGGTGTTAAGTTTGCCTTTTCACTGAGCCTGTCCTGTTGTCTCAACCCCCGGACATGGTGACCCTACACACACACACACACACACACACACACACACACACGAGAGACATCAGACTCTACACCAGAACCTGATCTGAATCTGATTCAGGAGGGGATGAGGGGGTCACCCTCACTGAGTCATCTTCCCAGTACTCTCTGGCTGACACCCTGCCCTGTCCTGAGGTGCTGTGCATTCATCTGTCCCCCAACTCAACTAGAAGCAGAGAGAGTAGTAGAGTGCACATCTTATCGTGACAGTGGCACTCGGGCACTGTCAAGGCCGACGGGTATAGCAGTCATGTGGAAGTAGGCTTATGTTCTAGGAAGCAGGGCTGCATGGTTAGGCTCTGTCCTGGGAAGGTGAGTGGAGATAGGACTGTATATGAGCTGAGGCTCCAAACTACTAATTTTTATTCTATTATCACATTGAGTTTAACTTACAACCCACAAATTAACAACACATTTATAAATACTTTCTAAACAATAATTACAGAGCATTGGCTCTCAAGGGCAGAACTCTTTTGACCCCATCAATTTGGGTAGCTGCACTGGTTGCTTGTCTTTCATCCAGCCCAGTATTGACCACAATGATCCCAGAAACATTCAAAGATGCCATCCATATAGAATTGTTCCCCTTCCTCTTTTACCATTCACCAGGCTAATGTGATACTATGGGGGCTTATCACATGGCTGTCCTTTCAAATGAATGAATTTTTACCTTTGGTACTGCATATTTCTTTTTCTAAAGTGAGTTTTCTTTAGCTAGATAGATCATATATATCTCTATATATCATATAGTTATAGATATTAGATAATATATTTACATATAGATATTGATATATAAAAAGGAAATGGCAAACACAGGGACAAGGGAACAACATGGGACCCAAAATGGTAGAGAGGGGGGAGTGGCAGGCCTGGTGGGAAATGATCAAGGGTAAGGTTGCGTAGAGAAGAGGTATAGCTGTAGCACAGGTGGTGACGGAGCATGGTAGTATATGCAAATATATATGCAAATATATACAGGAGGATGGGGAAATAGATCTATGTGTCTATATTTATAGGTTAAGGATTAAGGTGGCGGAAGGACCTTGGGCCTCTACTCAAATACTCCCTAAATGCATGAATACTTTCTTTTATTAAATTGGAACTCTGTGATGCTCACTCTCCCGACACAACTGCTGGAGCCAAAGATGGTGAACAAGTAAATGTGGTGAAGAAAGCTGATGGTACCGGCTATCAAGAGATAGTGACTGGGGTCTTAAAGGCTTGAAGATAAACAAGCGGCCATGTAGCTCAGAAGCAACAAAGTCCACATGGAAGAACACACCAGCCTGTGTGATCGAGTGGTCCCGAAGGGATCAGTTATCAGGCATCAAAGAACAAAAAATCATATAATTGGCTGCACACCTCCATGATAGGATCGCTGAAGACAAATGGGTGCATAAGCAAATGTGGAGAAGAAAGCTGATGGTGCCCGGCTATCAAAAGAGATAGTGTCTGGGGTCTTAAAGCAGAAGCAATAAGAGCCCACATGGAAGAAGCACACCAGCCAGTGCGATCACAAGGTGCCAAAGGGACCAGGTATAAGGCATCATGCAAAAAAAAGATATATATATGTATATATATGTGTGTATGTATATGTGTGTATATATATATATATATATATATATATATATATATATATATATATATATACCATATTGAATGAAGGGAGAAGTGCAGAGTGGAGAACCAAGGCCCAAGTGTCGGCCAATGGAGATCCCCTCATAGAGGAGTTTAGGAGAGGAGATGGGTAAGTCAGGGTGCAAGGTAGTACCGAAGAAGAACACAGCTTTCCACCAGATCCTGGATGCTTCCTCCCCCCAACTACCATCATCCGAATTCTACCTTGCAGGGCTGGATAGGGCAGATGTGGTACACTGGTACATATGAGGGCTGGAGGCACAGGGAATCCAGGGTGAATGATACCTTCAGGACCAAGGGTGTGAGGGGCAATGCTGGGGGAGTGGAGGGTGAGTGGGTTGGAAAGGGGGAACTGATTAAAAGGATCCACATATGACCTCCTCCCTGGGAGAGGAATGGCAGAGAAGGGGGTGAAGGTAGACTCTGGATAGGGCAAGATATGACAAAATAATAATGTATAAATTATCAAGGGCATATGAGGGAGAGGGGAGTGGGGAGGGAGGGGGGGGAAAAGAGGACCTGATGCAAAGGGCTTAAGTGGAGAGCAAATGCTTTGAGAATGATTGGGGCAGGGAATGTGTGGATGTGCTTTATACAATTGATGTATGTATATGTATGGATTATGATAAGAGTTGTATGAGTCTCTAATAAAATGTTTAAAAAAAGGAAATGGATTGAATATATATCTTTATATAGCTATGTATCTGGATATCTAGATGCAAATATCTATGTTTATGTCTAGCTATAGCTCTAAGTAATTATATCTGTGCTACTGAACTCTTCTTCAGGCGTTCCTTCCTTGCTCACCTCAGTGAGAAAGAACTCCTCATCTAGGTGAGTGACCATTGATGGGAATGTACACACTTTGGAGCATATTTCAGTCTGTCAGTATTTGTCAACCTCCTTGACACTGAAGATTTAGGCATGACCAAACCAGGGGGGTGTGTGGTGGTGGTTGGGTGGATCTCCAGATTTTTCTGACCTAACTCAGTATCTATCCTCCATTGGAGTCTCTGCTGTAGTGTCTAGATTTTATGTTGACATTTTTCTTTTATCAGTTATTACTTATATTTTCCATTACTCCCATACACATGCCATTGTTTCTAGATTATTAGCATCCTTTCCATTTAAAGCAAATGTACTTACTCATTTTATTTTCCGATAACACACCAATATGTAGTGTATATATAATAAGATTTTACATTTTGAATGATTGATTTTTAAACTCAAATACTGCTATTGAGTTGATTCTGACTCATCAAAACCACAAAGGACAGGGGAAAACTGTCTCTTTGGCGTTCCAGAATTTTGAATGTTTACAAGAAGAGACAACCTCATCTTTCCCCCTTAGAGAGAGATATTTGAACCTGGCGGATTTGAATCACTTATCATGGGCTTATCAGTTCACTGTGTAGCCTACTCCACCACAGGATTTCTTATTATTGAGTTTAGACCAACATGTATCCTTAAGTAAAAATAATTACTCAAAGTGATCAATTATATCATTATAATAAATAACATAAAAATGAAAGCCATTATAAAAAAACAAGGGGAATCAGCCAAGTCTTATGATGTTCTCACTTATGCTCAAACATCATTTGCTTTAACAAAAGCAATGCATCCTTTTGTCTTGTTGTTGCTGCTGTTTGTTTCTTTGCTTACTTTTTTGTCCATGCTGATGTTTTAAAGTCCTTTGGAAGCATGACTTTGAACCAGGTCATTCTGGTTAGACCTCTGCTGAGAAAAGTACATTTCTATGTCACATATGCTGAATCAAAATCTACATTTTAACAAGTTGTGTGCATAAGAAGATACTGGGGATCTTTAAGAATTTCCTTTGAATCTTGTGCAGGGTGGAATTTGATTCAGTATAGCTGTGGCAGAAATGCAAATGCTCAGCAGGAATGAACTAGAATGAACCAGTTCAAAGATCTGTTTGAAATGCATCAATACAGTGGAATATTCTTTAGTTAGCTCTTTTTGACAATGACCACAACTCTTTATCCCTTCATTTATTAGTGTAAGTTTTTTTTCTTTATGTAGCTAAGATTATTTCAACTAATTTGTAATATAAAACAATGTGATGCAATACCACATATTTTACTTATGTATAGTTTGTTTGGTGACATCAAGTAAGTTGTGATTTATAGCAATCTCATGTGCTATGGGACTAAATGTTGTCCAGCTCTGTACAGGTCTCACAATTATTATTTTTATAACAGTTTTAGTTGGACATAATCCACCTCATAAAATTCGATAGTTCAATAACATCAAGAAAAGTTGTACAATCATGACCACAATAAATTTTAGAATATTTCCTTCTAGTTATTAGCTCCCCCTTCCCCCTACCCCAAACTCTCCTGCCATACTGCCAAGAAACCTTTAATCCAGTCACTAGCTCTATAGATTTACCCATGCTGAATTTCCTATACTGAAACACCTAAAAAAAACAAAAGAAAAAGGAAATACAACAATAACAAAATTATTGAGAGAAACTTCACTTGAACAGCATGAACTTTACAATGGGTCAAAGGAGTTCAAATGATAAGATGTTAAATTTAATCTAGTTATACTTAACTTAATCCACTTGCCAACATTATTCTGATGTTTAAGATCATTGTTGCAGTCACCATGTCAATCCATCGGTCAAGGGTCTTCTTTTTCACTGCCCTCCACAGCACCAAGCATGATGAACATCTTCAGGCACTGGTCTCTCCAGACAACATATCCAAAGTATGTGAGACAAATCTTGAAATACTTGCCCTTAAGAAGCATTCTTGCAGGACTTCTTCCAAGACAGATTTGTTTGTTCTTCTGACAGTCCATGATATTGTCAATATTCTTCATCAGCACCTTAATCCAAATGCATCGATTGTTCCTTGATCTTCCTTATTCAGTGTCCAACTTTCACATATGTATGACACAATGGAAAATAACTCAGCTTACATCAAGTACACCTTAATCTGCAAAGTAACATTTCTGTTTTTCAACACTTTAAAGAAGTTTGTACCACAGATTTACCAAATGTAATTCATCTTTTGATCTCTTGATAGCTGCTTGCCTGAGCATTGGTTTTGGATCAGAGCAAGACAAAATATTTGGCAACTTCAATCTTTTCTCCATTTATCATGATATTACCTATTGGCCAGTTGTGAGAATGTTTTTTTACATTAGAAATGGTGCTCATTGATGGAACCCCGGGCTTAGTGGGTGTCCAACGAAACGTGACTCAGAACCATCATATAGTTAGTACTTCAATTATCTTCTTGCATAAATATGACAGGTTTTAATATGGGACACATTGGTCTGCCCTTGTAAGAAATGACGCAGGAATTTCCCCCCTAACACCAACCTGCACGCTTAATGTAAACAGAGCTTAGTCAATTAAATCATGGATTGCATCTCACAGTTGTACTATACTCACCTAAACTACTCATATCAACAGTACCTTAAATTCTATGCCATTAGATAAATTACTGATATTACCAATGCAGTCACCTAATTTATACCTAGGGGAATGATTGATCATTGTTCTATTTGTTTCTTTTGTTTGGGGTTTGTTTGTTTGTTTGTTTTGCTTTTGTTTTTGCCTTTGTTGGGTTTTTTTATTTTCAGAAGCCTACCAAAGTAAACCAGAGTCGTTCACAATCCAGCAACAAATTGATAGATTCTGAGCTCCCCCATAATTCAAGCCCCATTCCAAGAACAATTAGTTCTTTTTTTTTTACATTTTATTAGGGACTCATACAACTCTGATCACAATCCATACATATACATACATCAATTGTATAAAGCACATCTGTACATTCTTTGCCCTAATCACTTTCAAAGCATTTGCTTTCCACTTAAGCCCTTTGCATCAAGTCCTCTTTCCCCACCTCCCTTCCTGCTCCCCCCTCCCTCATGAGCTCTTGATAATTTATAAATTATTATTTTGTCATATATTGCCCTGTCCGGTGTCTACTCTTCACCCCCTTTTCTGTTGTCCGTCCTCCAGGGAGGAGGTCACATGTAGATCCTTGTAATTGGTTCCCTCTTCCCAACCCACTCACCCTCTACTCTCCCAGTATCGCCCCTCACACCCCTGGTCCTGAAGGTATCATCCACCCTGGATTCCCTGTGCCTCCAGCTCCTATCTGCACCAGTGTACATCCTCTGCTCTGTCCAGACTTGCAAGGTAGAATTCAGATCATGGTAGTTTGGGGGGAGGAAGCATTTAGGAACTGGAGGAAAGCTGTATTCTTCACGGGTGCTATGTCGCACCCTGACAGGCTCATCTCCTCCCCTAGACCCCTTTGTGAGAGGATCGCCAGTGGCTGAGGAATGGGGTTTGGATCTCCACTCTGCACTTTCCCCTTCATTCACTATGGTAATTTTTTTTTCTGAAGATGCCTTATACCTGATCCCTTTGACACCTCTTGATTGCACAGGCTGGTGCACTTCTTCCATGTGGGTTTTGTTGCTTCTGAGCTAGATGGCTGCTTGTTCACCTTTAAGCCTTTAAGACCCCAGACACTATATCTTTTGATAGCTGGGCACCATCAGCTTTCTTCACCACATTTGCTTATTCACCCACATTGTCTTTTTTGGGGGTGGGGCGGCTTGAAAAAGTTCATAGAAAAATTCCAAAATCTTTTTATTCCAACCAAATATTTAAAACATCCTCATGTGGTTCCATTTACATGAAATATTTAGAATAGGCAAGTGTTTACTAACCTATGTTTTTTATGGTTCCAAGATTGAACTCACTGCTCAACAAAGATTGAGCTTCTAAATGGGTTGAGGAATATTTTGGACATAAGCAATAGTAATGGTTTGACAAGATAATACACTTAGTTAACATCACCGAATATTAAAAGGGAAATTTTCTGTATCTACATCAGTGCTCTTTCTCAGAGGAGTTAGCAAGTTCCTGTGTGGTTTGCCACCACAAAAGAGAGAACCGCACACGTAAGACTCTCTCTGCTACTGAGTCCATTTGGACTCATAGTGACCCTATAGAATAGGATAGAATGACCCTTGTTAGTCTCTGAGATTGTAAATCTTTACAGAAGTAAAAATAATCAAGGCAATGAGAGATTCAAAGTATTAAGCAAAGTATACTTCAAGAAGAAAGTAGGTCTCCTGAAAATTTGAGGAGGACCCTGGTATATGGGTATGACATCAAGTTTGATACAGATTTGCTAGAAACCCTATTGCCTCACCTCAATCCATATCCTGCTTTCCCATTGGTCTTTATCCTTGCATGCCAATTGGAGTGAAGTTCAGCAGTTCAGCATTGTTCTCAGGTAAGGCAGTTTATGATGATTTATCCAGAACTCTTGTGACACCAAAGTTTCTGAGTCTAGCTGATTCTAACTGGAAAAAAATGTAAAAATTCCATATCTTTTGTTACATCTGAATTACTCCTAACTATTCTGGACAATGTTCAGTTATAGTAAAAATAAAGATCCAATAAAATAGATTAAACCTGTGCTTGGTTTCTTCAACAACAAAAATGAAGGTTTATGAAAGGAAATACTGTATTTTGTGTATACTAGAAGACAGACATATATAAAATGAAGGGCATGGAGCTTAGGTTCAGAAGTTTCACAAACACCTTAGTTTTTCTGAGCTTCAGAAAATAAGGATCATTATGGCTAGCATTTTGAATGGGAAGGACAAAATAAATTTGTCACTCAGATATTTGCCAATTGTATGCCATTCATTGACTACAGAGAAGCAGATTTTAGAGTATTAAGGGGAAAATGAAAACACCTATAATCAGGTCTGCACGGTCAAATTTGGAGTACATCCACTTTAAAAAATGTTCCACATGTTTTACAATTTTCAATGTTATTGAATATCAGAGCATTGGAAATCAGTCCATTGCTAAGGAAAACAAACTACATGACAACATGTCAATCCCACAACCTGTCATATCAGCCTCAATAGAGAGGTTAGCAACTGATGGAGAAGGCAGAAGGAAGAGTTGGAATATCTTGTTGGACCTTCCACGACAAACAGAAGTAAACAATTCAATGGTTCCTTTAAAACTACAGTGGTATCCAGTTGAATTTACAGTGAAATTCCCTGGGGAACATTGCAAAATACTAATACCTGGGCCAGTCAACATCTTCCATAGATGATGTTGCCTTCTATATAAACTTTTAAAACTTAAGCCACTACTATTTCTGATAGCTAAGCACTATTTGATTTCCTCTATGCCCATATTTTTAGTAGTTATCTAATGAGTGTAATTATGAAGCAGGGCTACATTAGACCTGATGGTTTTGAAGTTAGCACTTAGGATTAAGTATAAGGTTAAATCTATTCATACATCTATGATACATTTCAGATGCAGCATATCACCTTCTTGAGAAATGATATTATAAGTGACCTCCATGGGACAATTGATAATTCTAATAGTAATAACATTTCTAATCTAGCCAAAGAGCATACATTTAAATACTTGTGAGAAAACAAGAAGAAATGCATATATCAGAAAGTTGCTTAGTCTAAAATATGTGTTTATACCAATAAAACTTGAAGAAAGCAATGGGGATTATGTAACCCAAGTTATTTTACTTAATAATTATACTTAATATTTTACTTAATTTTACTAGTTAGAAAAACTCTGTGTTCTTGGTCGCTAAAAACAAACCAGGTGCATAAGCAAATGTTGTGAAGAAATCTTGACCTGGGACAACTGGCCATTGTCCTTCTGGTTTGCACTAGGATGCGAAAGAGTACAAAGTCCCTGCGCTTTTTGTCTTTGGGTTGGGTCCAGATTGAATGAGGGAGTACATAGCCAGTCCAGAAGGTGGGTGTGCTCCCACACACGGCTCCCACTGGTACTGATGCAGTCTTCCTTTAAGAAAAAAATAAGAAAGAAAGCTGATGGTTCCTGGCTATCAAAAGATATAGCATCTGAAATCTTAAAAGCTTGAATATAAATAAGCATTCACCTAGCTGAGAAGCAACGAAGCCCATATGGAAGAAGCACACCAGTCTGTCTGATAATGCGGTGTCTATGGGATCAGGTATCAGGCATCAAAGACCCAGAACAAACAAAAATATTGATTTGAACTAGGGGGAGGTGTGGCAGAGACCCAATCCCTATCTGTAGACAATTGGACATCCTCTCACAGAAGGGTCACAAAGAAGAGATGAGCCAGTCAGTGTGCAGAATAGCACCGACAAAACATACAACTTTCCTTTAGTTCTTTAATGCACCCCTCCCAACTATTATGAGCCCAATTCTACCTTACAAATCCAGCTAGACCAGAGCATGTACACTGGCAGAGATAAGAGCTCTAATCACAGGGAATCAAGGACAGACAACCCCTAGGGACCAATAATGATTGTAAGTGATACCAGGAGGGTAGGGGACAGGTGGGGGGAGAAAAGGGTAACCGATCATAATGACTGATATATAAACACCCCCCATGGGATGAACAACACAAAAGTGGGTGAAGGGTAAAAGGGGTTGGTGTAAGACATGGAACAATATAAAATATTGAGGGGTCATGAGGGAGGGAGGATTGGGGAGGGAAGAAAGAAATGAGGAGCTGATACCAAGGGTTCATAAAGAATGAAAATGTTTTGTAAATGAAGATGGCTACATATGTACAAGTGTGCTTGACACATGTATGTATGTATGGATTGTGATAAAAGCTGTAAAAGCCCCCCAATAAATTTCTTTTTCTTTACTTCATTCCATCTCTATGAAATTGTTATAACTTGCTAATTTTCTTAAACATAGACAGGTTAGATGCAAATGTCATCAAAAAGGGTCAGATAGTGCCGAGAGTCTTCTTTATCTGATCGTTGATAATGAATTAAAAGTTAGGCCCTGCCATCTACCTAGTCAATACTGATATCCTGAGATTGGCCTGAGACTTAATGAGCCACATTGCTTGCTCATGGTCCACAGTTGTTTCCTATGTTTACTCTGGGACTTGATTTAATGTAAAACATCTGTACCTTACCCAACGTATAAATTCCTAAAGCCTAAAAGGTATATGATCTCTATATATTGTGATTTCAAATAGGACACCACAGAGAATCTGTTTTGCACTGCTGTGATATCATTAGCAAATTTCTAGAGAAAAACTCTTTCTTCTTCTGGCTATGAGTGGGTTAATTAGCTGCATTGTTACAGGTAAAATACCTGCATTTCAGGTGACAGACACAGGCAATAATTTCAATAATACTCATTCACTAAGGTACAACTATTAGTTTACAGAACTTAAAACATATAACAAAAGCAAAGAGAATAAAACCGCAAATATATAACAATCATAATATTCAAATTATTTGGAAAATTTCAAAAGCAATAGAGATTTAAATAAAGTCCAATCATTTCTTTGCTTCTACCCACACTCGGGTGTTGCTTTCATCTGCAATAAGTGTATTTAAGGTAAAGTATAGTTGTATTAAATATAGTAGAATTGGAGTCTGTCTGCTGGGACCTATGGGAAATGATATACACCTTGCAAAGGCAAATTCTACAATCCCAATATACTAATGCATGAAACCTGGTAACCAAGAACATAAAATAATTTTAAATAAATGGTTAGCAGAATAATACATGAACTAATGCTAAGTGTTTTTCCCAAGGGTAAACTGTTCTTCCTTAGCCAACACACCAAAGACAAGTGAAATAATCTTAGAAACAAGCGTATTTCTCCAGCCCCTGATCATGAATTTCCATTGAAATTCCGGCGAGTCTTAGCAAATTAAACTGGTGGCATAGGGTTAGCCATGTTGGACTGCTGACCAACAGATCAACAGTTTGAAACCACCAGCTACTCCGTGGGAGAAAGTTCTTTCTGCTCTCTTAAATACTTACCATCTTGGAAATCCACAGCAGAGGTTCTATCCTGCTTCCTGGGGGTGCTGTGAGCAGCATGAACTCAGTGACAGTGAGGGCTTTTTGCTAATTTATTTTTTGTTTTTGTGTTTGAGACTACACCTAGGGAGTGACATGGTCCTTCACCTCTTTTCCTAAAGGAAAGACTGGCTCAGGCTGGTTGAGCAATAAGAGAGTCACAAATGGGTTATAAGCATACGGCAGACACATCATAAAATTGTCTTGGACACCAGATTCAATGATTACTGACCTACCCTCAACCTCAATCAATGACTCCGATTTTCGTTTTTCTTTTAAGCAAATTGAGTTCTCCAAAAGAGTACAAAACTCAAAACTAAATTGTCTACTGGTTTTTCTGGTCAGCATTCATATTAGAAATGGCTTTTAGATATCAGTTTTTTATTTGTTTGGTTGGTTGTCTAAGCACCAAAGTTTTTAAAAATCATGTAAGCACAAATGGCTTGCATGAGTTACCCTAAATTCCATTAAAGCCGAGGTAAAACAGAAATATTACCAGCGCTATTACGACACATTTCTGAAAATCAATTGTAAAACTAAGACTTGAAATACTCCATTTCAAAAATAACAAGAACCACACGGTGTCGGTCTAGGTCTCATTAACACCAGTAGGAGGTAGACTTTGTAGAAACCTTGGGTTTGACATGAGTACAGACACTGAGACTTTCACCGCTTATGACACAAAGCTATTCCATGGGAAACTTAGCAAGGAGTCTTACTTTCATATTTTTTTGTAAACCATAGCTTACATTTCATTAGCTTCTCTAATCATAGTATCCATGAATTTTTTAAGTTTGCTAACAAAATAAAGTGTGTTCAACATGGAAGTCATGATATCAAAACCCACCAGTTAGACAATCTAAAAGATATGAGAAAAGTAGCCACTTATAGACAGAAAATGGAGTATCGAGGTACTCAACAGATTCCCAAATAAAAATCAGTTGCAATGCATGAATCTAGTGACCTTCAAGTGCTCTGGAAATCTCCATTTTATCTGGTGGCCTCCACGTTCATGATTTCAATATTTTTTTATTAAATCCAATATAGTCCAACTTTAGCTCCAATGTTAAAAGGGAAAATCTCATCAATATTTGTAGGTAAGCCCATAGAGAAAATGAGCAAGAGAAAAGTTAAATTAACCGAAATACTAACCTATGAACTAAAAATAGTAGTCACAATATGCTAATGCCCATACAGCAAAGGAACATGTATGGTAGGAGTGATTTTATTGCTGTCAATAAATATTATTGAAAAATTTGACTTATTATTAATGTCCATTTTCTGGTGTAAATAGTGTCCAGTCATTTAAGAGTTTAATCTGTATAGGTCAACAGTTCATGCATTGTCCTACATAGCTAGTGTATGCTTGTATAATTTTATTTTCTCAAGAGTGTTTTAAATTACATACTATTGGCTAGATTAAAGACACTATCAATAGCATTACCTTGTGCCACAGAGTGATGCTGGATAATGTTCTATATCATAAAATGATAATATGCTCTAAGGTGAAGCAGAGACACAAATAAATCATGGATGTATGAAACAATTTGGGGCTTACATTTAATTCTAACCCCAATCAAGGAATAATTAGTTCTTATGACATAAACTTGCTTGGTGCTCACTCTCCTGCTCATACTAGGGATATGGATATTATAGATAAGTGTGGTGAAGAAACAAGATGGTGTCCTGCTATCAGAAACAATAGCATTTGGGGTCTTGTATTAGTCTCGGTACATTAGAGAAACAAATCCACAGAAACGCATGTATAAGAGAGAATTTTATGTAAAGGTTAAGTGCACATCAAGAAAATATCCCAACCCAGTGCTGCCCAAGCCCACAAGTCCAAAAATAACCCATTAACCCATATGTCTAACACCAATCCACAAAGTCCTCCATCTCACAAAACAGACACAATGATGCCAACTGCAGAGGAAAGCAAACTAAGGCAGGAAAGGTCTGATTCTTAGATTCAAACTCTATGAGCTTGAAGGACTAGAAGAGACAAGAGCAGCGTTCCATGAACAGGCATTTCTAGAGTGCCTGCTGTCTGGTTGATATGGCACACAGAGCCACGGACACTTTCATGTTGGAATCCAATGCACAGTCAAGAGCACAGATGTGAAATTTGGGACCTAAAGTTAATGATGCATTGCCCAAATAGAAATAATTGATATTGAAATCCTTTAGTTACTTATAAAATAGATTTGCTTCTCTCTCTCAGGCTTCTAACTGTGTAGAAGCTGTGTCCATAGTTCGTATTCTAAAAGTTTTTATGCTGTGTCTATAGTTCTTATCAATTCTAAAATGTATCTTTTTTTAAACTCGATTTTTCTCCTTACTTTAGAACGTATTTCACTCACTGCCACTGAGTTGATTCTGACTCATGGTGACCGTGACTCATGGCAACTAGTAGTTTTGAACTGCTGACCTTGCAGTGGCAACTCAACTTCTACTCCACCAGCACTTTTCAAATGGCTACAACACATCTAGGCATATGAAAAGAAGAGACAACCAAAGTACAAAAACTATAACATAGTCTATAAGCTTAAAGGTAGAAGGCTCATCATCAAGATGAACAGTGTTTAAAAGATTAAATTAAGGATAAGTGTGTGTTTAAGCCAATCACATAAAACCTAGAAGACATCAAATTGTTTTTGTAATGTTTAAATTATATATATGTATGATTTATAAATGATTCCATATATATAATTATATATATATAATATATATATGGAAGGCATTAGAGCATAACACTTATTTCCCTCTTTTCATAAGCTAATAATGGATATATCTCCTGGAGGAGGGGTTTAACTAAGCTCCCTAAGGAAAGCGTTACATCTGCAAATTGCATACAAAATAGAAGTAATATTCAGCAAAACATCAGTGTCCAGGGTAGATGTTGTGCCATTGCCTTACAAGGAATCAGTGTCTGGCAACTAAGGTCATTGCATGTGGGGGTTGTAGTCACTGGAATTTGCTTTAGTGAGAGAGTGCTTGTGGTATGCTTCCTGGTCCCAGGAACTCAGGGCCAGGGAGAGGCAAACATATTTACCTCAAGCTGATAGCCATCAGTGAGAGAAATCTGCTAGTATGTCTCTTAGCCCTGGAAACTCAAAGGCACCTATGTTCTGGGAGAAGTATGTTGATAGAGTGATGTCCTGGTGTCCAGTTCGATGTTTATAAACCTCTTTTAGCAGTGTCCCTCCTAATATATGCTCCAGGTTTTGCTGATATGTTTGGGCATTTTCCCTTACACCTTATTGGACTGAGGAGGAGGAAGGCAGGGGTGGTCTGTGCACCTGGATTGTGTGTTGTGAATTACATGTTGTTTGCAAGCTCACCGGGCAGAATTGTCTAATTTTTCATTTATCTCTCCAAAAATTTGTCCAGGTGGCACTATGAGCCACATGTTATACTGCTAGCCATAATTCAAATGGAAAACAGATAATACTATCTACTCCACTAAAGATTTACAGTCACAGAATCTGTATATTGGGTTACTTTGAGTCAGATTTGACATGTCTCACTCTAGCAGTTGTAGCTGTGCCTTTGTGAATGAGTCTTATTGAAAGTTCTGCCTTATCTTCAACACTCATTGTTTTTATAAAGTGTGTCCAATCACTTGAGTTTTTAATTGATACCAAAAATCCATGTATTTGGGTCAAAAACTGCCCTATGCAGGTGTAACTTCCTCTTACCAACAATGCTTTTAATTTTATACCATTGGGTACTATCAGAATTATGGTGTGACTTATGGAATTATTTATAATGTCCCTCAACACAATGATAATGTTGTCTTAGTAGTAACCAAGAATATAGATAAACCATAGATATACTAATGGATCTTAAGCGTGAGCTTAACCATAGCCCTAAACTATGAACAATTTCTTATGATGTGGCCCTACTCAATACCTGTCCTCATGTTGAGATCACTAAAGACACAGGTGTAAAGAAATCAGATGGTGCCCAATTATCTGGACTCTTAAAGACTTGTCTTGAAACAAGAAACAATTTAAATGAGGTATCAGCTAAGTCCACATGGAAGAAGCATCCTTTCTAGATCCTGTGTGATCAAAGGATTGAAAACTATAAAATCTAGGACCAGAAGAGGGAACAGAATGAGTGAGCTAAAGGCTATAGATTGCAATGGAAGTCCGACATCCATTTTTGGGGTCTCCATGTGTATTAAGCCTCTAGTTAGACCATTCGGACCATAGGCCAATGATGTGAGTAGTATTGCTAACATTCAAAATGCATTGGAAAGTGGATTGTTGCTGACATAGATTAAAATTTAATACTTTATCATTTGTTCACCTTTTTGACCCATAGTAAATTTTCTTGAGTTTTTAATATTTTTTCTTTCTCTATGATTGAGGTTTCTCATGGTTTTCTTTTGTTGTTGTGTTTGGGATTTTTAATTTGTTTTTATTTTATGTTTTTCTGCACACAAGATCCAAGATAGGTAAACCTATAAAAACAGTAACTAAAATAATTGTTTCTTAAAGTTATGGCAGGGAATTTGGGGTCGAAATGGAGGCTAATAACTATGAATATAAGAAAGTAGAAAGGACTTAAAAGTCTACTGTGGTTATGACTACATAACTCTTTTAAATATGATCAAGCTATTGAATTGTATAGGATGTAATTTATATGTCAATAAAATATTAACAACAAAAACTATGAAAAGAATTGACTTGATAGCAACTGGTTAAATCTCCAAATAGACCCTTGGAAAGAGATCATTCTCTGGTTTTAGTGCTCTGTGCCTGCAGAAAGCCTCATGCAGACAGAACAATGAGTCATACCCTTTCTTCACACGATTATACCAGTGCTTGAAAACTATTACTAAACAGCAACTTCATTAACACATTGTTGATGTCTGTCAATTTATACTATTACTACTAATAAAAATGTACAAATGCATCCTTCTAAATGTCTTGTACATTATAATGCATTGTATTTTCACATAGATTTGATGATGTTGGTGATAGGTGTTAATTAAATACAGGTAAATAGTTTATGTAATTTACCCTACGGCACAGTGAAGACTGTAGGGTAAGCATTATTCTAACATAATAGGTGGGTTTGTGCTTAGTGTGATTTTTATCAAGCCAAATAAGTGATAAGTATTTGAATGCATCAATATCTATAGTGAGTTAAACATTATATAATTAAATTCAATTAAATTTATAGCAAGTTTGCTTAAAAGTGAATGATATAGCTTGTAAAATGTTATAGTTAGGATGTCATTTGTATTAAATTTTTGATAAACTGAAAGAATATATCACATTCTAAGCATTTATGAAGCTTACTTATATGCACTATCTACTGTGTATCTGGAGAGTCATACATAAAAACAACCTCTTCTTCTAATAGTTTATTTATCTGAATATCAGCAAAATAATATGGTGAAAGAACGTAATTAAAAAATAGAAAATCATATTTATTTGTGCTTCATCTAACAATTCAACTCATTGCCATTAAGTTGTTTTTTACTTATAAGGACTCCATAGGACCAGGTTGAACTGTCTCGATGCGGTCCCAAGATAATTACTCTTTATAGTAGAAAGCCTTTGTTATTCTCCCACAGAGCCTCTGGTAGTTTTGAACTGCTGACCTTGTGGTTAGTAGCCCAATGTGTAACCACTATACCATTAGGTTTCTATTTAATAATCAAGACACATGGACAGGGGAAAAGGATTAATTCCAAGATAAATACTTTACATTGGATTATAGAATGTACATTGCTCTTTAGAAAAAAAAACCTGTAATTCACATCCTGAATCCTTGCCAAAATGTAAATTAGTGACAAAGATGAACAAACACTAAACTCCATTTGAGTGAAACAAATTTGTTATACTAATACACAATCATCTAAATTTACTAGGAAGTAGATTTTCATTTTATTCATTTTTGGTGCTTGGGATAGTGATATCTTGCTTAAACAGAAGTCTCTCAAAAGTACACCCAGAAATAAAACAACAAACTAACACAATCCTGCAAGCAGTCAACATTATGTCTCAGTACTATGATATTGAAGGTGTGGTAAAGCTTTTTCATAGATGCATTGTAATATTATTGACACAAATAAAATGAGTGTATGTCTGACAAAAGATCATATGAAATTGATGCAATGAAATATATCCAAATGAGAGATTTTGTTTGCCATGATCCAAGTAAAACAATAGGTTATATAGTAGGCAATATGATAATCTCCCAGGATGTTCATAGCTTTATTCCTGGAACTGTGAATATGTTACATCGTGTGGCAAAGTAAAAATAAGCTACCACAAGAAATGTAGGTAGATAAGCAGCTAAATTTAAGGTAGGTAAAGTGCTCTGAATTACTTAAGTGTTCAGTGTAATCCAAAGGATCTGTATCTGTGGAAAAGGGATGCAAACGAAGAATCATGAGCCAGAGACTTTTGATGATGGAAGAATATTTAGACAGCCCTGAGGATGAAGGAATGGGGCTGTCACACAAGGAATATGGACATTCCAGAAGATGTACAGCCAAGAAATCAGATACAAATTTTAAAAATAATTTTCACAACTATCTTTTTTTTGTCCAGTAAGACTTATTTTGGACATTTTATATCCAGAAACATAATATATTTAATTGTTATTTTAAGGCTCTAAATTTATGGTAATATTTTAGCAGTAACAAAAAACTAAATGAAATGTATCAAGAGCATTTGAGTCACAAAAAATCGATTTTGCATATTTAAGGAGGGAGTCTCAAATCGTCATCATTTGATCTTGATTATTGTGCCATTCATTATTCTCTTTGCTCCAAAATACACTCCTCACTCTCTGCTTCACTTGGTGAGACAAGGTAGTAACCCTATAATACAACTATCCCAGCCTGAAAAGCCATTGAGGGGAGCAAGAAGGGAGAGGCTCGAGTGTTTCTGTATCCATCACTCTTCCTGGTTTCAGCTCTTAGTGCTTCAGCTACCTAGAAACCCTGCACTTTTTGACACGTCATATTGGCAAGCCATGACCACAGTGTGACTTGATCCGTGGAACAATCTGTAGGCGTCAGTTAAAGCTGCTTTGCTGTGATTTAGAGTTGACTTCTCAATGACAGACTGGCTCGCCCATTTTTGGTGCTGTCTTCTAGTTCCTTCAGTTTCATGTGATGTGGGGCTAAACGACATGCTGAAATTAGAGATGAGAAGGGCTGAGAACATACTGATATTTTCCTATCTGTGTAAGTATATTTGGAATTACTGCCTCCCAGTGGTCCAATCAAGGCTCCCTAGTGGCACAGTGGGTAAGGCATGGACTGCTATTCACAAGATCAGTAGTTCAAAACTACCACACATTTTGAGGTAGTAAGATGAGGCTTTCTACTCCTGTGAAGACTTACAGATGTAGAAACTCACAATGGCAGCTCTGCTCTGTCCTATAGAATTGCTATGAGTCAGAATCAAAGTAATGGCCATGGATGTTAGTCAACTCTATGGCAATATTGTATGATAACCACCAAACCCCCTATCATTAAGTTGATTCCAACTCAAAGAAATCCCTCCCTTTGTGTTTCTGAGACTCTTACTTCTTTATAACTGTACACAACCTCATCTTTCCCTTTAGAGCAGCTTGTAAATTCAAACTGCTAACTTTGAGATGATCAACCCAAAATAGAACCCACCCTAACCACTGGACCACTTTTAAATGATGGCCAATGCACTCCTGCTTTGGGAAGCTTGACATTTTGACTGGATCTTGTATGATCTCAGCTTCAACTGGGCCTGTTTCACCCTAGTTTTTGTCCCTGCTAGATGGTCTCAGATACCAGGCTCCAGAATCCCTTCTCTTTTTCCTTCAACTTGTTACTTGTCTTTGAGGATTTGCATTTTCACTTGATAGTCTTTTCAATTTTGCTATCTTCTGTAATCAAAATCCTTCTATTAAATTACCCCTAAGGTAGATAGATAGATTCCATGGAATCTGCGAATCTGTATTGAGCAGTGATTCTCTCAAGGACTATGAGGTGGCTTGGGTAACAGTTATAGCCTTTGCTCTTGGTGAGCAGGATTATTTTTGGAATGACTATTAGAAATACAATTCATATAGAGGGATTATATCAAGGAAGAGGTTTTGTGTATAACACGATAAAAATGCAGTTGTGCTCCTATTGCTGTTGATTTTGAGAAGATAACAATATCCAAAATGATGAAAGAAAAATAAATTTAGGAAATTACTATGGAATGGTGGCTCTGAGGAGAGACATTTTTATAATAATTTGATTTTAAGTATTTTTTTGCCGTTGAGTATCTATAGTATTTGGATAACCTATTTGCTCTTTATTCTTGATTTTTACATTTTCTTAATGTGAAGAAGTATACACACATGTTTGTGTGTATATATATAGGTGTGTGTGTGTATATATATGAGATTTGAGAAGAAATAAAATGAGCTATATAGGGGGAAAAGCTGCTAATTTGGCATATAAGAAGAACAAAATACATTATAGCAATTGTGGTAGTTACATAATCTGGTGTCAACTTGGGGGGAGGTGGAGTCTAGCCTGCCAATCAGGTCACAGTTGATAACCCCATTGGGAGGCATTCCTGTTGAGAAGACACATGGAGCCATGCTAGAGCCCTGGAGCTGAAGAAGCTATGTGGAAACCCCTGGCAGTGCTGAGATGCTTCCACTGCCACTGGATCCACAAGACTTTCCAAACACTGGCCTGTTATCTTCCTGTATTCTGCAAAATTGCATGTGTTGTGTGAGCCTTAACAGGAATTTATAGATTGGTATCAGACATATGGGCTAATATCAGACTATGGACTTGATCTGGACTGGGCTGAGATGTTTTTTTCAATATCCAATTGTTCTTGTTGATAAACCTCTTTCTTATACACATGTTTCTCTAGTCTACCCAGACTAACACAGTGACAATGTTATTTTTATATTAAACCACAGGATGACTAAAGTGTTTCACTGCCTGTCCTAAAAAATGTCTGCTAACATTTGTCACAAGTAGCAAGATGTTCCACTCTGTTCCTTTAAAGATTTATGTTTTTCAAAACCTACAGGGCAGTTCTAATCTGTTTTACAGGTTTACTATGAGTCGAGGATAACTCCATTACAATGGGATTGGTTTGACGTTTTCAACATTTACCTTTCTACAGTTTTGTTATTGATTTTACTTGTTATTTACTTAAAATATTTTATTATATTGTTCCCTTTTAAATAGATGAAAAAATATAAGCCCACAGAAATATTAAAACATTTTCCAGAATTGGGAATGTGTTAAAGACCTGACTAATATACACAACAACTAGCTTTGGCCCAATCATCTCATACAGCAACACTCTCGGCCAGTGTCGAGCTGCCTCGTTGATGCTCTTCCATACTGATTCACCTGTGCTTTAGCTGTAATTTTGACAATATTCTAATAATCTGTGTTAGCTTCTAATGCACTGCTTGCCAGCCATAAATCAAAAACTAAACTCATAATCATTGAGTCTATCCTGAAGGATAGGTCAAATCCCTCTATATAGTTTCTTAGATGGTAAATCTTTATGAGAACATATGGCCTCATCTTTTTCTTGCTAGTCGTCTGGTGGGTTTGAACCACCCACCTTAAGATTAGTAGCCCAAAGCCTAACCCATGGAACCAACAGGGTTCCTTTTCCTACCTTTCTCTCAAACCAAATTCACTGCTATTAAGGTCACTCCTACTAATAATGAACCTACAGGACAAAGTAGAACTGTCCCTGTGAGATTTGAAGGCAGTAAGTCTTTACAGGAATAGAAAACCTCATCTTTATGCTGCATAGCTCTTGGAAGTTTTTGAACTGCTGACCTTGTGGTGAGCAGCCCAATGCGTGATCCACTATGTCACCAGGGCTCCTGTGCCTACTCTAAGGGACTCCAAACATTTCTTCTTAGATCTTGGGTTTGCTCTTCTCTGGTTTCTTGATGGAGTTTGTTTGTCAATCTAGATTCTATAGATTCCTTTATGCCATCTGTCACCATACACTCCTGATATCAAGTTATGCTTAATTGTTTGAATGCGTCTGCTTATTTGCCGATGGACTGCCTGGATACCAGGGAAAGTCTTATTGCTCCAGTTAACCCTCAGGTGCCAATCTGTAGAAAAAAACACAACAGAAACCTCTTTGCATATTATTTGCGAGTACCCTTATGTGCTTGAGGATAATTATAATACTCTCCATTTAGCATGAAAATAAAAACGTTACCTCTGGACACTGGAGATTACTGCACAAATTGTTGTTCCCCTTATTCTATGAAACAATGACTAAAACCATTTTCAGATAATGAGTATTGTTAATCACTGGATCATTAACCTTTACAATGTCAATGTGTTCTCCATATCAAATTCGGTTAAGTGACTGCCAGAGGTAACAGTTCAGGGAACATTTCACATAGATGAACGTATTAATGCTTTATTTAGTTCTAAATGCACTGTGAAGGATTTAGGTGAGAGCTGATCTATGTTAAGAAAGCAAAATACCAGAAAGAACAATCTCACATCAAGAATGTGGAAATTTGACAGATAAAATATAGCCTGCTTTATAATCTTTCACATTTCTTTGTTCCTACTTTCCATTATATCTCATATTTTGCATTCTTAGTCATTTCAACAGCAAACTAGCCTGCTAGCCTAGAAAGGACAGAAAAAGCAACACATAGGTGTCTGTGTGGTGTGTATATGTGGGAGTCCTGAGGCCCACTTATGTGATGTTTTGTGATGGACAGTCCCATTATTTTAATTTGAAGTCATTTCTCTTGGCATGCTTTCTACTCACAGGCAGGCACTCCCTGTTTCCTGAAGTAGACCCACAATTGACACAGTTTTTTCTTCTTCTAATGTTATATTGATTAAGACCTTATCAGAGTTCATGATCTATAAGGTTCAAGACAAGTCATTTATTTAAATAGTAATTTGTTTCTCTGATCATGTCCTGAAATTTATATTTTTATCAGTAATAATTTATTAAATTACTTTTGAAAATTTTAAGATATTTGACTAAAAGAGTCCAATTTAAAAATAAGTTACTCATAATATTTAGGGTACAAAAGAGACTCCAGCTCTCAAATATAATTTAAGAAAAACATGAAATTTTAAACATGACTAAGGCAAGACAAGGACAGATCATCTAGATAATCCATGTGATGTCATAGTGGCATTCAAGGATTTACAGGCATGTAGCTTCTTAAATAATGGCTGGAACATAAAAGAATCTGTCATAAAATCATGATTGGTGGAAAATCAAAGCACAACAATTCAAGGGAGACCACAGAAGCAAGAATGAGATGGTGATGGGGACACAAACATTGTGTTAGATAAAAGAATCTAAAAGATTGGTTCAGGGACTTTCAACCAAGGTAGTCAGGCCGTGATTCTCAAGTCAAGGACATAGCTAAGCAAGCCCCACAGGGAGACACTCTCTTTTGGGCTGGCTGGAGAGGGGTGAGATCAATGGTCTGTAGGAATTCAATGAAACTTTAATGCATGTGGGAATTCTGAAAATGTATTTTGGAATTTTACTGCCATCCATAGCCTTCTGCAAAGGAGGTTCTCAAAATTATTATAATTGTTTCACCTATCTTCTTTGCAGTTAACTTTCTATGTTATATGAGCAACAATGTAGGAAAAGTCTGGGCTGCACTTCTATGCTGTATACTTCCT
Source organism: Tenrec ecaudatus (assembly GCF_050624435.1). Taxonomy (NCBI): domain Eukaryota; kingdom Metazoa; phylum Chordata; class Mammalia; order Afrosoricida; family Tenrecidae; genus Tenrec; species Tenrec ecaudatus. Next base: position 59,863,774 of record NC_134540.1, read on the forward strand.
CTACGTTTTAAGAAATGCACCATCTATTTCTAGTAGCGCTATTGATCATATTCAGAAAAGGCAATCGGGTAATAATACAGCAATGTCACGTTAAAAGCTATACCGTGCAGCATAAGGGAACGATAATCTTGAGAGAAAAGTCTCAAAAGGCTTCCAAATGATACACTCTTCCATGGTTGGAACAAAATCCTGGATGTCCACAGCGCTTGATTAAAGACGGAATGGATTTACTGACCTTACAAGAAAAGAAAGCATAAAGGAGAACAAAATAATCTTTTGAAAGGAATAGGTTTAATCGATTATAATTATACAATGGTAAGTTATTTGCACACTTCTAAGTCTTAACTGATATTTGTAAAAGACTATTTAAGACTCCATACTCTTATTGACATTTTTATATGTTTATTATTAAGAATGTCTACTCCATGAACCTAAAAATACTGAGATCTTGAGGACTTGGATCATTGAGTGATGTGTCCAAGATTTAATATTTTAGGAATTCAATCATCAAAGACTTTCACTTTGTGAATAACATCAATCAACTCCACTTCCTCCTGCCAAAACTGATGTAAGACTAATTCTACGCCATGATGCCAAGACAACCCGTCAGCTCTATCAACCGGAGGAAACTGTCTGTCAAGCCAATCACTTCCAGCCAGGTAGACAAGACAATTTATTGATTTAATTAGTGCTTCACTCTTCAAAATATTGCACTGGTATCATGAAGACACTGGTTTTGATTATTTCTATGTTTAAATTTCTCCTGATGAAAAACTATTTCTAACCACACTAGTATGTGGACAATTTTTCTTCAATTTATATTACTTATCAGATTTTAGGCCCTATTGCTCTTCTTTGGAGACACATAAAGGTTCTATGCCAATTTCTCTTTAAAACTTTTGTATCAGACTCCATCCCCTTTGTTTTCCAAGGTCTAAGTTATACTGATTAAGCTGCATATTTGTTGTCAGTTGACATGGTGCCTGTTCTAACTCATCATTGTTCCATTTATTTCATAGTAGAATCATTCTGCCTAATTTTTTAAAACATTTTATTAGGGGCTCATACAACTCTTATCACAATCCATACATACATCAATTGTGTAAAGCACATCTTTACATTCTTTGCCTCATCATTTTCAAAACACAAAACATTTGCTCTCCACTTAAGCCCTTTGCATCAAGTCCTCTTTTGTTTCCCCTCCCTCCCTGCTCCCCCCTCCCTCATGAGCCCTTGATAATTTATAAATTATTCTTTTGTCATATTTTTCCCTGTCCAATGTCTCCCTTTACCCCCTTTTCTATTGTCCATTCCCCAGGGAGGAGGTCACATGTAGATCCTTCTAATTGGTTCCCTCTTTCCAACCCACTCACCCTCTGCCCTCCCAGTATCACCACTCACACCCCTGGTTCTGAAGGTATCATCTGCCCTGGATTCCCTGTGCCTCTAGCTCCTATCTGCACCAGTGTACATCCTTTGCTCTATCCAGACTTGCAAGGTAGAACGGATCATGATAGTTGGGGGGTGGGAGTGGGGGAGAGGAAGCCTTTAGGAACTGGAGGAAAGCTGCATTCTTCATTGGTGCTACATTGCACCCTGACTGACTCAACTCCTCCCCTAGACCCCTCTGCAAGGGGATCTCCAGTGGCCGACAAATGGGATTTGGGTCTCCACTCTGCACTTTCCCCTTCATTCACTATGGTAAGTTTTTTTTTTCCTGATGATGCCTAATATCTGATCCCTTTGGCACCTCGTGATCACACACTGCCTACGTTTTAGATGACATTTTTCAAAGCAAATTGTCAAACCTTCCTTCCAATACTTAGATCATGTAGGGCTGAACTTCTTAGTATGGCTCCTATAAGATGTATTTTAATAAGCACCTTCATTTTAACACCATGGCTCAAGCATCAGTGTCAGAGACCTACTCTGGAATACTGAGGAGCCTGACCTGTGGCTCTGAACTCACCTCAGAGAGATAGAAAGTTGATCTTACATGCCTTTAAAATCACTCTGGCCAGTAACTTTATGTGATCTTACTCATCAGTCAGATATTTTCTCCCTCGAACCTCAGAAGAGCTCCAGATGGGTGTGCAAGTAGTCTGCTATGAGAGACAAGGTCAAAGCAGCACTTGGGATATGAAGTGTCTTGTCAACTTGGACATATCTAGCGAGAGACCAGGTTGAGTTGTGGCCAATATGTCAGGCATTGTAGCCTCTCGCTCAGGTTTATTTTAATTAATTCAAAATGTCTACATCATATTAGGAATTAATTGGAAAATAAACTCGCTTATATTACTATGCCTTTAAGTAATACAACTATAAGTCCTATTTTTCTGGGCAATCCAATGAATATTTGTTGCCCAGTGTAATTATTAATAGTTCCCCCTCTTTCTCTCATCAGTGCTGATACTAGATTGATAAATTTTAAAATTAGAATGAATCCATGTTTTTAAAGAGTTCCTCCTTTATTATATTTTAACCAAAAGTTTTACTACTTTAAAAGAATTTGCTCAAACAATGCCATAGACAGGGGAACAGGTAGGCGATTACAATCAACAAGGAGGAGGACCTAGAGAATCTGGGGGTGCTGGAGCAACAGCAATCTAGCTGAGAGGAACTACTGGGAGGCAGAAGAACGGCAAGCAGGATGGTGAAACAGTAGGAAGGGAAAGGAAACCAGGAAAGATCTATGAAGCAAGGCTATCGATAGAGGTATAAACAAAGGTGTATAAATATGTAAATATATTAATTCATTAAAATAGAGGTATTAGCCTATTTGCATATTTTATATGGCAGTACATTGAGGTAGTGGATGGACTTTGGATCTCTACTCAAGCTCTCCCTCAACACAAGAACACTTTGTTCTAACAACCTGGCATTCTGTGATGCTCACCCTCCAAGCCTGATCACTGAAGACAAAATGGCTGACCAAGCAAATGTGGTGAAGAAAGCTGATGGTGCCCGGCTATCAAAAGATATAGCTTCTGGGGTCTTAAAGGCTTAAAATTAAACCATCTAGCCATCTAGCTGAGAAGCAACAAGCCCACCTGGAAGAAGCACACCACGCTGTGTGATCATGAGTTTTCGACAGGATGAGGAAACAGGCATCAGAAAACCCAATGTGAACAAACTAACAAAACATATTGTTGAGAACGAAGGGGGTTGGATCAGAGACCCAAAACCCATCTGAAGACAATGGGACCTCCCCTCACAGAAGGGTCACGAGGAAGAGATGCATCAACCAGGGCACAGTATAACACCCATGAAACACACAGTATTCCCCTGGTTCCTGGAGGTATTTTCACCCCCTATTATCATGACCCCAATCCTGCCTTCCACTTTGAGCTAGACTGGATCCTATACACTCGTACAACTAAGAGCTCACAGCACACGGAAACCAGGTCAGATAAGCCTGTCGGAGCAGAAATGTGAGGGTAGGGAGAAGAGGGGGCAGAAGAGGGGAGAAAGGGGAACTGATTGCAATGATTGACACATAACCACATACAACCCCTGCGTTCCTGAGGAGGATGAACAACCAAAACCAAGGAAGAAGGGGGACAGCAGTCAGTGTAAGATATGAAAAAAATAATTTATAATTTATCAAGGTGTCACAAGGGTGGGAGATGGGGACATGGGGCAAAACAGGAGCTCATACCAAGGGCTCACATAGAAAGTAAATATTTAAAAAATAACGATGGCAACATATGCAAAATATGCTTGATAAAATTGATGTATAGATTGTTATAAGAGCTGTAATGCATAAAATGATAAAGGGATATTTTTTAAAATGAAGAATTTGATCAAAAAGAGATAAATAATAATCTTTGAGTACTGTTCAAATAATATATGTGATTTTAGGCAAAATTCCCAAGGTTCATTTTTACAAACCCTAATTCTTAGCATTCTCTGTTTCTCATAGTCACGTAGTTTTGCTGCTGCCTGTAAATAAAAACTTATAGCTAGAGGCTGAGGTTGAAGATATATTCAAATTGTTATTAGAGGGATGTTGAGCACTGTCTTATGTTCCCCTCTTACTGAATACACTAGAAACATAGAGCAGGTTCGCATGGGTTGGAGGATTACAAGTGACGGGGGATATATTACAGAAGCAATGTATCCAGGCCATAATAATATGAGGGACTAAGAGAGCATGAAGGCAGTATGAAAGCCATAAGACATGGCCTACATGTAGGTACCAATCAGAAGATACTCAAAGACCAGAGAAATTACATCAGGGAGAGAAGTGATGAAGCAAATAAAAAATAAAACACAAAGCATGATATTCATAATAGTTTGATAATACCGACCTCAATCAGAATGTTTGGTTTATTGGTAAATTGTATATGAATTCAGCAATTTCTAAACCAAAAACAAAAGCCAAACCCTTCACTGTTATGTAGATTCTAACTCACATTATCCTATAGCACAGAGTAGAACTAATCTATAATTTTTAATAATGTAAATATTTCTGCCATATCTTTCTCCTACTGAGTAGCTGGTGTGTTTGAACTACCAACCCTGAGTACTTGCACACTGTACTGTAAAGGATATCTTTCTGAACAATCAAAGGTAAAGAATAAACTGTTTGGAATGAGTATTCTTGCTTTGGGAACCAATATTCTCCTCTAGTAAGGGGGCTTCTTAGAAATATTCTGAGATTGAGAACCCCATTTTTAATATTTGATGCTTACAAAATGAGGTAGTTAGTTTATTGTGCCAACCTGGCTGAAAAACAAGTGTGGGATTAATTGAAGGGCAGAGAGCTAAATGGTTCCGTGAGCCTCGCCTCTCTGGTCTCTTGCTCTTTGATCATCTGACTGCTGTGAGGCTGCTTTGCTTGTTCTGTGCCTCAATTTGCAAGCTACACTACCTGTGGGACACCTAACCCATGGACTATGTCACTGTAATTTGAGGTTTCTTAAAGACTTGCTTTTCTACACCATTGGAATTTGCATCTCGTGAGCTGGGGACTGTCAGACCCTGTCATCTGGCTGACTGTTGGTGACCTGCCTTGCTGTTTGCTGCCTGTGCCCGGATAGCCTGAATTGCTCTACAGAGGACTACCCCGCGGCCCTCAAGACTTGAAGGACTGCCAGTGTCTCACAACTGTCTCAAAGGAGTGAGTTGCAGTGAACCATTTGTACTGCTTTATAATTTAATTAACTGTGTATTTCTTATGTTATATATCTATCTGCATAAATATATATAACATTTTTCGTGTTCTAGTTTTGTTTCCTTAGAGAAGACCCTGTGTAACACACAATGAAAGTGAAGTATTTCCTTGCTGATTATTTTTTATCTCTGTTTGTTCTTTCCACTATGTCTTTTGGGCACATACTGTTCTACAAAAAGAGCATAGATAGGATATATTTTTCAAAGAAAATATGCAAATCCTCTATTTTACATATACAAATAGAAGCAAGGCCAGGGAAAGGGGTTCCACATGTTGGCTGTTGTGTTTATGAGCCACTTATTACAATAATCAAGAAAATGCAATATTGAAAATGGCATTTTGCAATAACAGCACAGATGGCTAACAGAAACCTTTCTGACAGAAATAGATATTTAATGATGCTCCAATGGCTAAGAGTGACAGAGTTAAGAAGAAAGGAGACTATTTCAGGAAAACTTGAAGGCTGCCTTATATTAGAAATATGGTAGAGATAAGAAATATAATTGTTTAGGGAAAAAAGTTAAAATTGAAGAGAAGTTATGGAAAAATTCGGACTCCAAACCTGTGAGTAGCACCAAGATTTTCACATTTTACTTGAGCATGACCAAAGGAAAACATGCGAAATGCAAACTAAGTCCACACACACTGTTTCAAGGGAAAGCAGCATGTACTGCAAAACTATAGGGGAGGCTGAGAGGAGCCACATGTAGTAAATTCAGCCTTTTGTTTATTTTTTTTCTTTTTAACAGAAAATGAGTTTAAGAAGGGTGTTTTTCTGTCTCAGAGTCTCTGCTTATTTCTGAGGAATTTTTCTATTCTCTCTTCTGCATCCTTCTCCTGATCCATATGAATCTCAGGACATAGATAGCTTTAAATCCTTGAGTCTCTCCGATATGTAAGTCCTGCCCCGGTCTTCATAATTCAGGAGGCTCAGCCCTTTCTTCGCTCCTCTTCTATTAAGCTGTATTCAGTTATGGTCTCTTTTAAAAATCTCCATGAAGCACACTCTAGACTCTTCTTGAAGCTAAATTCTCCAAAGCCACTCACTCAAATGTTGAAATTGCTTACAGGTTCAAGTAAAAATTCCTTGAAAATAAGATTCTATTGATTTATCCCTCAGCCTATCTATTGTTTTTCCATACCACATGTTACAATTGGCCTAAAATATTATGGCCAAGAGAATGAATCATCCTGTATTAATATTCATGAGGCTTGAAAAGGTAAATAATTGCAAAGAAAGGGCAATGAACTGCGTAGACATATCAAATGATGTATTTTACTTATCAAAGTCACTGTCCTTCATTCTTCATTGCCCTCAAAATTTTAATGAGGTTAATACTATTACTCCCATTTCTGTCCTGGACTTTTAAAAACATACTATTATGTTACCATCCTAGGGAGTAATTGTGGATTAATTATTGACAATATAATTCATTATGAATATTTAAATATATATATTTAAAATCCTTTTATTGGGGGCTCTTACAGATCTTCTCACAACCCATAAAATAAATGTATCAAGAAAATGTATACATATGTTGCCATCATCAATTTAAATATATTTTCTTTGTGTTTAAGCCCTTGGTATCATCTCTTCTATTTTTCCCTCCCTCCACCACTCTCCTGGACCCCTGATAAATTATGAATTATTATTTTCATATCTTACACAGCCTCCTGTCTTCCTTTGTCCACATTACTGTTATTTGTTCCCCTGGGAATGGAGTGTGGGAATTATATGTCATTATAGTCGGTTCACCATTTCTCCCACTTTCTTCCTACCCGCATGGCATTGGTACCTCATAATCACACAGGTGGGTGTGCTTCTTCCATGAGGGTTGTTGCTTTCCTGCTAGATGGCTGCTTGTTTAGCTTCAAGCCTTTAAGACCCCTGATGCTATATCTTTGATAGCCAGGCACCCTCAGCTTATGCCCTCATTTTGACTTCAGCAATCATGTCGGGAAGGTGAGCATCATAGAATGCCAGGTTACTAGAGCAACTTGTCTTTTCACTGAGTGAGTACTTGAATAGAGACCCAATGCCTGTGTACTACATTACTGCTTAATATTTAAATACATATACAGAGACCTATATCCCTACCATTTTATGTTAATATACTTATATATATGCATACCTAAATTTATGCCTCTATAAATATCTTTTGCCTCCTAGTTCTTTCCTCTATTTCTTTTTTACTTTCCTCCTGTCCCACTACCATATTCGACCTTCATTCGACTCTCAGTACTTTCTCTCAGCTGCCTTGCACTTGATCTAATCCCATCAGAAGTTCTAGGCACTCTTCACCATAGATTTTAGATTTCTAATTGTTCCCTTGCCCCTGAGTTTGTTGGCTTCCCCTCCTTATCTCACACCCCCTCATATCCCATGTCCCCACAGAACAAAAGACCCATTGTATTCTCCAAGAAGTTGGTTATCCTGCCTATCCTAGATGGATAGACAAAGGAAAACATAAAGGAACAAGAAAAAAGATATAGAAACACACCCACACAACAACCAAAAACAGAACAACAACAAAAACGAACCTAAAAATAGTTCCAGGTCTGTCTGGTGAATATTCTAAATGTTTTCCATTCTTGGTCTGGTGAAGTGCCACACACTGCCCACTGATTCTGAAGTCTATTTTCCAGGATTCCTCGGTTACCACATTGTTTCTTTTACCCCCTTGTTCTGTTGTGATCCCTTTGTGTTTGGCTCCAGTGTGGTGGGGTCTGGGTTGTCAGACTAGGCAAAATTCCCATTCTGTGTCTTCAGTGCTGTGGATTTATTTTTAATCGTTTTATTAGGGGCTCATACGACCCTTATCATAATCCAGACATACATCAGTTGTGTAAAGCACATTTGTACATTCATTGCCCTCATCATTGACAAAATATTTGCTCTCCACTTAAGTCCCTGGCATCAACTGCTCATTTTTCCCCTCCTGCCCCACCCCCCCTCACTCATGAACCCTTGATAAATTATAAATTATTATTATGTCATATCTTGACCTGCCCGATGTTTCCCTTCACCCACTTTTCTGTTGTCCGTCCCCAGGGAGGAAGTCATATGTGGATCCTTGTAATCGGGTCCCCCTTTCCAACCCACCCTCCCTCTACCTTCCCAGTATCGCCACTCACACCACTGGTCCTGAAGGGATCATCCTCCCTGGATTCCCTGTGTTTGTGATTCTTATCTGTACCAGTGTCCATCCTCTGGTCTAGCCAGACTTTCAAGGTAGAATTGGCATCATGATAATTTGGTGGGGGGAGCATTTTAGGAACTAGAGCAAAGTTTTATTTTTCATTGTTGCTACATTGCACCCAGTCTGGCTTGTCTCCTTCCTTGAGAGACCTCTGCAAGGGGATCTCCACTGGCCTACAAATGGGCTTTGGGTTTCTACTCCGCATGCCCCCCTCATTCACTCTGGTAAGATTTTTTGTTCTGATGATGCCTGATACCTGATCCCTTTGACACCTTGTGATCTCACAGGCTGGTATGCTTCTTCCATGTGGGCTTTGCTGCTTCTGAGCTAGATGGTCGCTTATTTACCTTCAAGCCTTTAAGACTCCAGACACTATACCTTTTTGATAGCTGGGCACCATCAGCTTTCTTTGCCACATTTGCTTATTCACCCACTTGTCTTCAGCGGTCATATCATGGAGGTGAGCACACAATATGATTTTTTGTTCTTCGATGCCTGATAACTGATCCCTTTTGCACCTCGTGATCACACAGGCTGGTATGCTTCTTCCATGTGGTCTTTGTTGCTTCTGAGTTAGATGACTGCTTGTTTGCCTTCAAGCCTTTAATACCCCAGACACTATACCTTTTTATATCCAGGCACCATCAGCTTTCTTCACATTTGTTTATGCTTTGCCTTCAGCGGTTGTGTCAGGAAGGTGAGAATAATAGAATGCTAATGTAATAGAAGAAAATATTCTTGCATTGAGTGAGTACTTGAGTGGAGGCCCAATGTCTTTCTGCTTCCTAAATACTAAACCTATAAATATATGCACATAGATCTATTTCCCCATCCTCATATATAAATATATTTGCATATGTATATGTCATTATCTAGACCTCTATAAATGCCCTTTGCCTCCCAGCTCTTTCCTCTATTTCCCTTGACTTTCCTCCTGTCCCACTATCATGGTCAATCCCCACAACAGTTTCAGCAATTCCTCTTTGTTACATTTCCCTTGATCATGCCCTGTTGTTCCCTTGTACCTGGGTTTGTTAACACCACTTCCTTTCCCCTGACCTCCCCCTCTCCCATGTCCCCTACCCCCTGAATTGTCAGTCCCATTGTTTTCTCCTCCAGATTGTTCATCCAGCCTATCTTATTTAGACAGACCTGCAGAGATAATAACAAGCACAAACACAAGACAGAGCAAAACCATGCAACCATATACAACAAAGCAACAACAAACTAATGACAACAAACCAAAATAAAACAAGTTGGAAAAACTTGTAGCCAGTTCAATAATTGTTTGTTGGCCTTTAGGATTGTTTTTCAGTTGAGTCTGTTGGGGCACCATGCCCTGGCCCCAAAGTCCTCCTTCAGCATTCCTTGGGGACCTTGCCACTCCTTTCCCTTGCTGTTCTGTTGCACCCCTTAGTGTTTTGCATGGGTGTGGTGGGATCAGATCGGGTGCAATTCCCACACTGTGTCTCCGGTGTTGTCCTCCATAGAGCTATGGTCAGTGAGGGGCATCATGTCTCATAGTGGGGCCGGCCATGTGGTCCTCTCTGTGGACTGGCTGCTCCAAGTGGGGTCATCATCCTCAAGGCCTGGTGGGCCAGGATGTGTTCCACTCACTCTTCCTCCCACTTCATCATTACCCATGTGTGCTCTGATCTTATATGTCCCTCTCCCGGCACTGCAGATTCTATGCTGTCTTTTGAAATAAATTCTTCGGGGGGAAGGACAGGTGTCCACTTAGTAGTTAGGATTGGGGCTGGCCCCCCAGACCTCTCCACTGGTTCCCTACTACACGCTGGCATGTTGCATTCACATCTTGGAGCACTGGTTTGAATTCTGTGTTGAAGTCTGTTCCCCCTTTCCCTTTGGGGGTGTACTCTCTCATGGTGGCACCAGCCCTGTGGTCCTCTTTGTGCATTGGTTGCTCCAAGCAAGAATGCTGTCCCCGAAGCTTGGTGGACCAGGCTGCATTCTCCTTCTCTCTGTCTCCTCCCCCCACCATTTTATTTTGCTCCCATATGGTTTGGGCAGTCCCACCACTCTCCTTGAGCTGTCTTTTCAGTGTTGTCCTCTGTAGTGTATTCTTCTGGGAATGTGGTGGATGTAGCTGGGACAGGGGCCAACCCTGCAGCCCTTTCTGTTAGTTCACTGCTTCATTCCCGCATGTTGCCCTTGAGACTTGGTACACCAGATTGAGGTCTGGTCCCTTTCTCATTTTCCTGTGAAGACATGGACAAACCCTCCCACTGTGTGAGCAAGTACCATTTCCCCACTTTCCATGTCCTCCCCTGCCCCTGACCCTTTCCCCCTTCTTTTTATTTGACTGTCTTATGCATCCCTGGGTTGAGTCTGACGCCTGCTAGGGTGCCTGGATCTTGCCCCAGGAATTTATGCATTTGGTGCATAAATTCCTGCTGCTTGTGAATTTTAAGCTTACCTCCGTGGACTTTGGTTGTACTTTCCTTTTGTGCTTCAGTTTCTTTGCTTAACATAATTTCTTTCCAAGTCTTTCCATGTGTTGACGTGCTTCATGCATTCATAACTACTTTCTAGTGATGCTTAGTAGTCCATTGTATGTATCTATCAGGGTTTTTTAATCCATTCATTGGTTGATGGAAATTCAGAACACTGTTTCCAATTCTTTTCAATTGTGAACTGTATTGCAATGAACAATGAAGAACAGATGTTTGGTTGTGGACTGTTTCTTACTTCTTCTGAATATATGCCCAGCTGGGTCATATGGTAGCTCAATTTCCATTTGTTTAAGTATCCCCATATTGATTTCCATAATGACTCCCAAGCCTACAGCACCACCAACAGTGGATGAGAGGTCCTTTCCTACCACATCCCCTTGGAAACTTATTGCTCTCTGTATTTTTGAATTGGATTATTTTTGAGGGGGTTAGGTGACACCTCATAGTTGTTTTAATTTGCTTTTCCCTTGCGGCTAATGATCAGGAACATTTTCTCATGTGTTTGTTGGGAATTTGGATTTCTGCCCTTCTGAAACTTCTGTTCAGGTCTTTTTGCCCAAGTCCTCAATTGGTCATTTGTTTTATTATTATTGTAGGCTAGCAAAGTATTATAGATTTTAGTAATAAGGCCTTTGTCTGAGGTGTCATTGCTAAAGGTGTTTACCCAGTCTGTGGGCTTTCTTATTACTCTCTTAGCAACTTCTTTTGATGTACACAGGTGTTTTATCTTCATTATCTCCGATTTGTCAATTTGCGTTTCCTCTGTCTTTGTGTCCTTCCCTATTTCCAACAGCCTATGTATTCCCTGCGCCAAAGTTCTTATTTTATTCCGATTTGCTCATTGATGTCCCTAATGGTTTGTTTGTTGTTTTACCTCGGGGTCTGATCCACCTTAAATTTTTTCTTGTGCATGAAGTGAGGTAATGGTCTTGCTTCAGTTTCCTGCATGTAGATATCCATTTTTTTAGCACTATTTGTTTTGGGGTGGAGTGGGTGCCTTTATTAAAGATCAGTTGTCTGAATGCTGCTTATTTCCTTTCTGGGTTTTCAGTTCTTTTCCACTGGTCTGAATTTCTGTCATCATATCAGTACCACATTGTTTTGACCACTGTGGCTGTATAGTAAGTGCTAAAGACAAGTAAAGCAAGCCCTTCCACTGTGTCCTTCTTCTTGAGGAGCTTTCTACTAATTCTGGGGTTCTTCCCTCTCCATATGAAGTTGGTAGTCAATTTTTTCCAATTATTTGGAGAAGGATGGTATTTAAATCGGAGTGGCATTAAACATGTGTAGTGCCTTGGGCAAGACTGGCATCTTAACTTTATTATGTCTTTTGATCCACAAGCATGGGCTATCCTTCGATTTATGTAAGTCACTCTTGGTTTCTTCTAAGTGCTCTGTAATTCTCCTCATACAAATATTTTGTTTATTTGGTTAGGTATATCCCTAGATACTTGCATTTGTTCTTGGCTATTGTAAAGGGTACTACCTTTTTGGAGCTTATATTATACTGAGAAATTTTCCTTCCATTCGTATCTTCTTGAGTGTCTTAAACAGGAATCGTCATTGGATGTTGTTGAATGCTTTTTCTGCATCTATTGATATTATCTTGTGGTTTTTTAAAGTCTTTTTTTCTCATCAGTGTGCCAAATAATCCTGATAGACTTTTGGATGTTGAACCATCCCTGGATCCTTATAATAAATTTCACTTGGTCATGGTGAATTATTCATTTTATAAACTTTTGTATTCTATTGGTCAGCATTCTAAGGATTTTTGCATTGAAGTTCATTAGCTCTATAAAAAGAGTTTGGGAGTTTACCGTCTCTTTCTATGCTCTGAAAGAGCTTGTATAGGGTTGGTGTCAGATCATGCATGAATGCTTCATAGAATTCTCCTGTGAAGCCATACTCTGTGATGTGATCTTGTACCTTTTGTGTTGGCTGTTTTCCTACTTCCCTTCTAATCAGTGCATTGTGCAAATAAGTGTGTGCTTAATTCTTGCCTTTTTTTCACCATTGAGCCATGTTATCTTTGGAGTTGTTTTCAATATGTTGACCTCTGGGTAGAGTTGCCATATGTGGTAAGTTCCTATTCATGCTTGGTGGGTATTGTTCTATCCACACTGGCTTAGCAAGGATTTTTTGTAGAGCTGGGTTTCTTTTAACATATTCTTTGAGTGTTTCCTTGTCTGGGAAGAATCTTACTTCATGTCTATCTTGATAGATAATTTGGCTAGATAGAGGATTCTGGGGTTTTCATAATTTTCTTTCAACTTTCAGAAGATATTACTCCACTCTTTCCTCTTTTTCAGGGTTACTACTGCTAATACCTCTGAGCTTATTCTTATTTTGTTACCTTTATAGGTGACTGTCTTTTTCCCTCTAGCTGCTCTCATGATTTTCTCCTTGTGAAAGGTAAGTTTATTGTGCCAACCTGGCCAATAAACAGATGTAGGATTAATAAGGTCACAGTTTAATTGAAGGACAAAGAGATAAATGGCTCCGTCAGGCCCCCCTCCCCACTTTTCTCTCTTACACTCGGATGATCAGACCAGTGTGCAGCTGCCTTGGTTCGTTCTCTTCCTCGACTTGCGAGCTACACTACCTGTGTGGAGACCCAACCCTTGGACTGTGTTTCCATAGTTTAGGTTGCTCCGAGACCTGCGTTTCACACTGCTGGTGTATACATCACTTGAGCTGGGACTGTCGGACCCTGTCATCTGGTTGACTATTATTGACCTGCCTTGCTGTTTGCTGCTTGTGGCCAGACTGCCTGTATTGTTCCACAGAAGACTCAGCTGTCTGCTACCCTAACTTGGGCCCAGAAGCCCTCTTGAGTTGAAGGACTGCCAGTATATTGTCTTTCAGAAGTGAGTTGAACTGAGCCCTCTATACTACTTTGGGGACTAATTAGCTGTTTATTTCTTCCTACTATATATATATATCTCTATCCATGTGAATATATATATATATATATATATATATTCATAAGCATACTGGTTTTGTTTCTCTAAGGAGCCCTGTCTGACACAATCCTTTTCCTCAAAGTTGGATATTTTCACTATTATATGAAGGTGTTCTTTCTCAACTGAAGAGAAAGTTCTTGGGCTTTTCTCTCTCTGATGCTTTTTTAGTGATCACTAACCTTATTGTTGAGTTACACAGGGGTGGTAATAAAAAGTGACTATCATCCAGCCCCATCTAATCATGTGGTGTGAATTACAGATAATTAAGTAGAAGAATTCCACTCTTGATTTCTTGAATCTGCAATTTAACAACAACTCTCATAATAATAAAGTGAAGTCACGCTAATGCAGTGGAGTTAATTCTAACTATAGTAATTGATCCATTTTATTAGCCTGACTAATAAAAAGCAACATTTATTGAATTCAGTTTGGCAGAAGTCATTGTACTTGAGATCCAAATACTACAGAAGATCCACTATTGCTTCCATTTTCCTGGGCATCCCATGAGCATGATAAAAATGTTACTTCTGCATATGAGGTAGACTAATCAATTTAAAATAAAGCTGGAAGATTAGTCTTATATATCCTGGGTTAGCATTAGCTTCATTAGGAGTTAATACAAAATGCACATCATCTCATCTTTGAACATATACTAAAAAACCAGCAAGAGGAAAGAAGTGGCATGGCAATGTGGAAAGGCCACTACAAAATTCAATGGATATCAAGGCCACACATCAGGTGTAATTTGCTAATGGGATCATACATTGAGTTTCTTGGATATAAAATGAGGAAGCAAATCCCCTGGTATTCAAAAGGAACAAAAAATTAATGGAGTTAATAGCTTTTATGGGAGAATTTGCTGGTACTTTGCTCTGTCTGCATACAAAGGCTAACCTACTAATCATAGAATAATGAAGCACAACCCATGGCAGAGGATGATAATGTCCATAACTTTATTAACACAGAGAGGGTTTCCTAGAGTTCCTTGTTCAAAATATGATGATTCAGCTGAGGCTGGACATACATTCTCATTATGAGATTTAGTTGATAGCAAAAGATAGGAAGAAATGAGGCATATGGGTCAAACCATGGGATTCCAAATCAAGTTACATAATTAATTACCAAATAAATAATGTGTATTTTTCCATTTAATTGGATTTTCTGCGTGGTATAAATAGTTAAGTGCTTGTCTATTAAAAAAACAGGGGGAAACCAAGCTGATTCCAGAAACCCAAGTGGAAGGTGAATTTTGAGAATGATGAGTGCAACGAATGTATAAGGGTGCTTTGCTCAATTGATGTATCTTTGGATTGTGATAAGAGTTGTATGAGCCCCAATAAAAAGATTTATTAAATAAATAAAAGTAAATTAAAAAAAAAAGTTGGTATATCAAATCCACCCAGTGGTACTTCAAAAGAAAGAGCTCAGATTTCTACTGTCAAAAAGCAGTGATCATAAACTCCATGAAGCACAGATCTACTCTGACACACAGGTGGCTGACATTAATGAGAATTGGAAAATTGGCAACTTTTTTCTGTTAAAACCTGCTCATTTAATAAATTACAATATCATTATTCTTCTTGGAATGTTATTATCCAAGGATCACATTAATTTTGAGAAAGGTTACAGAAAAATGTGGCAAAGTTGTTCATATATATATATGAACTAGATGGGGGAAAGCTTCAGTGGCAAAGTTAGGAATTGCACCGATAAGTACAAAATCAGCAGTTTAACCCTATCGCATGCCCAAAGGAGAAAGATGAGGCAGTCTAAATTTCATCTCAGAAACCTAACGGAGCAGTTCTCCTCTTCCTATTGGTAGTAATGAGCTGGAATCAACTTGAGGCAGTGGGTTTGATTTGGTTAGAGCAAACTTTTTACAATACTTGTGCTTCTCTCTAAGTCAGCAGTTCTCAGCCTGTGGGTTGTGATCCCTTTTAGGGGTTGAACGTTTTGAGTGTCAACCCTTTCACATGAGTCACCCAATTCATAACAGTAGCAAAATTCCAGTTATGAAGTAGCAACCAAAAATAATTTTATGGTTGGGGGGAGGGTCACCGCAGCGTGAGGAATTGTATTAAGGGATTGTGGCATTAGGAAGGTTGAGAACCACTGCTACAAACCAAGGAACAGAATATTAAAATTATGGAACACTAAAATTGAAAGAGACCTGAGTAATAAAGAAATGGTTCTCAAATAGTAGTATACAGAGAAATATCAATTTGAACATTTCAAACGTAACTGAGGACATTTTGAGGAATGTAGAAACCAGAAATTCATTCAAAAAATATCAATTTAGTGGATTGAAGTTAAGTCTAAGAATGTACAAAAAGACTGTTTAGGAGAGTTTCTTTACAGCAAATTTTTAAAGTTCCATTAGACCACAGTATATTGGGAAATTCCAGTATATTTAGAAAAACATATTTTTTGACTCTGAGAACCTCCTATAAAAAGCAAATACTTCACACACAATTCATAACTTTATTTATTTTTAAAATCTTGATAGCGAGTTACTGCTGTCACTATCTGGGGCCATCGGGTCAACTCCAATTTGTCGTCACCTTATACACTTCCAGGTGTTATGCCATCCTCACAGCTATTGTATGGTTTGAGCCTGTTGTTGCAGCCAATATGTCAACACATCTCATTGGAGGGCTTCCTCGGGTTCTTGCCCTTCCACTTGATCAAGCTTTAGGTCTCCTTCTAGGTCCAATCTCTCCTGATAACATGCCCACCCTTTCACTACCGGTGCTTCCTAGGAGCATTCTGGCTGCACTTCTTTCGAGGCAGATCCGTTTGTTCTTCTGTCAGTCTATTGTACACGCAATATTCGTTGCTAACACCAAATTCAAAGGCATTGATTCTTCTATGATCTTCTTTATTCAATGACCAACTTTTACAGGGATATGAGATGATTGAAAGTACCATAGCTTGGGTCAGCTGCACTTAAGTCTTCTGATTGACATCCTTGCTCTTCACTGTGAAGAAGTCTTGTGCAGCAGATCTACCCATTACAACGTATTCATCAATTTGATTTTTTGACTACTGTTCTCAAGTACAGCAATCAAGGTGAAATCCTGGACCACTTCAAGGACTGTGCACCATAAATATACTATCCATTGGTCCAGGTGTGAGCATTTGGATTTCCTTTACAATTGGACAAAATCCATATAGACAGCTGCAATCACAGCAAGCTCTAGGTTGTGTCATCTGCATGACTATGTTGTTAATCAGCCTTCCTTTAATCCTGATGCTAAATTCTTCTTCATATGATTCAGCTTATAGTATTATCTATTCATAAGGCAGATTGAGTAAGTATGGTGAATGTAGACAACCCTGATACCCACCTTTCCTTATTTTAAACCTCTCAATATACTCTTGTTCTGTCTGAATAACTGCCTCTTAATCCTCATACCATTTTAGCATGCGCTCAATGAAGTGTTCTGGAATTCCCATTCGACTAATAGTTTATGATCCACGCAGTAGAATGCCTTTGCATAATCACTAGTAAACTCATAATAATCCAGTAAAATGGTCTTTGTTCTGGCCTCAAAAATAAATCAATCTGTACACTACTTCTTCAGTTTTGAATGGATGTCACTAAATTCTGGGAAGCAAAAACACAGACACTCCTGCTGTCTCCTTGTCATATAATTCCAGTGCACTAAGTCCACATTATTGATTATTTAAAAATAAATTATATTTCCAAAGGAAGGTGTCTCAGTGTACCAGAGTGTCAGGATACTGTCAAGCTGATTCACCCACACAGCATTACATCACATGAACGATCTTGATAAATCAAAACATTTCTCTTTTGCTATAAAGAAAAATACTTGGGATACAGAAGCCAGGTATTTGATTAAGAAAGATGTTATTCCCCTCTCCTTTGTACCACCAATAAATTGAAATCATAAAGCAATAGTATCTAAATTAACCCCACTTGTTATTATAAAATATCCAAGAAATTTGCAACATTTTCAAAATTGTGTTTGCATGCATGTTTGTGACACTTTAATATGGAATCAAAAATAGAGTTATTAAGAATTAGAATAGATGTTTTTATAGGACTTCTTAGTTTAGTAAAATTTGGGGATTACTTGAGGTAAAAGCATTTCAAAACTGCAACATTCAATCTGTCATACTCTAAAATAATGTACACTAGGCTATTTTTGAAAGAAAGGAGAAATACTAACTATGAATATTCTTGTCCTCATTTGGAGTTTGGAATTCATGCACATATAGTTTTAAAATCACACAGGAAACAGCTTTTTCTTGGGTGTAACACCACAGATATTTTGGCTCAATTAATGTAGTGTGAGATGCAGTAAGGTTTGTATGCTGTAAAGTTGTGGGGACAGTTAAGGACCTTTGGCACTCACAGAGACTTGACACGTCCAATTTGGGGAAACAAGGATCCCTGGTAATTCAGTCCTGTAAACATTGGACTGCCGACCTCCAAGTCCTCTATTCCACTGTACCAGCCACACTGCAGAAGAATGATGAGGTTTTTCTGCTCCTGTGATTTACAAAGTCTCAGAAGCCCTATGTTGGGTCAACTTGAGTCAGTTTCAATTTACTGGCTGTGGGTAGGTATAGGTGATGGAAACAGATGATGCCCGGTGATGAAAGAAAAATAAAAGCATCTGGAGTCTTCTGATAATCTTGTCTTAAAACAAGCAGCTATCTAGGTAGGGCCTCAACTACGTCTATATGGAAGAAGCACACAACCTGTGCGACCCAAGGTTTATAAACAATAAAGTTCATTCCAAAGGAAATAATTGTATCAGAGCTTCAACTGTGAACACTGGATTTGCAGAAGGCTTTGGAGGTCTATTTGCAGGTACTCACATTACTTCGCCACCAGGGAATTCCCTGTGACCATTATAGAGCCTTGTGGCTAGCCTTGCTAGCAAATGAGATCACTGGATACTAGATTATGGCAGATGTAGTTAAGTTAAAATGCAAAAATACCTTATCACTTGCTTTCCACTTTGACCCATGTTAAAGTTGTTTGCTTTTTAAGAAAAGTGAACGGGAAGTACATGTGCATTAAGCCTCCAGTGAATCCCCTCTGACCACAGACCCAGGATGTGCATAACCTTGTTATTATGCAGAGCGCATTGAAAAGCACATTGTTGCAGATGCAGTTAGACTAAAGTCTGACACCTTATCATTTGATCTCCCTTTTGACTCTTTAAAATATTTTTTTCTCGTTTAATATTTCCTGCTTTCTTTATGATTGAGGGTTTTCTTTGGTCAATTTTGTAATTGTTGTTTTTATTTTTGATATGTTTCCTACTTAAGAAATACAGGATAGGTAAATTGATAGAGACAGTAACTGTATTCCTGGTTTCGTAGAAGTATGACCAGGAAAATTGGGGGAACTGAGGAGTTAATCACAATGAGTACAAAAAGGAAGAAAATGTTCCAGAAAAGAAAATATGATAATTATACAACTTTTAAAATCTGACTGAACTATTGAATTGTATATTATGTGAATTAAATGTCAATAAAACTGTTAAAAAGATGAAGACAAAGGAATTGTTAATATCTAGTGCAATCTATCCTTGATTTTACACATTCATCCAGTGCTCTGGTTAAAACAAACCTTTGAAAACCATTTAAAGCTTTGATATCTTTCTTTCACTATGTCTATCTTCCTTGTGACTATTGCCTTCTTTTATTTGTTCCAATTCTCTTCTTTACTCCTTATCAGGAGGGCTATAAGAAAAGTACTGTTTCCACTAAAATTTAGTTTATTGAGTAAAGCAAAAATATTACCTTTTCCAAGATTATTTGAATATTTAATAGGCAAACTGTTTTTCTTAAATTCTAGGCCGCTAAAAATTAATTAATTTAATAATTTATTGAGTGTTTTTGGGCCAGGGCTTAACTTGATTGCAGTGAATTGTAGGGTTAATGTGCAAGGATAAAAAATTGTGGGAAACATAAGAAAATGGTTATAAATTGTGTATAATTTGTAATCAGGTTGCTCTGTGAGCATAAAGAAGGGACATTTGATTTTGCGTGTGTGCGTGTGCGAGTATGTGTGTGTAACCAGGGTGTATTTGAGAAGATGCTTCAATAGAGGGCATGGGTTAGTCTTGTGTGTTAAGAAATAGTTCTTTGCGTGAATGAGGTTGATGGGTAAAAATAGCTAAGAGGTAGCATTCCCAGAGGAACAAAGAAAATTACAGAAGGACAGAATGAAGTCAAGGTGGAGCACATTTTAAAAATAAAATGTGGTTTGAAAGGCCAGAGGGCTGGGCGACAGCAAATAAAGCCCAAACGAAACTCACTGCGATGGCGTCAGTGCAGACTCATAGTGATGCACTGTGGGCTTCCTCAACTGCCACTGTTTACCCAGCAGGAAGCCAAGTCTTTCTGCAGTGAGCTGCTGGTGGTTTTGAACTGCTGACCACGTGGCTCACAGGCCAATACCATTACACCAACAGAGCTCCTTGATGAGCTATGAAGGAGGCAGAAGTAGGGAAAAGGGGAAGTGTACCACTTCTGAAGGTAGTTGAATAAGTTAAACCATTTCCCATGAGAGGGAGGACATTTCTATTCTCTGACTTCTGAAGACCAGAGGCATTTTTGTGTGTGTGTGTGTGTCTGTGGAAGGTGGGGGTTGTTTAGGGGAGAGTGAAATGAAAGGAAAGAAAGAAACAGTAAACAGGCTCTTCTGGGGATTGACTGATTGAAGACAACCAGTGTTTCAATCCATTGTATTGCAGGTACGCTCAATCCAGCAGTCAGACTACTTCACATTTAACCTGTCATTATTTTAAATATTTGCTCGAAGGTCAATACCTATTGTAAATTGGAGGATAATAAGTTTACTGTGCTCACACAGTCAGTACGTAGCAAAGATGGAAGGAAACAAAATAGTTTAAAGAAGTTTCTCTCGAATTTGATGTTTATTTTATTCCCAGATTCTAGGTTGCTTTTAAAAGTAACACACACAATTATATTTTCATTCTTGCATATTTATATTTTTACTTGTTTATTTGGTATATGATTTATTTTTATATCCCTCTGAATATTTTTGAGATCTCTTTTTATTCTTGATATTTTGTAATGTTGTGAGAATTTAATTTGCCATGAGATTATTACTCAATACACTACACACTCATTGATAATTCAGTCTAAAAATTTGTGTAAATCAATGTAGCTAAAATTTTACTTATTTATTTGAGAATTTCCTAATTTCATTTCCCATATTTTCTTCCTTTTTTATAACAGTATTTGGTCATTCTGGATTTATTGTTTTATTGTCCATTGGTCTGTCTTTTTATATGTATCTTTTGATTCTTCTTCCCAGGTGTCCATATTAATTATTTTTAAATAGCATGTTTTATGTTATATTAGTTCTTAATTTTGATAATTGGAAATAATATTTATTTAGAACTTTTTAGATGTGCTCTGTTTTTGTGTGATATATATAATATAGCAGGAGAGGACTTCAAAAATTTTCTTGAAAAAAATTTACCTTTTGATTTCTTTTAATATGCTATTTTTGACAGCCCCTCATGTTACTGACCTATTGATAGTATTTTTCTTATGTTTCCTGTACATCTTTCATATTAAAAATGTCTATGACATTTATGGTCACCCTTCTAAACATGTGATGATCATTGGCTCTATTTATATTTTCAAATAAGGCACTGGGAAGCTGTAAGATGAAGTTAATACATTTTGCATCTAGTCCTCTGACTAGAACTAGAATGTAGGGAAACTTGTTAGAAATTGGATAATTCTAAGTAAGAAAATTCATTTAACATTTAAAAATTTTATTATTCAGGTATTATTATTTATTTATTCATAGCATGATGGTTCTTCAGAATCTGTGTTCACATCTCCTTTTGGGGGAAAATGACTATTTGTCCATGAAAGATGCCTAACCTACTTTGTCCTTCAATTTTTAGCTATCAGTTTTGTGGTAGTTACATAATTTCATGTCAACTTGATAAATAGGACTAGGGGTAGAGTCTAGCCAGTCAATCAGGTCACAGCTTGATGATGCCTCCTTGTGGGTTTGGCCTTCTCCTGAAGATTCTGGGAACTTCCTGTCTTTCTCTCTGGAGGTGGGCACACTCCCTGCTTCACCTTCCTGTTTGTGAACTACTTGGAGCCACATTGATGGCAGCCAGGGCCCTAGAGAAGTGTCTACCGCCATTGGATCTATACATAATTTTGTACCTAAAGGCCTATACTCTTCCAACACTCTGCATTACTGTGTGTAGCTGTGTGCGTCTTAAGAGTGATTTATGGTCTAGTATCTGACCTATGGGGTAGGATTGGATTTATGGAATTGATCTGGACTGGGCTGGGATGTTTTCTCAATATATACTTGTTCTTTGCTACAAAGCCATCTCTTACACATCATACGTTTCTACTGTTTTTATTGTGTCCATTGTTTCCGTTTTCCTCCCCGGCACTGTATCCAGGACATTAGAAACTCTTAAGCAAACCATTTGACAAAGTATTTATGACAAGCTGGCTGAGAATTATAGAATTTGAAGCAGTGGGTGAGGCAAATGTATAAAAGAGGACTCCCAGAAATACAAGTATGCAACAAGTTCCCCTTTACCATCCACAATACGAACTGTGAAATCCTACACTATGTGATTTCGATGTTTTGCAAACACCTATGGAAACCTTATTAACATCTACTTTGGCTGTCCTCCTCATTACTGCTTTTGCTGGAATTACCATTGGCAGTCACAGGATTAATGGATACAACAGTTGTGCCTGTGAACATGATGACAAGGGGAGAGGGAACGGAGTTCTACTTGTCATTGTAGCAGAAGAAAATGCTGATGCCACTGCCTGTCTGTGTGACAAGAAAAGCAGGGTCTTCTGCCACATCGGTCTCATTTCGTTCTTGGTCAAGTGCTGCAACGCTCTGGGCTGGGATCTGCTGCGGATCAGGTTATATCGTCCCCAAATAGAGGACATTTTAGTTGAACCATGATTCTCTGGTTTAGCAGTTATACGAGGATACAATGTAGCAGTATTAAGTGAATCTCTCATGATAGTATCTGATATTATAAACTTATTAATTGGAATGGGGGTGGGATGTAATGCCTTCAGCCCCATAGCAGCCCTTATCTGATGTAAGGGGAGTGCCTCGGGGTACAGACAGCAATGCCACGTATTTTACTAGAGAGAAGAGAAGTGAGCAGGCTGACCTACTATCACCAACAAAACAAAGTTAGGCGTTGAATACATCCTTTGGACCTAGGGTCCTTGCACTGTGAAATTCCTAGCATAGAGGAAGATTGATGCCCAGACACATCTTGGGATCGCTAAAGATACTTAGTTTGCAGATGCTGGAATGAGACAAAGACCTTCCTCTGAAGTGACAAAGAAAGCTAGCCATCCCCTAGAGTCAGCACTCTGAATTTGGACTTTGAACATTCTCAACTGTCATTGAACCAATTTCTGCTTTTGAAGCCCATCCACCTGTGGGATTGCTGTTCGAGCAGCACTAGATAATTCAGATAGGGTCTTTACAATTTAAGTTAAATGATTTAAAAAATCATCTTTCCCTTAAACACAAACGACAGCAAAGTGAAACAAACAATCAAACAAAACCCTGATCGGATCACAAATGTACATGCAGTGGAGGCTGCACAAATCATTAAACAACACGTGCTGTATAACTACCCTGATGAGAGGCTTTTAATTGAACTTTCCAGCTTTGAGACCTGGCCATGCTCCTCCCTGGTGTATTGAACTGAATAATAATCCTCTCCAAAAGACATGTCCACCAAGAACCTGTCAATGTGACCATGTCATTGCTGGCAGAGAGGGGTTCTTAGGATGTAAGTTGGTTCAAGGTTATCAATAAGTATGTTGGCACACAATAAAAATTTGGTTTATTCTCAATAAACTTTATGCTCTATTGACTCTTTAATCTTCCCATTACCTGGCTTAGTTTTTTTTTTAACTTACCAATTCTCACAATTGGAAATATGATCTTTGCAGTTTTGATATGAAGTACCATATATACTTGAGTATAAGCCAAAGCACCTAATTTTACCAGAAAACCTGGAGGGGGTGGTTCAGCAAAAAAAAATGTGCTGAAAATATATATGGCAATATTGAATTCCATAAATTGAATATGATTTGGGTTTGCATTCAAAGAGAAAGCATTTGATACAAACCCATCTGAGAGAAGGCTATGTGCCAATGCAGGCCGAGATTGTCTGATAAAGTAGGGCAAGAATGCTAATAGTTGTCTACAGCCATCAGAGGTCATAATAGATAAGAGAGGATTCTTGATGAAAATCTTCTAGAATTTATGTCTTCTACCCTCTAGAATTATGAAAGTATACATTTCTGTAATTTTATGCCATTTTATCCATGGGGATCTGTTACAGAAGCCACAGGAAACTCATGCATCTGGTAACCCATGTCGTGAAACCAAAACTGCTCAAATTTGTCTTTAGTAAAAATCATTTACCTTTTCTGTGAGAACTCACTCTGGTTTGTGAAAATAAATGAGGCTCCTCTGACCCACAAAATAAGTTAATAATCTCTTCTGTCCTCCATCTTTCCATACATGATTGACACAGTGGTCCCACTGATACAAATATTTACATTCTCAGTCCTTACTAGTTTATACTTCTACTGCTCCCCTCCCTTTTTTTAAAATTTGAAGTTTCTGATAAGGTTGAAGGCTATCTTGATATGCCTCAAAAGAGAGATTTGTGATATACTTCAAAAGTCAACTCTTAAAAATCCTATAGGACACAGCTCAATAATAAAAATATTATATCACATGGAGTTGAATTTAATTAGACCAAATTTAGTTTTATTATTAATTTTTATTGTAATAAACTTTTCAGAGAAATGGAAATTAGAAATATTCTTTCCATTTATCACATTTAGCTCTACGTCCAGATTTTGTAAGTTTTTCCTCAGCATTTCAAGGAAGATTAAAACACCACTGAGAACAAACTCGAATGAAGATGGCTTTTCTCTTTTTTAAAGTTACTGTTTTCTTTCTCAAATCAGTTTGGGGTCGACTGGAAGAAATCCAGTCCCATGCTTTTTAGCACAATCCCACTTCTTTGAGTTTTGCATCAGTCCCTAGGTTGTTAGAATGTCTAAAATGACAGAGAAAATAATTCAAACGTGAAGATATCTTGTAAAAGAAGGGACCCTAAAATTTTTGCCTATTGTAATAGCTTTTACTTCCTCTATTTCTGATTATTGGAAAAAGGCATTTTAAAACTGACAAGAACATCAACAGATTTCATTAAAATACATTTATATCAACATTAAATAAGTTCCCATCAATCGTAACAGAATATTTATGTATGTGCAAAGTAAAGAAATAAAGACAGATTATTTAAGGCACATTACAATCCATTTAGAAGAAATTCATCATTCCCATAACAAAATCATAAAGCATATTGTATGCGTGATTTATTAAAAAATGTCTTCAATTTTCTTTGGATCCATTTATGTAGGATTTTGCCACATAGACTGCTTCACTGTCAATGTTCAGAAAGTGTTTATAGGAAGGAAAAAAACAATTGGTGGTAAGTGTGGACTTTTACCCATACTCAGAAATATTCTAGAAGGTATCAATATTCTATCCCAACGTCTACATCTATATGTTTGCTGTTGTTTCTTCATGCTCTCAGTTCCAATTCTTGTTTTTAATAGATGAGAACACTGTCCAGTTCTGCATCATCTTCTCAGGGGTGCTCTCTGAGCCCATTGTTGAAGCCACTGTGTCAGTCCACCTCCTGGATGGGCTACTCTTTTTCCATGAGCTTTACCGAGCATTACATTGTTTTCCAAGTACAGCTCCTCCTGGTACCATATCCAAAACACATGAGAAGAAGTCTTGCCATCCTTCCTTCTAAGAATATTCATGCTGTGCTTCCCAGATAGATCTACAGGTTCTTTTTGCAGTCCTCAGTACTTTCATCAACTTTTGCCAACATTATAATTCAAATGTGTAAATTATTTTCAAGTCTTTCTTATAAACTGTCCAGCTTTCATATTGAATATAAAGAAACTGAATATACCATGGCTTCATCCAGCAACTCCTGAATCCCTGGGGTGTCATTTTGCTCTTTATACTTTAAAGAGCTCTTTTACAATGTATTTGCCCCAAACACGACATGAATTGATATCTTCAGTGCTGCTTCCAAAAGCATAGAGAGTAGATATAAGTGAAATGAAATCCTTGGCAACTGCACTCTTTTCTTTATCATACTGTGGTCTAATTGTCCGAATTATGAGACTCTTGTGTTCTTTGTGCTGAATTGTAATTCATTCTGGAGAGTGGAGTCTGGAGAGTTTGATGCTCCTCCATCAGTCCTTCAAGTCCTCTTAGCTTTCAGCAAGTAAATCACGTCATCTGTATATCACGAGTTGTTAATGAGCCTTCTCCTATACTGATACGAATTTCTTATTTATAGAGTCCATGTTCTCAATATATTAGCTCAGCATCCAGATTGAATAAGTACAGTGAAAGGATACAACCTTGGTGCCCACTTTCTCTGATTGAAGTGATGTGGTGCCCCCTTGTTCTTTTGGAATGATTGCTTTTATTCTAGGTACAAATTACACATCAGCAGAATGAATGTTCTAGAATTCTCAGGTTTTATATTATCCACAATTTCTTATGATACAAACAGTAATTAAGAAGCCTAATTAAGCCTAATTAAGAAGCCTAATTAAGAAGCACAATAAACGCCTTTCTGGTATTCCATACTTTGGGCTAATATTCACCTGATATCAGGAATGATCTTCCTCAATCCCTATCCTCTTCTGAATCCAGCTTGAATATCTGGTATCTCACAGTTCATGTTCTGCTGTAGTCATTTGAATTATCAGGAGCAAAGTTTTATTTGCAATTGACATTAATGATATTAGTGAATAATTCTCACATTCTATTCCACCCCTCCCTTTTTCACTGGGCACAAATGTGGATCATAGCTAGTCAAATGCCCAGGTGCTATTTAAAAAAAAAATTTTAGCAGGAACTAGTGACCACTTCCAACATTTCAACAGTTAATTGAAATATTTGCCTCCTTCCTTCATGTAAGATATTCTTGATGTTACTCCACAACTTATCCAATCTTTACTCATTCATTTTCAATGTCCTGAGATGACCTCTAAACTCGGGTGGAACACGCCAAGAAAACGAACCAAACCCATGATCATGAGTCGATGCCAATTCATAGTGACCCTAAAAGTGAGGGTAGAATTAACCCTATGAGTTCAGAGACTGTAAATCTGTATAGGAGTAGAAAGCCCCGACTTTCTCTCATGGAGCAGCTCATGGTTTTGAACTGCTGGCCATGCCACTAACAATGCCACCGCCAGGGCGCCACCGCCAGGGCGCCACCGCCAGGGCGCCACCGCCAGGGCGCCACCGCCAGGGCGCCACCGCCAGGGCGCCACCGCCAGGGCGCCACCGCCAGGGCGCCACCGCCAGGGCGCCACCGCCAGGGCGCCACCGCCAGGGCGCCACCGCCAGGGCGCCACCGCCAGGGCGCCACCGCCAGGGCGCCACCGCCAGGGCATACTCAAGGTTATAGTTTAGCTCTAGTGAACTGGTTTTCATTTTCTTCCACTTTATCCTGAACTTCCAAAAGCATAATTGAGGTTTTTAAAAAAATCCAACTCTTATGTTTTTTAAAAATCCAACTCTTACTTTGACTGTTACTATTGAACTTCTCTATTCTTTTTCCTGTAGATGTAGTCAATTTGATCCCTGTGTATTCGATGTGGGGAGGCTCATGTACATATAAGTATCTTTTGGAAATCCCTTTGTATATGTCCTCATGTTATTGTCATTAAGTGCTCAGCCACAAAAGGAAATTTGGATAATTTAAAACCATCGGCCACTGTCTCCACAGTATAAAGATGTGGCAGTCTGCCGCCTTAAAGATTAAAGTATTGAGAAATATCATAGGGTCTCTATGAGTAGAATGAACTCAATAGGGATATGTTTGACTTATTCATAAATAAACATACACACAAAGATACATGTATGAAGAGGCTTCAAATGTTCTTGCAACAAATGAAATAAAAGATTTTGGGATTGTTCCACGAACTTCTAAGCTCTTTTCAAGTCTACTCAATAGTGTCTTAAGAACAACCTGTATGTTCCTGGCTGCAGGGCCTTCTTTCAGCAGACAAACGTGTCCTGACAATTTTACTTTGTCTTCTCAAGTGGCCCTCTGGAATTTTCCTTTCCATTCCTTGACTTCATCATTTCTTCTCTTTGCCTTAGTACAATGTTCCCTAATCATTTTGACAATTTTCTTTCTTTTTAAAATATTCTGTTACTTATAAGTAATATCTTATTAAATTCTAACACTTTAAAATGGATATTGCTGTATTTATTCTGTTTATTTTTGGTGACTGTTTCCATAATAAGTATTTTATCGAGAGGCAATCAACCTGATATATGTAACTGCAGTTAATTCCTTTGCAGAGAAATTTATCAGGACACCTTTTCTGCTGGAAGAACATACCGAAGACAGGAACGCACAGGTTGCTCTGACGATACTATTGAGGAGACTTGTCAAGAGCTTAACTTTCTTTCTAATATAAGTTTTCACAACGTTTGAACCAATTGTTACTTCCATCAGTGAGTGATAAGAGTTTTCTTTCCTGCATAAACTAATAAGAGTTTGGATTACCTAAGTTGAGTTTTACTTACATTTAAAAATATTCCATTATAGGCTTTTCCATTTTTGTCGGTGGCTTTCTTTTTGTTGTGATTATTTTGTTTTTGTTTTGTTGTTGTTTTGGCTTCCTTTGTTGTTTTGTTTGGCTTTGATTTTTTTGTGCTTATAAATGTCTCTATGTGTCTATTTAGATAAGATAGGTGGGACAAACAATTTGGAGATGAAAAGAATGGAACAGATGGTTCTGGAGGTATATGGGAAAAGGGGGAGGGAGAAAGGAAGGGTGGGAGCAAGCAACCCAGGGTCAAGGGAACAAATGAACTAAAATCAATGGAATGGAAAGAAGGTCTTAGGATGCCTGGTAGGGCTTAATCAAGGGCAATGTAGCAGCGAGGAGCTCCTAAACCTGAATGAAGGGTGAACATGATGGTGGGACAAGAGGGTAGTAAAAGGAAATAGAGGAAATAACCAGGAGGCAAAGGACATTTATAGAGTTCTAAATACAGGCATGCACATATATACATACTTTTATATATAATGAGAGGGAAATATATACTTATATGTATATGTTAAGAATTAAGGTTGCAAATGGACTTTGGCCCCCACTCAAGTACTGCCTCAACACAAGAACAGTTTGTTCAAATAATCTGGCATTCTGTGATGCTCACCTTCCTGACATGATCGCTGAAGACAAAATGGGTGCATAAACAAATGTGGTGAAGAAAGCTGATGGTGCCTGGCTATCAAAAGATATAGCATCTGGGGTCTTAAATGTTTGAAGATAAACAAGTGGCCATCTAGCTGGGAAGCAACAAAGACTATATGGAGGAAGCACACTAGCCTGTGTGATAATAATGGGTTCAGGTATCAGGCATCTAAGACCCAGAACAAAATTATACCCAATGTGAATGAAGAGGGGGGTGGGCATGGAGTAGAGACACAAAGCCCATCTCTAGACAGTTGACCACCCCTCACAGAAGGATCACAATGAAGAGATGAGTAAATGTGGGGTGCAGCACAGGAACAATGAAACACAACTTTCCTCTACCTCCTTAATGGTTTCTTCCTATCTATCCTGATGTCAATTCTACCTTACAAACCCGATTAAACCAGACCATGCGCACTGCTACAGAGAAGAGCCCACAACACAGGGAATCCAGGATACTTAAATCCCTCAAAGTTAATAATGAGAATACTGATAACAAGAGGCTAAGGGGGAGAAAGGGGAGGATCAATCACAAAGATCAACATATAAACCCTCCCAGTTGGATGAACAACAGAAAAGTGGGTGAAGGGCGGCAGAGGACAATGTAAGATACAAAAATAACAATCTATAACTTATCAAGGTTCCATGAGGGAGGGAGAATGGGGGAGGGCGGGGGGGGGAATAAGGAGCTGATACCAAGGGCTCAAGTAGAAATAAAATGCTTTTAAAATGATGATGGCAACATATCTACAAATATGCTTGACACAATGGATGAATGTATGGACTGATAAGAGATGTAAGAGCCCCAAAAAAGTATTTAATAAAAAAAATCCATTTTCTGTTCAGTCATTTATCTACTTTATATAGAGCTGTATGATTTGCATACAAATTATGGATAGCAACCTAATAAAAGCAATAGTTAAGTATAATTAAATTTTTCTTTCACTTTGTTATTTTCATATTTGAAATGGGTAGTACTCATGAACAAAATATGCCCTTAATTAAGTGACTATTTCTGAAGAAAGTTAACATGAACTACCACACCACAGTAGATCCAATATACCCATTCAAACCAGGTTTTGGTTGTTTCACTTGCCTCTAAAGACAAAGATCTGCCCATGTCCATGAGATGATAGCAGCAGAACTCTACATTTACAGCCTAGCTGCACCCCGACATTTTCCCCTTTTTTGCCTCTTTACAATTTTTCCATTTTTTATTCTTTCTTCTCAGCTTCTCTCTTTTCTCTCATTATTTCTTCTTTCCTTTGCTCTTTAATTCTAATTCTTCTAAATAAATATCTACATCCATCCTCTTCTTCTAGTTTGATCATTTGCTTACACTTTTCTTCTGCCCCACCCATTATCACTTTTTACTCTCTATTATTCCTGCTAAATATGTTTTCACTATACTCATTGATTCTTATAATCCCCCTTCAAATTACTGTTCCCATTATATTCACAAGCACATTGCTCCATTCAGATGTCTTGTTATTATTAT